>NC_059167.1:14403749-14747415 GCF_019923935.1 Bubalus bubalis
AGGAAGTTCCCTGGTGGTCCAGTGCTTAGGACTTGGCATCTTCACTGTCATGGCCTGGGTTCAATCCCACCATGCAGCATGGCCGAAAAAAAAGACAAACCAGTGTTCAAACAGACACATGATTGTGATAGAAGTACCCGTTAGAGACCTCTGCTGTACACACTACAGGGTGATATCTTTATCGCCTCCTGTACAGGCATGGTTTGTATGTAGGAAAAGGAAGCAGGTTATTTTCAGGATAGCTAAGTTAATTAGTGTTAGTTCTGGTTTCCTAGAAACAGACATTTTCTTAGTAGGGGAAATGAAACTCAGCCTCTGTCTCAATTCATGTATAGCTGATAATATGAATAGCAAAAATAGCTAATTATATGAATAGCAAAAAATGAACACAAAGGTTGAGTTTAAAGTGAAAGTTTTAAGCCACTGATAATTTTTAAACAATCAGATTAAGTTATATTATCTATGAAATAATTAAAAGTAAATTTGATTCATAGAATATCTCAGGAATATGACTGAAAGTGAAAGAAAGTGTTAGTCACTCGGTCGTGGCCAACTCTTTGGGATCCCATGGACTTTTGCTCACCAGGCTCCTCTGCCCATGGAATTCTCCAGGCAAGAATACTGGAGTGAGTGGGTGGCCATTTCCTTATCAAGGGGAATCTTCCCAACCCAGGGTTTGAATCTGGGTCTCCTGCATTGCAGGCAGATTCTTTACCATCTGAGCCACCAGGGAATGACTAAGAAACGGCAGTAAGTGGAAAATGTAGAAACTTGCATTCTCATCTTGACTTTCAATCCAGCTTTCCTGTGACTGGACAGATTGCTTAAATCTTCCTTGGTTTTGTCGTTAGTCATGTGAAGAGGAAAAGTGAGACAACTTGAGAAATACTTGTGCTCAAAATGCTCCTCACTTTGTGTGCAGTTTTCATTCTGCATGTTTATATGTAAACTCCTCTAGATAGTGTCCTTTAAAAAGGTTTCTCTAGTCTCTTTTATCTCAGAAATCATGATGATCTTTTCTTCTTTTTCTCTTAAAATTGCAAAATTCTTGAGGACTTGAAAAAGGACTACCTTTTATTTGCATCATCAAATACAGGGTATAGATCTTTACATATAAAAAGAAATGAAATATTTGCTGAATGAGTGAAAAGAATGAGATGATCATGCTGATTTTGAGCTCATTGGTAGAAAGGGGGCTCTGGGTTCCCAGAGTCTGATGTCCAAAAATTATTTTTGCAGTTTTAGAAATGTTAAAAAAAATTAAACAGGAGGATTCTATACTTCTGGGGACATGAAATTAAAGGGAGGGATCAGGGTGTGAGAGATATACCCTGAGACTTTATTGTTGTTGTTTAGTCGCGAAGTTGTGTCCTACTCTTTTGCAACCCCATGGACTCTAGCCCTCCAGACACTTCTGTCCGTGGGATTTCCCAGGAGAGAGTCCTGGAGTGGGTTGCCATTTCCTTTTTCAGGAGACCTTCCCAACCCACATCTCCGACATTAGCAGGCAGAATCTTTACCTGGGCCACCAGGGAAACACATGTCCCAAGACCAGCAGTACTGAAATATAAAGCTACTCTGTGCTGGGCCTTCTCTCTTGTAGTCATGCTCCTGTTCTCTCCCAGCCTCCTGGGAAAGCAAGGGTTTTTGATTGGTTGCTGGCTGTTATGAATAAAAGACCGGCAGAGGCTAAAGTCATTTTTTTTTTGCCTTTTGCCGTTTGCTCTCTTAGAGATATGGGAAGGGCCTGGGCACCTCCGTCTAACCAGGTCTTGAGTTTGGTGGGCTGGGCAGTTTTTAGGTAGATTTGGTTCACTCTTGTGAGCACAGTGTCTCAAGGATGGGGTCCATTGTGTGTGTGTTGCAGGCTCCTCCCTCTAGCATGACCTTGCCTCTGAAGCGTGGTAAGATGGTAGTTGACTGCACATCACCTTTCTAGTCATCTCCCTAGCTTCTCCAGCACTTGATAAATGTCCTATGCAGAAAACTGGTCACATATCCAGGACTCTTCACACCAACCTATATAGCTCTTATAAACTCTGTTGGTTTTTCTCTTCCTTGGTAGAGCTCTTGTGCCCATGGCAAGTCTAGTTATGATCTGTTCATGATCAGATTCTGTGAATACTGTGAGGAGAGAAAATGACCACTGATTTTAGCTCACTAAGGAAAGGCTCTTCCCTCTCTGGAATCTTAGTTCACCTTGTCCTCTTTGCGTGGAAAACAGTTTCTCATTGTTTTTAAAACTACTTCTTGTTTTGAGTAATCTATATAGTTTTATCTAGGTTTTCTGTGAAAGTGATGGCTTGGCTCTACCTATTAACTCCAGCTTGGAAGCAAAAGTCTCAGTGTTGTTTTTGATTTTTTTGTTTTGTTTTTGTTGCTATAAGTGTGACGTTTAAAAAAATAAGGTAGAGACGATCTCTTTACAATCGGGAGATAGGTAGTCCTGAGTAGGTAGGGTGTGAGATCTAATCTTTGTTGTCTTGCAGTCTTTGAGGATGCTGTCTTCAGTTAACATCTTCAACCACATCACATTCCAGGCCACAGGCAGAGAGGTGGGAAAGTGGAGGGAAAGCTGCACTTGCTGTTTGAAAGGACGTACTCCAGCCCTGGTATACCCATCATTTCTGTTCACTTCCTGTTGGCCCGAATTCCTCACACGGCTGTCTTTTGCTGCAAGAGAGATTGGGGAATGCGGTATGTAGCTGGGTAGCCTTGTACACAGAGAAAACTGAAGAGCATCCATTGCTAAAGGGAATTTAAAGAGAATGTATACAGGGGGCCACTTAGCTGTTTCTTCCACAGTATGGTAGGAGGAAAAGCTCTAACTAGAGTGTCTTTTTTTTTTTCTTCCTCTAAACGATCAGTTTTCTTAAAATGGTTTTTTTTTGTTTTTTTTTTTTTTTTTAATTTTTTTAGCTGCTCTGTGGCCCTTGGACCACCAGGGAATTCCCTACTTAATTTTATTTCTTTACAAATTGAAGATGCATTGAAAAATAAACTAATGAAGAGAAACGGGAGGTCCAGAGCAGGAGTATCCCAGGCTGGGAGCAGGCAGACCTGGTCACTGTCAAGCCCAGCCCTTGTGCTGCCCCATCCAGGTCTTCCTGGAAGATAGCCGTCAGGCACCGTCATCACCGAAGCCTGTGGAGAGACTGTGTCCTGGCAGGAAAGGCTAGCCACCTCTGCTTTTCTCCCTGTCAGCCTCCAGCTTGGAGAGCGGTGTTTCCAGCAGGGGCTCAGAGTGAGATGTGGGCTGGCTCCATGAGGTGTTGCAAGTTGGTGATTAGGCTCCCTGCAGAAGCGTCCAGCGTTGGGGCCTCTGCAGCTGGAAACGAGGCTGATACCTCTCCCGGGTCTCAGGACACTTTGCAGCTCTGTTCCCGGGCCCATTCGTGTCTGATAATATGTCTCTCTCCACCAAGGGATCACCAGTCACTGCAGGAGAAAGCTGATCAACCCCCCTCAGTGAGTGAGGTGGCTGTTGACTTCTAGACCCTAGAAGACTGACCACTTTTCTCTCCACTGTCTGTGGTTTATACCCTGCTCTTGTGCATGTGTGTGTGTTTATCCCGAGCATAGCAAGTTGTTGATGAAACACGGCTGAATTAGCCGCCCTTCTCCCTGAGATCCCTACTCTCCTCACCTGCCATTCTCTTCTTGGAGGCTGGTCCAAAGGGACATGTAATACTGCGAGGGTCTGTGTGGCTCCAAAGCCCCCAACACCAAATCACATACAGTGAGCTGAGAAACTGCATTCCTCACAACAGGATTAGCAGGAACAGGAGGGTAATGTAAGGGGATAAGGGCCCCTCCCAACAGCAGGGCATTGCAGAGTCGTCGGGTACTTGAGCCCAGAGTGAAGGTGTCCCTTACGTTCTTTTAAGGTCAGCTTATGTGACTTGCCAGCTGTGGAGCTGTCCCAGTTTCTCTGCTGTCCTGGTACTCTCTGGAGGCTGGCCTGGACCCTGTGCTGCTTACCCATGTGCTCTAGCCCAGTCGCTGTCCTAACCTCCTTGTGCCTGTGACAGAGAGGGTCCCCATGGGATCCTCCCCGACTCAGGCTCTTGTCTTTCACCGGGAGGTGTTGCACTGCATCTCTAGCTTGTCCTCTCATTTCACCCAGATAAGCTTCATCTCTGTGCCCTCGGACCATCAGTGAGGCCTCGCACCTTCTTGGACAGCAGATTATCCAAAACTGGCAGAACATCCAACCACTGTGGTCTGACTGAAGGAGGTCATGCGGAAGAAGCTCTGTACAGCACCCTGCTGGACAGTCGCTCCCACCAGGGAAGAGGTTGTGCTCATTCTCCAGCAAATACATACCCCCGTTGCTTAGACACTCTAGATGCTCCAACTACTGGTTTAGTGGTCTTCTCAATGGGAGACTTTGCCAGTGGTAGGAGCTGAGGATAGGAGAAGACATTGGTCTCAGCCACGTCCGTGGAGGTAACCAGCTGTCAGACTTAGGCATGGCCATCAGTAGTGACCTCAGCTCCAGGACATCACTCTTGAACACAGAGTTCAGGTATACTGGGAGCAGCTTCATACCCTCGGAAAGGATCGGCTGTCCTACAGAGGAGGAGCTCGCACAGTTCTTTCTGTAACAGGCCAACATCTGGGCACACCGAGTGATGACAGCCTCAGGAATAATCTTCACAGGGCTGTTCAGAATCCCCCCGCCCTGCCCCAGGCTGTGGATGCAGAGCCGTGGCTGCCCTGCACAGCCGGGGTAGAGCAGAGCACACTGCAGGGCTCCACTCCCCTCGTTGAGCCAAACGTTATGCCTAAACCCCCAGTCACCATCTTGTTCCCATCCAGCCCCACATCTGTTGTGTCACTCGTGTAGAAAGCCCCAGAGAAATCTACAGCGTGGACACTAGTGCTTGTTTGGACCCGAAGCACAGCCTCAAAGCCAATGACCTTCTGTAGATCCTGACTTTGGTCTCTAAGGAACCGTTCCTGGTCATGCTCCACCTGAAAACAGGTATGTTACAGAGAGCCACCAGTGAGCTGGGGTACTGCAGAGAGCATCGCCATACCCACACACAGGCTCCGGAAGAGAGCGAGGTCTACACCATAGCCTTGGGCCACACATTCTTTGGCCAGGATCTGATAGGCACCTGGGTGAGGCTGAAACAGAGTCCTCTTGTCTATGCTGATCAACTTCCTGTCATCTCAGTTATTCAGTCTCCCTGGAGCCTCTGCAGTGAGCAGGCAGGTGTGGAACAGAAACAGCTTCCCTGGACACTCTGCAGCCTTTCAGAGCCGCCATTCTGGCCTGGATAATTGGAGCAAATACTGTCTCTGTCTCCCTTGTGTCTGCAGATTTTTCTGGAATCTGATCCAATAAGCCGTGATAACTGCCCGAGACTCATTGACATTGACCAGGAAGCCATCCAGCATGTTACCCACATCAGATACAACCGTCATCTGTAGTTGGGCCAGTGAGCTCTCTGCATGGTACAGGTGGAGCACCTTAGTACAGGTGACGAAGCCAATGGGGATCACTGACTCTTCTGCCCACCCTCCGTAGGCATAAAGTCTAACAGTACCTTGAGCTGCTCACAGAGGAGCCTAACAGGACCACTCCTGGCGCCATTATAGGAGACGTCAGTCGAAGATAAAGGCAAGAGTCCTGGGGAACTTGGTGTTCTTGCAGTCATCCACAGTGGCCAAGAATTTGTAAGAGCCCAGGGATAGCTCAAGACCATCATAAGCACCCACATATTTGCTGGTATGAGCCGGATGTTGAGAACACTGGGGGTGGGGGAGCATCACTGATACAGCTGCAAAAGCAGCACTGGAAGTTTTTCCCTCCCTCAGGGAACTGCACGAAGGGGCACACACATGGTTGCAATGATTGCAGTGCTAAGGGCCCGGTTCCCCATGGTGAGTGATGCTCAGTGAAGCCTCCTCTGGGGGCAGCCTTGCCAGCGGCCTGATGACAGCTGCCAGGGCACCTGAGCCTTACCCATGTCAGATGGGCACGGGGTAGTGTAGGTTGTGCATCAGATGTATCGGGGGTTGCATTCCCTTGGTCATTCACCAGGAGGTTGGTGGTGACTAAGGAAGGCACCTGGCCCCATATTCCAGTAACAGATGGTGCTGAACCCCGATTGTTCCTGTCATCCTCAGTAACCGCAGTAGGGCTTGGGATGGCATCAGTGTCCAGGCACTTAGGAGGCAGTGGTTGGGAAGCCCTGGCTGCCTTACGAAAGTGGCTGCTCCTGGGTAAGGACTTCCATAATTGGTCCGAGGCCCCCGGTTGGTCCACAGGAGCCGTTTTGTTGCAGCTGGTAGCCTAGCTTCTGGGAAGAGTGCATGGGTGGTTGTGGTCCTGGGGGCCAGCCGTTTGGATGCTGGGGGCAGAGCTTGAAGAGGGGAGGAGGACACATGACTGGGCTGGCTCTGGCTGTCCAGCTCGGAGTGTGGAGCTGGAGGCCCGTGTTGGGACAGATCGCTGGGGAGGCTGGGCCCCAGGGTGGCCCTGAGGGTAGGAGCCATACAGACCAGGGTTAGGGAGCCTTCTTGACACTAAGGGGCAGTGATGTTAATGGGCCATAGCCTAGCCTCACAGTGGGAGGGCCACAGCCCTGCCCGTCTGCCTTCCAGCCAGGTGAGCAGTCACCTGTGCCTTTGTCGGGGGAGGGCCAGAGGGCTGAAGCCAGCTGGCTGGCTGACCACCAGTGTTGATGGGGCTGACCCAGATGGCTGAGACCCAGGGCGCCTGTGCATCTGGACAGTGGAGCTTGGCCCATTCTGTGCATCTTCTTGGCCAAACTGGCCATAGGCTGTCTGGCCACAAGGGCTCTGTGCAGTTGAGGCTGGAGGTGCTCCTGGGGAAGGTGGGGGAGAAGTCTGCAGGGAGCTTGGTACCGGGCCCTTATCGGCTCCATGGGGCGAAGAGGCAGCTATGGGTCCTGGTTGCCCACCATAGCTGGATGATAACCCTGAGTAGTTGGGCTGGGGCTGCCCAAAAGGCAGCCCTGGTGGAGCTGACCGGTTATCCAACCAGTGAGCCTGACTTGATCTCACCCAGCTCCAGATCCAGGCTTGACTTCATTGCTAACGTCAAGGCTCCTAGGCTCCACTTCCAGTTTCCTTGAAATCTTGTATTAAATAACCTATTACTTGCCCTTTGTTTTGTGATTTTTCTGCTGTGGAAAATTAGTCTTATTTAATGGTGATGAGCATGTTCTCTGTAGTTAGACAAACTTAGCAGACAAATATTATCTAAATTTTGATTTATGGCCTCTTTGATTTGTTGTCCTTTTAAAAAATGCTAGTTCTGACTTTCCCCCCTTTTTGGGGGGTCTGTCGTCATGTGTATTAATGAGAATGTGGGGAGAGGTTACTTACAGCAGGCAGTTAGAATCTGATGTCCCTTAATATAAAGAAGTAAGTACTTACGATGTTTAGCCAGGTATCCCTTATCCTAGATAAGATCGTAAGCAGTATTCCAAATACACAGAATTGATAACATGGGGAGCCAGTTTTTAAAATTTGCTAAAGCCCTAAAAGTTTTCAGGCTGTGCCAACATACAAAAAACTATTTTAGTAAGTGCAGAAAAAAAGTTCTAAAATATTTTTAACACAGAATCTGTGTCTGTTAAATTTCTTTCAGTTGATAGCAGCTAACTCTCACTGAACAAAAAGGCGACTTATTGTCAGGATGATGAGTATGCAAGCGAAAGGAGGGGTGGGGAGGCGTTGAGGAGCCACTCAGAAAAGGGGAAATGACAGGAAGTAACGCAGTGCTGGGAGTTACTCCCTGCAGCTGGTTGCGGACCTTTTCCCCAGGATGTTGGCGGTCCAGTGCCCTTCAGACTCCTTCACCAATGAAATTTTAAATCCCCGTGTGAGAGAGTTAACTAGGTTCATTTTGGCAGAGGTGCCTACCCCTGTGCCAGCCAGTTGGGAGCCAGGAAATTGGGTCCTACTGCACAGGTGTGACCACCAGGCGCCCACCCCTGGTGTGAGGGAATATTCCCAGAAAAGGGAGACTGATGTGACTCTGGTGGCCTTTCCAGTTTGCGGCTACTACAAAGCCAGGGTGGCGAGCACTGCGTTACAGGCGTACAACACGCTAGAGGTGGGAGAGACCTCAGGGAAGATGTGAGATTTGCGCAGACCCGCTCTGGCACACTGTCTCCTGTGACATTCATCCGTCTTACCTCGATGCTTATCTGGAGACAGAGGACTGCTACAGAGATGTGGGTAGTGGGTGATGATAGGAACTCCCGTGCAGAGCACCACTGCCCAGAGCGCACAGGGAGCCGCAGACTGAAATCACGCAGAGCGTACATACTTGGAGTTTGCAAGAGGAATATGGTCATGTGAAAATACAGCTGGCTCTGGAAGCATTTCTTAGTCCATTCCATCTGAGATACTAATCAACAAGAAATCAAGAGTTTATCCAGATTGCAAGAAAAAAAAAATGTGGACTCCCTGCTTTTCAAAATGAGGACACTTCTGGAAATAACACGTTCAGAGTGTGGCATAGCTTGTGTGATGGGCGTAAAGCTCCAAACTATTTTCTCTAGTATGTGTGGTAGGCAGTAAGAGAGGCTACTACATTGCAGGAAAATTCCAAGAAAAGACCATTTCAGCAGAACTGATTTTTAAGGAACAACACAGCATATCGCTGGAAATGAATAGGGTTCATTTAAAAGACATAACAGTCCTTTGATTGCTGAGGCGTAATGGGTGGTTCATATTGAACTTTAGTTTTTAAAATAGCATCTGCCCCGAGCTCTCCGCCAGGTGGGCACGTTCTGCGGCGCTAAGGCAGGCCCTGTCCCCTGCTGTCACGTTCAGTGGGAATGTGTGTGTTTGCTTTAAAAGAAATCATGCTTCTGTGATTTTGTGTTTATATCACAAACGTAAGGTTCCACTTTCAAATAATTACTTCCTCATTATTGCTTCATTGCATAGTTGCTTTGTTTGCTTTTATGGGATTCTTGAAACCTCTGCTCAGGATTATTCCTTCTAGTTATTTTACAATGAAACCCCCCTCCTTTTTTTTCTTTTCTGAAAGGAAAGAGAATGCAATGCATTATCCAAATCTTTTTTTGCTATAAAAGACACTCTTAGGACAATTAGCAAAATCTAAATAAAGTCCATATTAGTATTCTAGCAATTTCCTGATTTTGATAATTGTCCTGTAGTTAGGTAAGAGGATGTCTTTGTTTTTAGAAATATGCACTGAAGTACTAAAAAATAAAGGTACATTATAACTGCTGCTGACTCACAAATGGTTCATGAAGAAAATTCCCTATTATTTTCTCTCTCTCCGTACATACACACACACACACACACACACACACACACTTCTTTTTTCCTGAACCAGTTGAGAGTAGGTTATATGCATTATGTCCCTTTACCTCTCTCTTAGCTCAAGCTTCTCTAACAAAATACCATAGATAGGGTGGCTTAAACAACAGATATTTGTTTCTCACTATTTTGGAGACTGGGAAGTCCAAGATCAAGGTGCTGGCAGGCTCAGTTCTTGAGGAGGACCCTCTTCCTGAGGACCCTCTCTTCCTGGCTTGTAGACACTTCTCATAGTATGCTCACGTGGCCTTTCCTCAGTGGGGATCTCTCCCTGCTCTTCTAAGATCAGATGGGCTTCCCTGGTGGTAAAGAATCTGCCTGCCAATGCAAAAGATGCAGGTTCGATCCTTGGATTGGGAAGATCCCCTGGAGAAGGAAATGGCAACCCACTGTAGTATTATTGGGATTACTGGGAAATCCCATGGACAGGAGCCTGGCAAGCTACAGTCCATGGGGTTGCTAAAGAGTCAGACATGACTTAATGACTAAACAACAACAGTCACATCAAGGGCCTCCCAGGTGGCACAGTGGTAAAGAATCCACCTGCCAGTGCAGGAGACACAAGAAAGAGTCTCAGGTTAGTTTCCCTGGTCTGGAAAGATCCCCTGGAGGAGGAAATGGCAGCCTGCTCCAGTATTCTTGCCTGGAAAACCCCGTGGACAGAGGAGCCTGGTGGGCTACAGTCCATGGGGTCACAAAGAGTTGGACACGACTAAACATGGTCACATCAAAAGGGCCCCACCCTTGGGACCTAAACAGATTTATCCCCCAAGGGCCCAGCCTTCAGACACCTTCACACAGAAAGGCTTCGGCCTTTAACGTCTGAATGGGGGCAGAGACACCAACACTCAGCCCCTAACATTGTGCCCAAGGCCCTCCTGTGCGTGCTCAGTCTGTCAGTCACATCCAGCTCTTTGTGTTCCTATAGACTGTAGCCCACCAGGCACCTCGTTCTAAAAGTCATGTTTTTTCAGTTCAGTAGCTCAGTCGTGTCTGACACTGCGACCCCATGGACTGTAGCATGCCAGGCCTCCCTGTCCATCACCAACTCCCAGAGTTCACTCAAACTCATGTCCGTTGAGTTTGATGCCATCCAACCATCTCATCCTCTGTCATCCCCTCTCCTCCTACCTTCAATCTTTCAATCAAGCATTAGGGTCTTTTCAAATGAGTCGGTTCTCCGCATCAGATGGCCAAAGTATTGGAGTTTCAACTTCAGCATAGTCTTTCCAATGAATATTCAGGACTGATTTCCTTTAGGATGGACTGGTTGGATCTCCTTGCAGTCCAGGGGACTCTTGAGAGTCTTCTCCAACACCACAGTTCAAAAGCATCAGTTCTTCGGCGCTCAGCTTTCTTTATGGTCCAACTCTCACATCCATACATGCCTACTGGAAAAACCATAGCCTTGACTAGATAGACTTTTGTTGTCAAAGTAATGTCTCTGCTTTTTAATATGCTGTCTAGGTTGGTCATAGCTTTTCTTCCAAGGAGCAAGCGTCTTTTAATTTCATGGCTGCAGTCACCATCTGCAGTGATTTTGGAGCCCAAGAAAATAAAGTCTGCCACTGTTCCCATTGTTTCCCCATCTATTTACCATGAAGTGATGACCAGATGCTATGATCTTAGTTTTCTGAATGTTGCATTTTACGCCAACTTTTTTGTCTCCTCTTTCACTTTGATCAAGAAGCTTGATGTTTTCACTCTTCTCTTTCACTTTCATCAAGAGGCTTCATCATGTTTTATGGTGTGTGCTTATAGTCTTGACTTAAAAAATTTTTAATTGCCTTTTTTATTTTAGGAAAAAAAATATTACCATTCAAGGAAATGTATCTTGCTATTAATTGGCATTCTTTTTTTTTTTTTTTTTAATATACCTGGACATTTATTTTCCAAATATTTTCTTCCATTCCATTGGTTGTCACTTCACTCTGATGATTGTTTCTTTTGCTATGTAGAAGCTCTTTAGTTTGATGCATACCCACTTATTTATTTATTTTTTTTAGCTTACTAAACCGATTTCATTTTATTTTTTAACTTAACAATAATGTATTGGTTTTGCCATATATCAAAATGATCCTTTGATGATTAGTACTAACAGTGTCACACTCTGGTCTGCTCAATGTAAAATTTTTTAACCTGGAGGGAATAAAATGCTAATTTTTTTTTTATTGCCTTGTTGTCAGTATAATTATCAAGTTAGAATGACTGAAAGGCCTCTTAGGAGCCCTCTTGTGGGGTGAATCCAGAATATGAAATAACCCTGTAAGGGCTTATAGCCTGTGTTAGTTGAGAGTGAACTTGATCTCCAGTTCAATTGAGACTAGAAAGGGTCAGATCTGAGTTCTAGGGGTGTCCTAACATTAATTGGGTAATCTCCATAAGTTAATCCCTTCTGTGATAGAGCAAAGAGCATAATGTGCATTTTCATTTACAAATATTTGTTGAGCTCCTGCAAGGTGCCAACTTTCTTTAATACAAATAGTAATAAAAGGCCACTTCCCGCTTGGCTTGCAGGATCTTAGTTTCCCAACCAGGAATTGAATCCATACCCGTGGCAGTGAAAACACAAGAGTCCTAACCACTGGACTGCCAGGGAATTCCCAGAAGGAAACATTATTGAGTACTTACTGTTTGTTCAGTTCAGTCGCTCAGTCATGTCCGACTCTTTGCGACCCCATGGACTGCAGCACGCCAGGCCTCCCTGTCCATCACCAACTCCCAGAGTTTACTCAGACTCACGTCCACTAGTCGGTGATACCATCCAACCATCTCATCCTCTGTTGTCCCCTTCTCCTCCTGCCTTCAATCTTTCCCAGCATCAGGGTCTTTTCAAATGAGTCGGTTCTTTGCATCAGGTGGCCAAAGTATTGGAGTTTCAGCTTCAGCATCAGTCTGTCCAATGAATATTCAGGGTTGATTTCCTTTAGGATGGACTGGTTGGATCTCCTTGTAGTCCAGGGGACTCTCAAGAGTCTTCTCCAACACCAGTTCTAAAGCATCAATGCTTCAGCGCTCAGCTTTCTTTATATTCCAACCCTCACATCCATACATGACTACTGGAAAAGCCATAGCTTTCATTAGGTGAACCTTTGTTGGCAAAATAATGTCTCTGCTTTTTAGTATGCTGTCTAGATTGGTCATAACTTTTCTTCCAAGGAGCAAGTGTCTTTTAATTTCATGGCTGCAGTCACCATCTGCAGTGATTTTGGAGCCTCAAAAAATAAAGTCAGCCACTGTTTCCCCATCTATTTCCCATGAAGTGATGGGACCGGATGCCATGATCTTCATTTTCTGAATGTTGTTAGCACTTAATAAATCCTATCCTAAGTGCTAGTTGTACAGTGAACAGAAATCAACCTGGTGCTTTCCCTTATGGAATATTATACACATATTGGGTGATAACACCATTATTTTTATTTGAATCACGTCAGAGTTCACATTTAGCATTCAGATGGTAAAGAATCTGCCTGCAATGTGGGAGACCTGGGTTGGATCCCTGGGTCGGGAAGATCCTGTGGACAAGGAACTGGCAACCCACTCCAGTATTCTTGCCTTAATAACCTTGCCTGGAGAATCCCGTGGACAGAGGAGCCTGGCAGGCTACAGTCCACGGGGTCACAAAGAGTTGGGCACAGCTGAGCGACTCACACACACGTGCTTTGACTGAGGCCACATTATAGAAGTTGCTTCACAGTTGAAGCAGTTCACTAAAATGCATTCAATTTTATTAAATGAAGCTATGAGAGAATCACACAATATTTCAAAGCAAACTAAGGATTAAACTTTTTGCTTCCTGCTCAGTCCAGCCAACTGTGTGAATTTACATGGTCTTGCTGGTTTGGGTGTGTCTGAAAATAAAGGCAAATGTCTTTTTTAAAGAGATCCACCCACAGCATTCCTGGCATATGTATCTCCACACATTTGTTAGAGACGTAGGAGCTCTGAAAATTGCCTTACTTTTTATTTGTATGTTCCTTTGAGAAAAAACAGTTTAAACAATTTCAGAGTTAAAAGGTGAGTTAGGTACTGGTATTCAAACACGGTGTTCTTACAGCAAAATATTTTTATAGTTTTTTTTTTTTAAATGATCAGGATGTTATTTTTCTTGTGTTTTAAGTGATCTTGATTTTGCTTTGTCCAGCTTAATAGCTTGCTTACATGTTATTACTTTTAAACAATTTTTTAATCTTCAAATATTGACTTATTTTTAACTATTTTGTTCTGAACACATTACAGCTTTGCTCCTGCATAAAAGTTGACTATGCACTAGATGTTAACACAGACTTCCATCTCTGGGGAAGAGATGGATAAAGACCTAAGTCAGTTTTATGAAGTTTTCAGAAGTTCTTTAGGCATCAAATTGAATTAGTACCAACAGATTCCATGTATCTTGCCTATGCAAATGTCTTTCCTCCATCGAATATAGTAATTTCTTCCCAAACTGTTCTGACTTGTAGCATTCTAGTAGCTTTCTCAAGCTAACATTCCCAGGATACAGAAATCTAAAATATATTTAGTCCTTGGATCAGGTTGCCTGAGAGGCCAAGAAAGAGTCTTCTATTCCTTTGGAATTCTTCTTAACTCGAGTACAGTGCTCAATTGAAAATATATGTTCCTGTTAAACTGTGATTATAAATTGTGATGGAAAGGGAAGCCTGGCGTGCTGCAGTCCATGGGGTCACAAAGAGTTGGACACGACTGAGCGACTGAACTGAACTGAAATTGTGATTGACCATCCTCACAGCAGTTGGTTGTTTCAGAGTTAAGATTAAAAGTACATACAAACTACTTCGGTGGAAATTTACTCTAAAGCAACATTTCCATTAAAATTGAACAAAGAGTAAAAAGTTTTCACCTATGGGATCAAAAGTATAGTACCTTGGTGTTTATGTGTTAAAATTTGGATATCCCAAAAAAAGGAAGCTAGGCATAATCTTACAGTGTTTGGAAAGAGTCACTAGGTCAGGATGAAGGAGAACAGAATGATTTCAGGACTGTTACTGATCACTCTAACAGTTTTTCCCTTGTGTTAGATTTCACTTGCTTTATACAATGCTGGATCACTCTTATGTAAGCATTTGACTTCTGCACATAATTTATTTGTGTTAGCACTCACAACAAAGGCCAGTATAAACTGTGAGTTTTCATAGGGCCTCGTGGTGATAATTATTTGAAATGCTATGGCTTGATGACTTTAAGAATATAAGCTAGTAAAACATTTATGAATGTTTTGTTTTATTCTAAAACCAAATTTACTTTTGATTATTTGTAAGCTAATATGCCTGTTTTCAGAACAGGCTTTCTCTTTGTCCATTTTTGTTTTCTTCATTAGAACAAAGAAAATTATGCATTCTCCAACTATACCATTTTAGGATCTCTTTCGTAAAATAAAACGATAGAAATCAGTGTTAAGCGTTTTTCTTAGACAGTCCTTCTTCCCTTGTTTCTCTTTGCTGTTCATCTGAAATATATGTAACTTGAAACTTATTTCCATTGAAAAAAATTGTGCCCTGCTTAGAACTTAGTGGATGTTTGGTTGGTTTTTTTTTTTTGACAATTACTTAGAGAATTCTGAAGGTTACACATCTGTCGGGACTCAAATTTTAAGTAGTAATCTTTTGCTTACCATGACTGAAATAAACATTTTTAACTTCCCTTTTAGATACATCATGTTACAGAAAATGGAGGACTGTATAAAAGACCCTTTAATGAAGGTTTTGAAGAAACACCAATGCTGGTTGCTGTGCTTACTTATGTGGGGTATGGTGTCCTCACTCTCTTTGGATATCTTCGCGATTTCTTGAGGCATTGGAGAATTGAAAAGTGTCACCATGCAACCGAAAGAGAGGAACAAAAGGTAATTGTCAGTCTTCAATTCTGTAAATGGAAGCCTCTTATCTTGCTGTTTTCACTGATTTTTTTTCTCTAGGTGTTGGGTATACATTAAAATTTTAAAAAAAGGTAATAATAATCTAGATGCAGTTGAATGAAAACATTCCACAAGGAAAGTGAGGACAAAGGTAAAATCACAGAGAAATCAGAGGATTTAACATAATTTCATCATCACAAGAATCGATACTTAATGGCTAAGAAAGCTGCAGTTCACAGGTTAAGCAATGTTTCCAAGATGTGTGATGTTAGAACTGGCTTGTGGAGACGGGTCTGTGAAGAGCCGAAGCCATGACCTTTCTGTTCACAGTACCGCATGGGGTCCCACGTTGTGTACAGTCTTCAGGAAAGATCATGTTCTTCAGAACACGTGTTGTGTTTTGTCATAGACATGTTGTACACTCCTGTCTTGTTCACAGGTCACCTCTACTCCCCAAAAACACAGACCCTCAAGCAGAATGTGACTGAGCTACTCTGTTTCCATGGAAAGCAGTCTTGTTTTAGTCATGGTAAACAGAGATGTAATGATTGTCTCTGGGGAGGAGACCCTCTTCCCCTCACTTCACTTTTCTCTGCATACTCCTTTGTGCCTCTGTAGTGAAGTATAATATACATGTATTATCTGCTCTTTAAAAAATTGTTGTAAATCAACTATACTCCAATAAAATACAAACAAACAAAGCCTAAGTTATCTTGTACTAAGGAACAACAGTATGTTTTTTCCCAAACCAAAACTTTCGTTATGGGCATTTTTTAAGTTTTTCGATTTTATTATTTTAAATGATAAAAGATTTTTTTTTTCCCATAATAAATGTGTTTTTTTTTCCTTTTTCCATTGAAAAAAATAAGTAAATAGAATCAGAGGGAAATAATGTCCAATCTTGCAAAAAGCAAACTTGAGTGTTCTCGCATGTGAAGTATGGAGAGGGTGGCCCTCCAGGCCAGGGCATGTGCTCAATCAGAGAAGGGATTCAGAAGTTGGGCGCTTGTGGCCCACCGAACCTCTCACTTTCATGGGGCGGCGTAAGAGGAGCGACGCAGACGTGGCGGCGGTGAGACCAGCACTGAGAGAGGGCAGTGATACTGGGAGTAGATGGCGAGACGCGGGGAGGGGAGTAAAGCTCCAGGAAACACGGGGAGGGAAAGGGCGTCCTCAGCTCCTAGGAGGAGGAAACCAGTCAGCATGGGGATTGGGGATCCTGAAACTGGGAGAGCTGAGGAGCCAGGCCCTCTTCTCTCAGTCAACCATGCTGTCCCCTCCCCAGCCCCAGAGCCACAAGCTGCCCTTCCTTGTTGCCCTAACTAAGGCAAGCAAAACCCTGCTTTCTGAACTCTAGAACTCATTCTGAATGCCAGCCTAGAAAGCGCACGTGTGAGAAGCTGTGTTTGAATGTTTGGTAGGCAGTGAGAGGTCCTAGGCAGTTTTGAGCAGGGGAGTGACTGGAGTGTGTGCACAGCTGGCGCGCGCTCTCACAGTGTGCTGGAAGAACAGATGAACCCGTGGGATGCGCCTGAACTCCTTTGTGAAGGAGGACATTGTCTTCAGAACTTGTTTCACGTCTCCAAAGGGTAAATTGACTGTTTGGAAGCATTGGGACTGCCTGTGTGTGTACTTCACTTTGTGTACAAGGATTGGAACACATGGATTTTCTTCTTAAATCTGATTCTGTTGAGGAAACACAAACACTTCAAAATTATGGGCCTTTGCTAAGCACCGTGCAGGCAAATAGTACTTGGATTGTATGCAGACGTAGAACAAAAAAGTAAGCTGAGTAGCACAGAGTGAATCAGGAAATAATTCTTGAAGGAAGTAACGGGAGGAAGTATGTAGAACAGAGGGGACATTTACCTATAGAGTTTGTTCATGGGACGACCGTACTCAGTCATTCAAATCATTTCAGTTGGATTTTCATAGTAGATGGCATTAGCAGCTAAAACCTGAATTCTGCCATTTTCTTGTAACAGTTCAGCTTTTAGAAGGGAAGGAAGGCTTCTTTGGCTTTATGGTAGATCGTGTGTGTTTTCTTATGCTGGATTAGATGTAGAGAGAGGAATAGGCCATTTTTAAAGTGTTGCACCAGAAAGAGGGCAGGGAAAGTGCTTGCTTAGGATCTGAAATGCAAATATAATGTTGTTACTTTCTTATTTTCCTGAGTGAGTGGTGCTTGTAACCACATCCTTATTTTTTCCCTCATTCCATTTCAAAAGAGAGCCTCTTAAACTATTTATGTTAGTTCTTCTTTCTATGTTGCTTTGGGTAGAAATGAACCACACAGTCATGCTAGTAAAGGTGAGTTTTGCATAAGTGTGTTCTGTTTTACATAACTTGCATAAAATTGTTGGAATTCTTTACTGCTTGATTCTCTGTTACTGGTGGTGTTTTGGATGAAAATGTTTTTTTTCTCAGTCTGATTTCTTTATTATGTGAAGTGAAGCTAGTAGTCAGAAACATGCATGCGATAGATACAGTAAAAGCTTGAGTTAATAAAAATGTTCCAACATCTAAATAGGAAATACCTAGAAGTCAGGAGCAAATCATGGTGGGTAGTTACCACACGGGCTTCCCTGGTGGCTCAGCGGTAAAGAATCTGCCTGAAGTGCTGGAGACTCAGGTTCAGTCCCTGCATCAGGAAGATTACCTGGAGGAAGAAGTGGCAACCCACTCCAGTCTTCTTGTCTGGAGAATCCCCATGGACAGAGGAGCCTGGTGGGCTGCAAAGAATCGGCCATAGCTGAGCGACTAAGCACAGCACATCGCTAGTTAACAATGTCGTGATAGTTTGAAGTGAACAGTGAAGGGACTCAGCCATATGTATACTTGTATCACTCTCCTCCAAACTCCCCTCCCATCCAGGCTGCCACATAACATTGGGCCAGAGTTCCGTGTGGTCTACAGTAGGCCCCTGTTTGTTATCCAACACTTTTTTTTCTTCTAATGCTTATTTATTCATTTAATTTTGTCTGTGCTGGGTCTTCGTTACCGCGAGAGCTGCTCTCTTCTAGTTGCAGTGCTCGAGCCTCTTGCTGTGTGGCGTTTCTTGTTGGCGAGCACAGGCTCTAGGGCTTTAGGGCTTTAGTAGCTGTGGCACGTGGGCTCAGTAGCTGCAGCTCAGGTTCCAGAGCACGGGCTCAGTTGCCCGGCAGCATGTGGGATCTTCCCTCGTCAGGGATTGAACTTGTGTCTCCTGCATTGGCAGGTGGATACTTTACCACTGAACCTCCAAGGAAGTCCCCTGCTTTTTTTTTTTTTAAACAGCTTTATTGAGATATAATTCATATACCATGAAGAGCACCTGTTTAAAACGTACAGTTGAATGATTTTTATTACTATTTACAGAAAACATACAGCCAGCACCATAAGCTAATCTTAAAGCGTTTTCATTATCTGAAAAAGGAACCCATATCCAATAACAATCTCCCTTCCTCCCTCACCCCACGCTCAGTAGCCACTAATCTACTTTCTGTCTGTAGACATTTCATATAAATGGGATCATACAGTGTATAATTTTTTGTGTCTGGCTTCTTTCACTTGGAATGTTTTTGGAATTCATCCATGTATAAAAAGTGAAAAAAAGTGTTAGTCACTCTGTTGTGTCTGACTCTTTGCAACCCCATCGACTGTGCCCGCCAGGCTTCTCTGTCCATGGGGTTCTCCAGGCAAGAGTACTAGAGTGGGATGTCATTCTCTTCTCCAGGGGATCTTCCCAACCCAGGGATCGAACCTGGGTCTCCTGCATCACAGGTAGATTCTTTACTGTCTGAGCCACCAGGGAAGCCCCATGGTATAGTATTTCAATTATTCTTTTTTTTTTTTTTGCTAAATCACATTTCATTGTATAGAATAGTCGTCTGTTTTTATTTCTTCTAGGGATTTCTCACTGGGAATCTAAATCCAGAATAAACCTTTTTTAGTTTCATTGAATGTTACCACTTTCCCCTTTTGCACTAGTGATGTTGCTAGGTTTGCAAGAGTTTCCCTGTCACCTATTAGGCTTTTTTGTTTATAGCAACAATGTAGCTTTTTTTAGGAAGTTTTTTTGACTTTTGAATCTTGAGGTCTCTGTTTCTTTATTTAGCTGTTCTTTGCATTCAGCAGTTTGAAACTGTTTTTTACTGTTAACTCAGGATGTGGAAGTTTAAAAAACAGGTGTCCTATCCCCTATGCTCAGTCATTCCAAGTTTAAATTGAGTATCGTTGCAGTGTCAAACTGGCAAACCGATTTCAAAATGCTTATTATGATAAAGTTTAAAAACAATAATAAAATTCATAGGTCCCAGAGACTACCTGTAAGCCCTCAACAGCTCTTAAACCCCAGTGTAAGAAACCATGTTGAGGTTTCCTTAGATTTCAAGCTACATTTTGGTTTTGTTGCTTCTCATTAGAACATTTGGGAAATGCCTTGACATCTTTGGTAGTAGATGACTGAAAATGTAAAAGAACAGTCTTCTCTACCTAAGTGTGGCTGTCCAGGCTGTCCAGTAGAGCTGGTCATGGATAACACAAGCCAGTGCTCTGCTCCTGGTCACTGCACAGTCAGTGCTGGCCTCTGAGTCAGCTTGGCCTCAGTTTGTCCTATATCACATCATTGCAAGTAGCATAGATGGTTATTTCTCCCATCTCAGGAAAAAACCTTCTCTCGATCCTTTCTCCTCATTTACGGCTCCTTTCTTCTTTTAAAGCAGAGTTCTTCGATGTAGCAATGTCTTTCTTTCTGCTGTCCACTGAACCCACTCCAGTCCAGATTTTGCCCCCAACACTTCAACTTAAAACGACTCCCATATCGCAAAATCTGATAGTCCTTTCTCAGTCTTCGTCCTGTTTGGCCTCTCAGCAGCATTTGACCCAGTTGATCACTCCCTCCTTCTGAAGCATTTTGCTCACTTGTTTCCTAGACCTGATTGCCTGTTTTTCCCCTGTCTTTCTGGCTGTTTTCTCTCATCCTCTCCTGCTGCATCCTTGTCATTTGCCCACCTTCTCAGTGTTGATGTAGGTGTGGCACAGGCTTCATGCTTAGTCCTCTTCTCCTCTCATCTGTACTCACTCCGTTGGTGATTTCATCTGCTGTTTTGGTTTTCAGTGCCCCTCTGTACAACGAGAATGTCTAAATACATGTCTCTAGCACTGTCTCCTTCACTGGGCTCTACACTGTGTAGGTAGCTGCCCACTTGGCATCTCCACATAGGCCCCGCAAACTCTGCTTGTCTAAAACTGAGCTGACATACTCTTCTCTAATCAACCAGCAGTCTTTCCTATCTCCGTGAATAACAGTTCTCTTCTTCCAGTTGCTTAGGCTTTGGAGTTAATCCTCTGTTCTTCTTTTTGGCATATGCCTTTTGTAGTCCATTAGGAAATTCAGACTTCACCCCTTTTAATCAATCTTAATTTATCACCTGCTGCTGCTGCTAAGTCGCTTCAGTCGTGTCTGACTCTGTGGGACCCAGTGGACGACAGCCCACCAGGGGTTCTCCAGGCAAGGACACTGGAGTGGGTTGCCATTTCCTTCTCCAATGTGTGAAAGTGAAGTCGCTCAGTTGTGTCCGACCCTCAGCGACCCCATGGACTGCAGCCTTCCAGGCTCCTCCGTCCATGGGATTTTCCAGGCAAGAGTGCTGGAGTGGGGTGCCATTGCCTTCTCCAAATTTATCACCTAGGCATAATTTATTGTTTACTTAGCCTCTCACTCCTCTGCTCCAGGCACACTGGTCTCTTTGCATTTCCTTCAAGGCTCTAAGTAAGTATACTCTTGCCTCGATGCCATTGCACTTGCTGTTCACCTGCCAGGAAAGCTCTGCCCCAGGTAGTCTTGTGGATGGTTTCCTTGCTTTCTCTTCCTTATTGTACCCTGGCCACCCTAGCTAAGTTTCAGCATGACGCTAGCATTTTACATCCTGCTTCTCTGTTTGATTTTTGTTTTCATTAGCACTTTTCACTACTGACATACTTTATATTTTATACATGTGTCTTGTTTCAATATCTATTTCTTCCACCAAAGCATAAATTCCACAAGGGCAAAGAGTATTACTTTCTTTTTGTTCACTGTATAATCAGTGCCTGAAAGACTGCTTGGCACATGTTAATGTATCATATTACACTTTCAGTTAAGTGTCTAAGAGGTAAGTGCTAAAATGTGAGTGGTGGTAATAATTACAGTGAAAAGTTCTGGGCTTTGAATTGATGTATTCACAGTCCTGTCTGTGTGTGTGTGTATACATATTCAGATGCAGACATACAGATGACCCACTTTTAGATTTAGAGAAAACAAATGTCTCTAATCTTGAAATCTCATTTTATGCTTTCACTGATGTTACAGAAACAGCAAGGAAGTGACCTCCTATAACATTAAAAACATGAAAGAACACACAGTAAGTAACGTGGCTTACATGGATAATAGGGAAAGCTCTTGACCACGATTCAGAGATTTTAAAGTCACCAGCTTAATACTTTTCTCAGGTTATTTCACCTCATTGTCTTCATTAAGTAGAGCTAGAGATGACATTGTTAGTTTATAACACCCCTAGCCACATAATGCCTTTTTTTAATTAATTTTTATTGGAGTTCCTTTACAATGTTGTGTTAGTTTCTGCTGTACAGCAAAGTGAGCCAGCTGTGCATGTGCATATATGCCCTCTTTTTTGGATTGTTTTTCATTTTCGTTACTTCTTCAGGTGGGAATTATATAGGATTTTC
Organism: Bubalus bubalis; assembly: GCF_019923935.1. NCBI lineage: Eukaryota > Metazoa > Chordata > Mammalia > Artiodactyla > Bovidae > Bubalus > Bubalus bubalis. The sequence continues at coordinate 14,425,666 of NC_059167.1, forward strand.
AAATTCTTTTAATTTAAGTATTGAAACAATTTTGTCATGCTTCAGCTATCTCTGGACATACCTTATGAGGTTATTTCCTTCTCTAGAAAAGGTGTTGCCAAAATAAAAATTTAGACCATTAAAGACTTTTTATCATTAGCCTGTCTTTGATATGCGGTATCCTGTTTGTCATGCTTCCTAGGTGGCTCAGTGGTAAAGAACCCACTTGCTAATGCAGGACCTGCAGGGATTCAACCCCTGGGCTGGGAAGATTCCCTGGAGGAGGAAATAGCAAACTCATTCCAGTGTTCTTGTCTGGATAATCCGTGGACGGAGTGGGGGGAGGTGGGGGGGGTAGTCCATGGGGTCTCAGAGTCAGACATGACTGAGCACACACACAGTCAGTCAGTCATCCTGTTTATCACCATGAAATGTCTCAACAGTACTGTAGTAACCCATAAACAGCGTTCAGTTCAGTTCAGCTGCTCAGTTGTGTCCCGACTCTTTGTGACCCCGTGAATCGCAGCACACCAGGCCTCCCTGTCCATCACCAACTCCTGGAGTTCACTCAGACTCACGTCCATAGAGTCAGTGATGCCATCCAGCCTTCCTCTGTCATCCCCTTCTCCTCCTGCCCCTAATCCCTCCCAGCATCAGGGTCTTTTCCAATGAGTCAACTTTTCACATGAGGTGGCCAAAGTATTGGAGTTTCAGCTTCAGCATCAGTCCTTCCAAAGAACACCCAGGACCGATCTCCTTTAGAATGGACTGGTTGGATCTCCTTGCAGTCCAAGGGACTCTCAAGAGTCTTCTCCAACACCACAGTTCAAAAGCATCAATTCTTCGGCACTCAGCTTCCTTCACAGTCCAACTCTCATATCCATACATGACCACTGGAAAAACCATAGCCTTGACTAGACGGACCTTTGTTGGCAAAGTAATGTCTCTGCTTTTGAATATACTATCTAGGTTGGTCATAACTTTCCTTCCAAGGAGTAAGCGTCTTAATTTCATGGCTGCAATCACCATCTGCAGTGATTTTTGGAGCCCAAAAAAATAAAAGTCTGACACTGTTTCCACTGTTTCTCCATCTATTTGCCATGAAGTGATGGTACCAGATGCCATGATCTTAGTTTTCTGAATGTTGACCTTTAAGCCAACTTTTTCACTCTCCTTTTTCACTTTCATCAAGAGGCTTTTTAGTTCCTCTTCACTTTCTGCCATAAGGGTGGTGTCATCTGCATATCTGAGGTTATTGATATTTCTCCCGGCAATCTTGATTCCAGCTTGTGCTTCTTCCAGCCCAGCGTTTCTCATGATGTACTCTGCATAGAAGTTAAATAAGTAGGGTGACAGTATACAGCCTTGATGTACTCCTTTTCCTATTTGGAACCAGTCTGTTGTTCCATGTCCAGTTCTAACTGTTGCTTCCTGACCTGCATATAGGTTTCTCAAGAGGCAGGTCAGGTGGTCTGGTATTCCCATCTCTTTTAGAATTTTCCACAGTTTATTGTGATCCACACAGTCAAAGGCTTTGGCATAGTCAATAAAGCAGAAATAGATGTTTTTCTAGAGAATTTTTAAAGAAAAGGTTTCCGGTGTGTAGCCTTCAGTTTCAGTGGCCGAAGGTTTGGAAGCACCCTGATGTTTCCCGAATAGCTACGTCCCTTAGTGTCAGCAGACACAGTGGGTTTTCTTGCGGTCAGATGTTAAAGAAAATTGGGTTACATGCTGTTGAGCCAGGCAGTTCAACAGACTTTGTCATGTAAAACTTCTGTGTGAGAATTATTGGAAAATGCTCTTTCCTTTACTTTCTAACCTGTTCATTGGTTATATATAACCAATATATACATATGTACAACACACATCGTGGATGTGGCTGTAATGAGCGCTTATATAAGTGAGCAGTGATGAAACTACCACCTTAGGGGTAACACATTGCTGTCACCTCAGAAACCACACCCCACACGTCGCTTCTCAGTCCTGCCTTTTCCCTCTCCCTTAGGCTAGCGATTGTCTTGACTTTTCTTTAAGGTTTTATCATCTGCATGTATATCTATAAGCAATAAAATTTAGTTAAGCCCAGTTTTGAACATTCTATAAATGGATTTGCATTGTATATATGTTTTTGTGCCTTAGTTTATGTATTCAGCATAGGATTCAGCTGTTTTATGGTGTACTTCTGCTTCATTTGTTTTCATTGCTGTATAGAATCCCAATGTAAGAGTATAACTACTAAAGTTTATCTACTCTAGTATCAGTGGACATTGAGGCTTTTTTTTTTTTCCAGTTTTTGTCAGTGACTCATAAAGCTGCTGTCAGCTTTCTAATATATGTTTCCTGAACATGTATCTATGAATTTCTCAAGTCTTAGAATACATGGGTTATAGAATATGCATGTCTTCAACTTTACTAAATAGTAACAAACTGTTTTTCAAAGTGATTGTACTATTTTTTACACTTACCAGCTGTGTTTGAGAGTTCTCATTGTTTCACATCCTAATCAACAATTACTATTGTCAGAATTTAATTTTTTTTTTTGCCAGTTCTGGTGTATTTATGTCTGGTATCTCATTGTAGTTTTAATTTGCATTTCTCAGTTGCCCAATTAAGCTAAACACCTTTGCATTATGTTTAATGATCATTTGATGTTTCTATTTTGTGAAGTGCCAATTAAAATCTTTGGCCTGTTTATCTCTTGGCTTTCTCTTTTGTTTTGTTTTTTTCTTAGCAGTTTATAGGAAATTTTTATGTCTTCTAGAAGACATTTTACAACTGTCTAAGCCCATTTTGTGACTTGTCTTGCCACTCTTGTGTATATCTTTCTAAAAAACTTATTTGTTTTTGATTGAAGAATAATTGCTGTACAATATTGTGTTGGTTTCTACCAAACATCAGCGTGAATCAGCCTTAGGTTTTCTGTGTGTGTCTTTTAATGAACAGAAGTTCTTTTAAAGTAAGCAGATTTATCCATCTTCCTTTATGAATAGTGCCTTTGTACTTTGTTTAAGGTATTTTGTCCTAAATCTGTGAATTTGTTTTCCTGTTTTCGTTGCATTTTAAATAATAAATATACATCAAATCACATGAAAATACCAATATTTGACCATTTTTGAACTGCTAAAATGATAATTTCAATGTGATTCAGTCTAATAAAATAAGATAAAGAAGGAAGGGCATATATCTGGACATAGTATAGATGTGTAAAGGTGTATAATATGGCTGTATATAATATGGTAGGTAAGTTCAACTTAGGTTGTGATAGAAATTATTAATTCTTAAAAAATTGCTTCCCTGCACTATAATTAGTACCTACTTTACCTATTTTTACATGAGAGAAATAAACTAGCTGTCAGAAAGTGGGCCCCTGGCTTTTGACCTCTGCAGTTCAAGTAAAACATTCCCTCAGGGATTCTTGTCACCTGTGTCACTTACTACCTGTCGCTGAAAGACTGGTTTGAATGCAGAATAAGCAGAGGCTTGTTCAGCCATTTTTCTATATGGATATATGTACCCCCACATGGCCCCATTATTCGGCTTTTCAGAGAAAGCTTCTTTGTCATGGGGGCCAAAATCCTTTTATACAGTATATGCTGGAGTTTTATTTATTTTTTAGCTGCATTGTGCAGCTTATGGAATCTTAGTTCCCCAACCAAAGACTGAGCCCAGGCCCAACAGCAGTGAAACCCCGAGTCTTAACCCCTGGACCACCAGGGAAGTCCCTGGTTTTGTCTTGAGACATTTGGGAAATGCTAGCTTTGCAGCCGGAGAAAGCAATGGCAACCGACTCCAGTACTCTTGCCTGGAAAATCCCATGGACAGGGGAGCCTGGTAGGCTGCAGTTCATGGGGTCGCTACGGAGTCGGACACGACTGAGTGACTTCACTTTTACTTTTCACTTTCATGCATTGGAAGGAAATGGCACCCCATTCCAGTGTTCTTGCTTGAAGAATCCCAGGGACAGAGGAGCCTGGTGGGCTGCAGTCTATGGGGTCGCACAGAGTCGGACACGACTGGAGCGACTTAGCAGCAGCAGCTTTGCAGCCATCGCTTATTATAGCCTGTCTCTCACACGACCGATGAACTGCAAGCTCAGCTTTTACTCCTCTGCCCCTAATGTGGCTCTTATTTATTGGGATGGAGAAAAGGTTTGTTTGGTTTTTCCTGGCTCTAGTAGCACTTAGTTGTCTTTAACTTCATTCAAAAATTTTGTTAGATTGTATTGTGACAGATGTTATATCAGTGTGCATTTTAATAAAATTATCAAAATTGCTGAATTTTTGTGTAGCTATTTAAAATATTGAAGATGGAAGAGAAAAAGAAAAACATTTTCTCCATATTGAGAAAAGAAAGTGGAAGTGTTAGTTGTTCAGTTGTGTCTGACTTGCAACCCTTGAACTGTATAGCCCACCAGGCTCCTCTCTGTCCATGGAATTTTCCAGGCAAGAATAGTGGAGTGGGTAGCCATTCCGTTCTCCAAGGGATCTTCCCAACCCAGGGATCAAACCCGGGTATCTTGCATTGCAGGCAGATTCTATGTTTAATAATTTAAGAAAGGTAAAATGCAGCTGAAACACACACAAAAATATTTGTATGGTGTATGGAGAAGGTACTTACCTATCAAAAGTGGTTTGTGAAGTTTCATGCTGGAGATTTTTCACCAGATAATGCTTTACCATCGGGGAGACCAGTTGAAGTTGATTAATGTGTCAAATCGAGACATTAATTGAGAACAACCAACATTATAGCATATTAAAAAGCAGAGACATTACTTTGCCAGCAAAGGTCCGTCTAGTCAGGGCTATGGTTTTTCCAGTGATCATGTATGGATGTGAGAGTTGGACTGTGAAGGAAGCTGAGTGCCGAAAAATTGATGCTTTTGAACTGTGGTGTTGGAGAAGACTCTTGAGAGTCCCTTGGACTGCAAGGAGATCCAACCAGTCCATCCTAAAGGAGATCGGTCTTGGGTGTTCTTTGGAAGGACTGATGCTGAAGCTGAAACTCCAGTACTTTGGCCACCTCATGTGAAGAGTTGACTCATTGGAAAAGACCCTGATGCTGGGAGGGATTAGGGGCAGGAGGAGAAGGGAATGACAGAGGAAGGCTGGATGGCATCACTGACTTGATGGACGTGAGTCTGAGTGAACTCCAGGAGTTGGTGATGGACAGGGAGGCTTGGCATGCTGCAATTCATGGGGTCACAAAGAGTCGGACACAACCAAGCAACTGAACTGAACATTATATCACACAGGAGATAGCTAACATATTCAAAATATCCAGATAAAGCGTTGGAAATAACTTACATCTGCTTGGTTATGTTAATCACTTTGGTGTTTGGATTCCACATAAGTGAATAAAAACCTTCTTGACCATATTTCCACATGTGATTCTCTACTGAAATATAATGAAAAGTTCCATTTTTATAACAAGCTGTGATGGGCAATGAAAAGTGGATACTGTACAATAATGTTGGAACGAAAGAGATCATGGGGCAAGCGAAATGAACACCAAAGGCTTTGTTGGTCTTCATCCAATTAATTCCAACAAGTACTGCTTCCTCTTAGAGCAACTGAAAGCACTTGACAAAAAGCATCTGGAATTAGTCAACAGAAAGTGCATAATCTTCCGTCAGGATACTGCAAGACTGCATGTTTCTTTAATGACCAGGCCAAAACTGTTACAGCTTGGCTGGGAAGTTCTGATTCATCTGCCATATTCACCAGACATTGCACCTTTGGATTTCCATTTATTTCGAACTTTACAAAATTCTCTTAGTAGGAAAAATTCCAACTCCTGGAAGACTGTAAAAGGCATCTGGAACAGTTCTTTGCTCAAAATGATAGAAAGTTTAGGGAAGGTGGAATTATGAAGTTGCCTAAAAAATAGCAGAAGGTAGTGGAACAAAATGGTGAATATGTTCAGTAAAGTTCTTGGTGAAAATGAAAATGTTTTTTATTTTTAAGAATCTGCCTGCAATGCAGGAGACCCCAGTTTGATTTCTGGGTCAGTAAGTTTGGTGGCTCAGATGGTAAAGAATCCGCCTGTAGTGCTGGAGACCTGGGTTTGATCCCTGGGTTGGAAAGATCCCCTGGAGAAGGGAAAGGCTACCCACTCCATTATTCTTGCCTGGAGAATCCCCATAGGCAGGAAAGCCTTGCAGGCCACAGTCCATGGTGTCACAAATAGTCGGACACAACTGAGTGACTAAGCACAGCACAGCACCCACTTCAGTATTCTTGGGCTTCATGGTGGCTCAGACGGTAAAGAATCCACCTGCAATGCGGGAGACCTGGGTTTGATCCCTGGGTTGGGGAGATCCCCTGGAAAAGGGTGTGGCAACCCATTCCAGTATTGTTGCTTGGAGAATCCCCAAGGACAGAGGAGCCTGGTGGGCTACAGTCCCCGGGTCGCAAAGAGGTGGACACGACTGACGAACTAAGCACACAGCACACAAAAGCTGAAGAAGTTGTTTGGCCCACCGAATATCTGAGTAGTGAACTTCCAGCTGTGACAGACGGGGCATCTGTGGATGTTTTCTCTTCAGTTCAGTTCAGTTCACTCACTCAGTCGTGTCCGATGCTTTACCATTGCAGGAGAGATGGTATCAGGTACCACAAATTCCTGAGAACTTTGTGACTTTACTTCAGCTTTATTTAAGGAGATTTTTATCTACTGTGAGGCTTATTTATTTAGTAGGCACTTGAGAGTCCAGTGTCCTAGAAGGCTGTTAATTTTAAAGTTTTATGTACTGTGGCGGATTCATTTTGATATTTGGCAAAACTAATACAATTATGTAAAATTTAAAAATAAAAAAAAATTTAAAAGTTTTATGTAGAGCCTTCTTTAGCAGCGAAAATCTTTTACAGAATAAGGCTTAAACTTTTAATATTTTTGATTAGCTATTTAAAAGATTAATTTGGGCTGGCACCAAGCCCAGATCTGAGGGCTGGAAGCTCAGTAGTTTGCGGACTGTTGTAAAACTCTGGTATAGTTTTCTTCTGTTTTGTTTACCAATTACCCTCAAGTAGACCTCATGTGGTCTGGTCACTCTGTTCTGAGCAGAACATTATGTCTTAATTAAAGCTCCACTGTGACTGTATTTTTTACAGACTTAGAATTTAGCATAACTTATAAGGGAGATCTTGAAAGTCTAAAGTCTTGATCATGGAAATTCATTTTGAGATTTTTTTAAAAACTCCCATCTAAGGAAGGAAACCTAAGATAGGTGTCTTTCTATAACCTACCTTTTAGTTTTTCTTATTTATAATTCTTCTTTGGATTAATTTCCTTTTGATCCTTGAAAATGAAAGGTTGTTGTTGAATCACACGAAAACACCGGGATTCTTGGCCCCCGGAGGAGAAGAATTCAATCCGGGGCCAGAGACGAGGCTTGATCGCTCAGAGCTTTTGTGTAATAAAGTTTTATTAAAGTATAAAGGAGATAGAGAAAGCTTCTGACATAGGCATCAGAAGGGGGCAGAAAGAGTACCCGCTTGCTAGTGTTGACAATGAAGTTGTATAATCCAAAGAATGTCTGGAGGTTGTAAAGACCTCATCAGACCTACTCCCATAATTTACATTTTAAGATAACACTGTCCTCAGGCAGGATACATCCTTGTAAAGACCAGGTCTACTCCCGTAATTAACATTTTAAGATAACAAAAGGTTGAATCCAAAGACTGTCCTTAGGCAGGATACATTATTGTTATATAATCCTAAGGAATGTGGAGAAAGAAAAAAAGTTTGTCCTTTCTTCCTCCTTGAAAATTCCAGACCCCTCTCTTCTTGGGGACCCCTAGACTCCCTATCAACCTGCCTAGGAACTGACTCTCAAAAATATGCAGAGAATGGAATCTTAATTTTGGAATTATTTTTCATGGTTGAAATTGGAATTATAGGATTTTATGGCATTTCCCCTAGTACATTATGGGGCAGAGATGGAGCAGAGTACAATGTTTTTAAGGTTATTAGGAGGGAAAACCATTTATTGACAGAATTGTACAACTAAGTTTTATTTTTATGAGGTCTGCTTTACGAAGTTAAATTCTTTGACCCTACTTTTGTGCAATCATGTAGTTACTTGCAACCATTTTCTTAGAGCTCATGGGTCAAAGCTAAGTGATTTTTATCTGGTTGAGTTGTTTTAAAACAACGGAAAGAATGGATGCCTTCCCAAATGTTTTCCGTATCAGTTAATTCTGAATAACTGACCTCTCCTTCTAAAGTGCTCTTGTACTATGAAAAGAGAAGTTGTGCAGAGAAACTCAGTTAAACATATGGCATCTCACCATTCGTTGGCAGGACTTTGTGTCATTGTACCAGGATTTCGAGAACTTCTACACGAGGAATCTCTACATGAGGATCAGAGACAACTGGAACCGGCCCATCTGCAGTGTGCCTGGAGCCAGGGTGGACATTATGGAGAGACAGTCTCATGACTACAACTGGTCCTTCAAGTGAGTCTTGGTTGGGAAATTATTTCAGTGGATTTCTTCACCTCAGAAGATTTTCTGTTGCAGTTAGAGTATTCTGTCAAAGCAGGAGTAGAAGTATTGAGAGTGCAATACAGCATGATTAACTTTCTGCATGTTGTTCATTGTTTGGAGATTTTTTTAAAATGCATCTCTCTATGACATCTGCCACTGTTGGATTATAACTGAAAAAAAATTTGACTTACTGAAAAAAACACACACAAAGAAAAATCATCCTTTTTGTTGGGCCCTTTAGTAGAGTCAAGTGTCTGAATTTATTTATGGATATTTTGATTTCTCAGATGATTCAAGGAGTGTTTTTACTTAAATGGATTGAACTGTTTAGAAAACTAATTTTTTTAATTGGAGGGTAATTAGTTTCTGCCATACATCAACATAAATCAGCCATAGGTATATATATATATGTCCTCTCCCATTTGAACCCCCCTCCATCTCCCACCCATGCCAGCCCTCTGGGTTGTCACAGAACACAGATTAGAAAATTTTATATATTGATAAAATTTTGTTTATATTGTGCAAGCTTTTCATGGTTGTATTGTCATTATTATTACTTTTTTTTTTTTTTTAAAGATAATACAAATAAAATGAAGGTGTCCTATGAGAACTAACCACTGTCCTTTTGCAAATCCACCTCCCCACAAATGCTCACTTCCTAGAGGTGACCATTATTATCAGTTGATTGTATATTATTCCTCCAGATATTTTCTGTGGCGTATGTATGTAGTGTATTACTGGGGTTGCACACAGTGTTTTGATTATGGGATCTTAATATAGAAAGTATTTTACATCTTGCTTTTTTGCTTGCTAACATATCAGTAACATCTTTCTTATGCCTATTCACAGCAAGCTCATTATTTGTAGTGGCTACTTAGTATTCTACAATATAGATACATATAATGTAGAACACATTGGGCTGCCTCATCCTATCTTAAAAACCCCAGATCTCTGAGTTAAGACAGCAGCAGTTAATTCTTTGTCTATACTTCATGACCATCTTAGACCGGTAAAGCCTCTGAACTGTGATCCTTATTCTGGGGTCCAGGGCTGACTGTGCTTCCACCGTGTGGAATGTCTCTGATCCATGTGCCCAAGAAAGGAACATGGTAGGTGAATTGTGTAGTAACTTGAAGGATCCTTAAGCGTATATCCTTTTATATGTGTGTAGGAATTGCTCAGTCAAAAATATGTATTGAGTTGGCCACAAAGTTCATTCAAAAACGAACTTTGTGGCCAACCCAATGTATCTTTTGATAGGTAAGTACTGTCAAACTGCCCTCCAAAAGGAAAAGATACTCTTATCTACAGCTTACGAAAGTGTCCTGGCCAACACTGAATATGGTCAGTTTTTTCTTTTTTTTTTTTTTTAATTAAAAAATTTTTTGGAGTCATGCTGCATGGCTTGTGGGATCTTAGAGTTTCCTGGCCAGGAATTGAACCCAGGCTACAGTGAAGGCGTCAAGTCCTAATCACTGGGCCGACCACCAGGGAGTTCCCACGATATAGTTAGTTTTTAAACTTCCGTATTGATAAGGGAAAATTGATACTTTGTTTTAATGTCCACCTTCCTAATTGGTAGTGAGTCTGAGCTGCTTTTCATGGAGACCATATTCTCTCTTAATTCCTACAGATGGTGCTTCCTTTTGTATTATCAATAAGTTTATTATCACATGTAAGTATTTGACTTGCTCCTGAATTTCATGAACTTTTATGCTGTTGAAATACAGGTACACAGGGAATGTAATTAAAGATGTTATAAACATGGGTTCCTACAACTATCTTGGATTTGCGAGGAACACTGGACCATGTCAGGAGGCAGCTGCCAAAGTCCTAGAGGAGTATGGAGTTGGAGTGTGCAGCACTCGGCAGGAAATTGGTAAGCGTAGGCTATTAGTTTGGTCAGCTCATGTTCTTAACTCTTTTTCTCAGGAGGGAAAAATACTGATACAGAGCTAGAATATGAACATCCAAATACATACTTTGCTGTGGAGTTTAGATCAAGTAAAGAATGCTTTATTTTTCTGAAGTGATGGATGATTTTAATGCTTCAGTGTGTTTTGAGTTATTTTTATCTTTTCCTTTATGTTTTACTACAGACTATCTGTAGAAAAGTTCCATTAGGTATTTGTTTCATTTATAGCTTTAATGTTGACTTTATTGGTTAAATGATAGTGGTTGAGAGAACTTTTTACTGGTATACTGAGCCCATGGGCAAATGAGGGTTAATCTGCTTCCATACTGGTAAATTGGGGCTAATAGTAATTCCTACCTTACAAGGCTCTTTCAATAATTAAATAGGCTAATTCATGTAAAGTGCTTATACCATGGTAAACCCTCAATAAATTTTAACTCTTTTATTATTATTACAAGTCTATAAAACATAAAAGCGAACAGGTGTCTACAAAGAGATTTAGTTTATTTAAGCTCAAAGGAAGAGTCTTAATTTTTCCATCTTGTTGAAGAGAACTGATAACCATAAAAGTTATAAGACAACTTTCTGGTTATTTATTCCTGTGGATCACCCCAAAACTTAGTAGGTTAAAGCAGTTGTTCATTATGGTTTCTCGTGGGTCTAGAGAATGGCAAGTGCCGCTGGGTCGTTCTTCCTTGGGATCCCCAGTGATGTGCTTAAGGGAGCCTTATGCAGTGATGACACAGAGTGACCACACCTTACATCTTTATGGCCCTTTATGAATTGCTCGAACATCTTATCTCTTTTGATCTTTATAACAATGTCATGAGGTAGATAGAGCAGATGTTATTATTGGTGTTAAACAGATAAGAAACAGAGGCCCAGAGAGGATGAATCACTTGCTTAAGCTTTAAAGAACACATAGCATCCTAATTCAGCAGTCTTCTCTCTCAGCATCGTTTCTCTTCTGCATGTAGCCAGTATCATTGATGAACGTTGTTCCTTATGGATTTGAGCACTGATTTAAAATCATAATACAAAGTTAGGGAATGTGTTCTTTAACTCACCTTTTGCTACGTAACAAACCATTCCAAAACTTAGTGGCTCAAAACAGAAACATATATTTATTTGCTTGTGATTCTGTCATTTGGAAAGAACTTGACATTTATCGCAGCTCCATGTGGGGTCAGCTGGGGTATTATGACTGAGGATAGTGTATCCATGATAGCGTCACTTGCATGTCTGGCACCTCAGCTGATGGTGAGCCCTGCCCCTTCCTTCCTTAGTCTCTAAGAGCCCTTCCCTGTCCACAGGATCTCTCTTTATCAAGGCTTTCTAGACCATTTTACATGGCAGCTGACTTCAAATGTATAAAAGCAGGTGCTGCCAGGCCTCTTGCGGCACAGACTTGGAACGAGCGTGTGTGAATAGGAAAGGGAGGCATTGTTGGCAACCCTCTTACAGAAATGCCACCACAGGCGCTGCGTCTGACTTTATCCAACTAGTGTATCTTTATGAGCCTTGACTCTTCATGATGCTGACTCCTTCATTAGGCTTCAGTCTGAAAAGGTTATAACATAGGCTATGGTTTCTTTTTCTAAAGTAATGAGTAACTCTTAAATTTGAACTTTGGTGACATTGACTTCATTAACTTCTTCACACAGGAAACCTGGACAAGCATGAAGAACTAGAGAAGCTTGTGGCAAGTTTCTTGGGAGTAGAAGCTGCTATGGCATATGGCATGGGATTTGCAACAAATTCAATGAACATTCCTGCTCTTGTTAGCAAAGTAAGATTTAGTCTGTCACTTAGGAAAGCTCCCTCATGTATATCTTCTTTTGTTTTGTAAAACATTCGGGCAAGCCGGAAAAATTTTGTATAAGTGTATCCCGTGGAAACTTAACATCAGTTGAAGCTTTTTTACTGGAACCCATGATTTTTTTCTGTATTGCCTTTAGATGACTGTTTCTTTCTTTCGTTTTAAAGGAATTCTTATAAATAAAATCTCATAAAAGACTAAAATAATGGGAGAACGGATGTTTAGTTTGGAAATTATTAATCAGGTTGTTTCTTCTAGTAGAAAAATATGAAAGTATATAGATCCCTAATACTTGTTGTTACTGTAATGCACATTGTTCAGAGATATATGGGCAAAGTGTGTGTGTGTGTGTGTGTGTGTGCGTGCACGCACATAGAGCTTCCCAGGTGGCACTAGTGGTAAAGAACCTGCCTGCCAGTGCAGGAGATATAAGAGACTCAGGTTTGATCCCTGGGTCAGGAAGATTCCCTGTTGGAGGGCATGGCAACCCACTCCTGTATTCTTGCCTGGGGAATCTCCGTGGACAGAGGAGCCTGGCAGGCTATGGTCTATAGGGTCACAAAGAGTCAGACGTGACTGAAGTGACTTGGCACTTACATACACATACATACATATATATATATGCAAGAGAGAAGATTTAAACACAACTATATTGATGTCACATTAAACATAAACGGTTTGTATTTCTAATTAGAAGACGGATTGTCAAGTTAGATTAAAAAAATTTTTTTTAATTAAAGACACAGGCTAAAAGTAAAAGGATGGAAAAAGTTACAGCATCTAAACAATAATAACAATATGATTTATGTAATATTTAGTATATAATAAGCTAATATTTTATCCTATCAGTATTATAAACAAAGACTTCAGAGCAAACTGATACCTTTGCCATTGTGCATACTTTCCCTACTAAGATATAATTATTAGTGGTTTTAGCATTTTGTAGTTCGTCTAACTAAACCTTTCCCCTCAGATTCTTATCTTCCTCTCCTTGTGATTTTGCAGGGTTGCCTGATTCTGAGTGATGAACTGAACCATGCTTCACTGGTTCTGGGAGCCAGACTCTCAGGAGCAACCATTCGAGTCTTCAAACACAACAGTGAGTTTGTTGTGAAATCTACTCTGGCTTTAGGGTTTAGGATTGTTTGAATTAGTGGCAGTGGTAACAATTAGTTACATTAACAGTTGAAACTGTAAATGAAACTGAAGTACCAATACCTAAAATATAAGTTCTGGTCCTGTGTTTTAAAAGTTGCTATCTGAGTCAGACAGGTGCGGAGACACTTCTGGAAGTAACATCACAATGGCTGCCCAAGGAGAACCCCAAGTTCAGTTCAGACTTGTTTTGGTTGGTGATGATGGTACTGGAAAAACGACATTCGTGAAGTGTCATCCGACTGGTGAATTTGAGAAGTGTGTAGCTACCTTGGGTGTTGAGGTCCATCCTCTTGTGTTCCATACCAACAGAGGACAGATTAAGTTCACTGTATGGGATACAGCTGGTCAGGAGAAATTTGGTGGACTGAGAGGTGGCTATTACATACAAGCTCAGTGTGCCATTATAATGTTTGACGTTACATCAAGAGTTACTTACAAGAATGTGCCTAACTGGCATAGAGATCTCGTACTACGAGTGTGTGAGAACATCCCAGTTGTGTTGTGTGGCAACAAAGTGGATATTAAGGACAGAAAGGTTAAGGCAAAGTCAGTTGTCTTCCACCGAAAGAAGAATCTTCAGAATGATGACGTTTCTGCCAAAAGTAGCTACAGCTTTGAAAGGCCCTTCCTCTGGCTTGCTAGAAAACTGATTGGAGACCCTAACTTGGAGTTTGTCGCCATGCCTGCTCTTGCCCCGCCAGAGGTGGTCATGGACCCAGCCTCGGCAGCACACAGTACGAGCGTGATTTAGAGGTTACTCAGACAACTGCTGTCCCGGATGAAGATGATGACCTGTGAGAAAGCGAGGCTGGGGCCCAGCGTTGGAAGGCTAGTTGTATAGGCAACTGTCATGTGATGTCAGCGGTGCAGCGTATTTGCCACTTTATTATATAGCTAAGCAGAACATGTGCTTAATCTTTGGATGCTGAAGGAGATGGATGGGCTTTGGAGTGAATGTGGCAGTTTAAAAAAAAATACCTTCATTCTTTGGACCTGCGTATTTAGGTGGTTTGGAACACAGTTGTTTCCTCCTTGAGTTTCAAATATAAGACTCTCTAGTCACATGACAGTATTGAGAGGTGCAGTCTTGTTTGTTGCTGTCGTTCGCATTCCTTTGCGTTTAGAATCAGAATGAAGTTGTATTTCAAATATCTAAAAAAATAAATCAAAGTTACTATCTTTCTCATTAGAATAAAAATAAAGGCTAAAGGAAGCCTTTCGGTACAAAGTAAAACATTGTTCTTTTTCTGACTTTGAACTTTTTCATCTTGTTTATAAATCACTTGTTCAGTATGCATTTATACTAGATGCCTGTTTTGCCATAATATTGTGGGTATTGAAGTGAAATAAAGCAGGCTTCCTGATCTCCAGATCTCTTACTGGTTGCTAAAGAGACTGTAGACAAACCAGTAGTTAGAATACAACAGACAAATACTGAAATGCAGATATGAACAAGTGCCATAAAAGCAGAAAAAAGTGGCATTAAGCCAAGACTTTCTCCCTAAATGGAAATATCTTAGTGCATTATTAAAATAATTGTAATAAAAACGCATAGCTTTCCAGGTTAAAATGCTCTCGTGTAGCAAAGAGATACGACCAAACTGTTTAACATCATCTTTTACCAAAATATGTACACAAAGGTCTAAAAGACAGAAGAAGTCTTTTAGACAAATGTCAGACAAAAGTCTGAAAGAAGGTACACTCAAATACTAGATGTGTGCCTCTGGATGGAAGGTTTACGGATGGTAATAACCTTCCTTTCGTCTCTGTCTTTGTCTGAAATGCTTTACAATGAGAAAGACACATACAGCATTTTGTTTTATGTAAATGGGATTTATGAAGCACCGTTGTATGACTTGTTATTTTCTTGAAGCACACTGGGAACTATGGCGGTACATGCGCCTGCCTCCTGTCAGAGCGAGGTGGCAGGCTGTGCTCTCGTTCAGTCCATCCTTCCATTGGAACATCCAGGCTGTTTCTGAGTTTCTCTGCTAGAAGCCGTTCCACCTACATTCATATTTTCCTCACTAGTCTGATTAGTGCCTTAGGGTAAATTCCCAGCAGTCTTTAGAATGCATGGTTAAAATGATAGACATTTGCTATACTTTTCCAGATTGCCTCCAAGCACTGTACAGATTTTTACTCAACAACACCTGAAATCAAAAACAGTGACTGTTTCTACTTACAGGCCAACATGTATCATTTAAATTCTTTCCTAATCTAATAAGTCCAATAACATTAATTTTTATTTATTAGGTGTTGAGCAACTTTTTACACAGAGTTATTGTCTTTGTATTTCTTTGTAAATTGGTGATTTTCAAACTGTTTCTCTTTTTGCTGGTTATAAGAGCCCTTTGTGTTGCAGTATTTTTTATTTTTAACTTTGTTTTTAGTGTCCTGCCATGTGGACTTGCTGAAAGGTTGATGTCACATTTACTGTTTTACGACTTTTGTTTGGATTTTGTATGATGGCCTTTCTCATTCTCAGATTATTCTCTTACTTTTTCTTCTGGTCATTTTGTGGTATATTTTTTGTCTAAATCTCTAATTTACATGGGATTTGGAGAGTATGAGAAAAGTATTGAATTTTGTTTCCCAAGTAGATAATATGGTCAAGAATTCCATAGTTATTTTCTTTCATGTAAAATTTTAAATCAACATTTTATTTTTCTCTTCCTTTCTCTGTATAAACAGAGGAAACTAAAACAATGAGTCCATTTTTACTTGTCTTCTTCTAATTGCCACACATTGCCCTCTGTGTGATCAGAGGGCAGCTTCAGATCAGATTTTTTACTTTGTGGGAGCATCTCCTTTTTCTGGGTTAGATAGCAGATAAGATTGCTTTGCTATGAATAACTGAAAGTGTAAACAGTCAACTTTTGGCCATTTTATTTGTGTTTACAGTGTGTGTTTTTATTACCTTACTTCTCTTTTCTACCGGCTATTTTATAAAGAGAGCAAATCCGTGTGACTTTGTAACCCCTCCCTTCAGTGATGAACAGTAAAGAACCAGATTTATGACGAGGGTGTCTCCCACCCCTGATAAATATACCCTAAACTTCATGTTGCATACATTTTTGGGCGGAGGACTCTCAAGGCCTTGTTTCAGGACATATATGTTAAGTGTGAAGTCTGTAGTGGTAGTAACAGTGGTCTTCCAAGTGTTTATCTTTAACAGGAAAGTTATTCTTCTCCTTAATGGCAGTGCGCCCCAAGTGTTTCCTAGACCTGGTAATTGCCGTAACAGCAGAGCCGCAAGAACTTGGTTGTAGACAGACAGCTGGTCAAATCAAACATGGAACAGTCTCTACTGATTGCCAGGCTTGTTTAACATATAGATTCATGCCTGTCCAGACTGGTGTTATTTTTAACCACTACCAAGATAAAACTATGTAACAAGCTTTTATTGAATATATCCTAGGTGAAAGGAAATGGGATATGCACTTAGAAGTTTTTCTCCCATATTTGCTATTTAGAAGGTGTATGTGTTTATAGTAGTTTATTCTCATTTTCTTACTCAGCTTTCTTTATGCATTTACTTCTGAATGGCTCACTAGGATTAAAGATACATTTGATTGTTTAAATACAAAAAAAGCTAACTGAAATTTCATGAAAAAAATTGGTCATTTCATAAACATGCTAACCAACTAAGTCAACTTTACCACACTCATTTAATTGAGTTTCTGGTGTTTTTGAACACTTGTTACATTTTAAATGAGATTTTAATTCAAGTTATCAGTAACCTACCCATTTTGCCCCGTTTTTGTTCTGTCCGATTCTAATTATGTTAATGTCCTTTGCTATCTGAGACATGCTTCCTGAATAAGAAATGTATATTTGCATTTTAGGAATAAAGTTAGAAAAGAGGAAGATACTTTGTGCTGAAATTCTTTTTTGTGTGCTACAGATATGCAAAGCCTAGAGAAGCTGTTAAAAGATGCCATTGTTTATGGTCAGCCTCGGACACGAAGGCCCTGGAAGAAAATTCTAATCCTTGTGGAGGGAATATATAGGTAATCCTGCTATATTTATTCTGTCTGATTTGCCACATGAAGTCATAGAATTTTTAAGTTGAAGGGGACACTAATCTAGACCCCTCTGAAAACTAAGGAGACAGAGTTTCTGACTTGTTGAAATACCTGGGTCATCTTTATTCTTTTCATCATGCTATATATATCATCTCCAAGTCTCCTTTCTTTTTGGGTCCATTATTTTTCCACTGTTTGTATAGGGAGTTTACACATAAGGAAAAGAATTAGAATATGTTTTCTAATGTGTCAGAACAAATTACATGCCATATAATTTTAAGAAACATTTTATATTGTTTACCTGTTTGCAGCCTTTGTATTTATTCTCCCACCTCCTAATGTTTTTTATTCTTTTGTGTAACTTTAATTACACATGCAGTATATGCAAAGTCAAATGTTGCCTGTAATTACAAACTTTAGAAGGATCTGCTGTGACCTCTGTCCCTCTGTGGTGAATTAAGGTCACTTGTATTCTGGTGTTTGTTTTAAAAGATCCAATCTCCTTTCCTCTGGATATCTGCCTAGCCATGGCATTGTCTGTCATTGCCAGTTTAAAACCACAAGCAGCATTGTCAGATCATTTTTAAAAGCAATGAACTTATAATAATAAAGTGGCCACCTCCTGGTTTTGAGAGTTAAAAAGTCTCAGTGTGTGTGTGTATCTTCCCCTGTTTTGCCAGCATGGAGGGGTCTATTGTTCGCCTTCCTGAAGTGATTGCCCTGAAGAAGAAATACAAGGCGTACTTGTACCTAGATGAAGCTCACAGCATCGGGGCCCTGGGCCCTACAGGACGAGGCGTGGTGGACTACTTTGGCCTGGATCCTGAGGATGTGGATATCATGATGGGAACATTCACAAAAAGCTTTGGTGCTTCTGGAGGATACATCGGAGGCAAGAAGGTAAACGGGCCCTGACAATCGAGCAGTTAAGGTACACTAAGGCACTGGCTACTAGATTTAAGTTTTGAGGAGGTAGAGTCCCGAACTTGGATGTGGACATCCTAAATTTGTTTGTGGATCAGGCACCTGGTGCCAGCAGGCTTCAGACTTCAGCTCCCCTCTAAGTGCCTCTGATAAACCAAAGGTGGGTTCTGTTCATTGTTGTTTTCCTTTTGGAGCTTCGTTCTAAACTACATCCTGGTCTGAGGACAGAATACCCTCTTGTATGAAAGAGCACACAGGGTGCTGCCCGTTCGCACAGTCTTCTGTTGGGTCTGAGTTGTGCTCACTATTTCAGACATAGCAGGGATATCATGGGAGCCAGTGGGGACAGAAGACCAGTTTCTTCCCCTACCCTTGGACTCAAATGCGTCTTGGGTGAGCATCAAGACAGGAAGGAAAGAATTACTTTACTGGCTCTGGTGTACTGCAGGGCATTGTCTTTGCCAATCCAAAAACTACATAATGAACTCCGGGGTATTTGAAAATCAGTATAGCATGGTGGGAATGGTTGAGCCATGGAGACAGAATCCTAGGTTCGGGTTTGAGTATTTTCCTAACTTTGTGAGACCTTGGGCAAAGTACTTAATGTTTAAGTTTCCTTATCAGTAAAACAGAGATAAGTGTGCCTGGCTCACATTTGTAGTAAGGGCTTAACAAATAATACATGCCCGTGCTATAATGTGGAAATAACCTTGAAAGCATTATGTTAAAGAAGTCAAAAAAGCTCACCAGTTACAGTATTTCTTTTATATGATATATCCAGAATAGGCAAATCATAGAAGCAGAAATAGGTTAGTGGTTGCCGGGGCAAAGGAGATAGGGGAAGTGGAAAGTGACTACTAACGGATACGAGGTTTCTTTTTGAGGTAAAGAAAATGTTCTAAAATTAGATCGTGATGAAAGTGGGACAGCTCTGTGAATATACTGAAAGACACTGTATTACACACTGTGAAAAACGGAATGCTACAGTATATGAGTTGTATATCAATAAAAGTTATTTTAAAAAATCTATACACAGTGTTAGGAAAAAACCACTGTATGTCAAGAATTTGTACACGGTACTCTAAATGTACTTAAATTCCTCTTTAAAATCTGACCCTGAGAATCTTAAAACAGGGACTTTCTCTTCATCATTGATTCCTTTTAGAGAAACCCCATTTTCACTGGTTTTGGTCAGGTTCGATAGATTTTTGCCCTAAATTTTTGTTATTAGGAAAAGACTATCTCAGGCTTACTTTGGAGAATTGATTGCTTTTTGGTAAGCTTTGTTGCTACACCAAAAGATAGAAAAATAATACTCTGGGAGAGCATCAAGATACAATATATTTACCTTTTTATATTGGGTTTTGTACAGTATTTTGTATTTTCGAAGTAACACACTACACTGTTTCCTGGTTGCATTTTGTGTTTCCTGGTTTGGATCTGAAACATAAGCTTCTTTGTATGCACATTTTATTTAAAGACTTAGTGAAGTTAAAAGGCATCAGAGAATAGGGATATATAATTGATTGTTTGGAAATTTTTCTTACTAGCAGACAAGTTTTTTTTTCATTCAGTGAGATAGCTTTAATGTTCTTACAAAAAAACCAGTAAATTTCTGTTTAATTTCTGGCACATTTATATCATTTTATAAATCTCTGTGTATCTGGAGGATGTTTAATGTCTTTAAAATTGATATTAGAGAACTGTCTTTCTCTTACTCAGGAATGTAAGGATGGGCTTTGCAGGCATGGGGTAAGATGCAGATGATATTTTCTGTAATACTTAGAAGTAAGTCATATCTAAAAGCAATCCAAACACTTTCTTGTTTAATTTAGGATTGTAGATCTGTTTATAATATTAAATGATATGTTCTCTAAATTGAGGTTTTTTTTAAAACTAGTTTTTCATCCTTCCATGTTGTGGTATGTTTAAAAAACAAAACAGGAAATTCCCCAATGGTTCAGTGGTTAGGACTCCACGCTTTCACTGCTGAGGGTGTGGGTTCGGTCCCTGGTTGGGGAGCTAAGATCCCACAAGCTGTGCAGGATGGCCAAAATAACAAACAGAACAAAGCCTAAGGGCGTTGCATGTTGCTGTGTAGTCACTCAGTCACGTCCAACTCTTGGCAACCCTGTGGTCTGCAGCGCGCCAGGCTTCCCTGCCCTTCACTATCTCCCAGAATTTATGCTCAAACTCATGTTCATTGAGTTGGTAATGCCATCCAACCATCTCATCCTCTGTTGCCCCCTTTTCCTCCTGCCCTCAATCTTTCCCAGCATCAGGGTCTCTTCCAGTGAGTTGTCTGTACGCATCAGGTGGCCAAAATATTGAAGCTTCAACTTCAGCATCAGTCCTTCCAATGAATATTCAGGACTGACTTCCTTTAGGATGGACTCGTTTGATCTCCTCGGTATCCAAGGGACTCTCAAGAGTCTTCTCCAGCACTACAGTTTGAAAGCATCAATTCTTTGGCAATCAGCCCTCTTTGTAGTCTAACTCACATCCATACATGACTATTGGAAAAACCATAGCTTTGACTATACTGACCTTTGTTGGCAAAGTGATGTCTCTGCTTTTTAATATGCTTTCTATGTTTTTCGTAGCTTTTCTTCCAAGGAGCAAGCGCTTGTTAATTTCATGGCTGCAGTCACTGTCCGCAATGATTTTGGAGCCCAAGAAAATAAAATCTGCCACTGTTTCCATTTTTTCCCCCATCTATTTGCCATGAAATGATGGGACCAGATGCCATGATCTTGTTTTCTGAATGTTGAGCTTTAAGCCAACTTTTTCACTCTACTCTTTCACTTTCATCAAGAGGCTCTTTAGTTCTTCACTTTCTGCCATAAGTGTGTCATCTGCATGTCTGAGGGTATTGATATTTCTCCCAGCAATCTTGATTCCGGCTTATGCTTCCCCCAGCCCTGCATTTCACATGCTGTACCCTGCATATAAGTTAAATAAGCCGGGTGACAACATACAGCCTTGACGTACTCCTTTCCCAATTTAGAACCAGTCCGTTGTTTCATGTCCAGTTCTAGCTGTTGCTTCTTGACCTGCACACGGGTTTCTCAGGAGGCAGGTAAGGTGGTAGTCCCACCTCTTTAAGAATTTTCCACATTCCAACAAATGCGGATCCTTTTGTTGTGATCCACACAGTCAGAGGGTTTAGCGTAGTCAGTGAAGCAGAGGTAGATGTTCTTTTAGAACTCTCTTGCTTTTTTTCTAACCCATTTGTTGGCTGACAGTGTGCTCTGCCCATGTTGGTGGGCCTTGTGTCTCAGACTGACGTCCCCAGTCGGGGCTGTTGAAGGGAGGAGGCTTCCTTCACCTGGGCGGAAGGCGGAGAGGTTGCCAGTGTGCCCACCACGGCCTCTAATGACTTGCCTCTGTGCCATCCCCAGGCGCTGATCGACTACCTGAGGACGCATTCCCACAGTGCGGTGTACGCCGCGTCACTGTCCCCGCCTGTGGCGGAGCAGATCATCACTGCCATGAAGTGCATCATGGGGCAGGATGGCACCACCCTCGGTAAGGCCTGCTTTCCCTGGAAAGTTTCCTGGACTCAGTTAGTACTCAGCCGCCAGACGTGCTCTGTTTTCTTGAGGTTTTTTCCAAAAATGAGGAGTCAGGCATACTTCTGGGCAGAGCTGATGGGTGTGTGAGGTCTTGGTGTCTATGGCCACTTTTCAGTGTGGCTGCACGTGCCCGGACAACTAGCCTGGCTCACTGTAGCCAGGCTCAGCTGACTCCCAGGCTATGGCTGTCTTGTCTATAGATGGTGAGGCTTTAATCTCACTGTCCTACGTATTCACGGTAAGTCTTAGGTGATAAGTCTTCAGGGTCTTGAATTGTATAATTTCATGTGAAGGTGTAAATAATTCACTGGGTAGTGATGTTTCATTTCCATAGTATGTAAAAGCTGCTGTTTCCATGAATTAGTGTCCTTTATTTAATGCCTTTTAAATGATTTTCTACTTTAACATACAATAATTAATAAAGGTCATCCTGAATCTATTTATTCTGTCCTTGGTAGGATTTGTAGTCCACACTAGATGCCCTGACTTAAAACATCCTCAGGTGAACAGTGTTCACCTCCTGATACTTGACTTTTATTTTGTATCACTAGAGGGCAGCGTTGACCATAGAAACATTATAATAAAAGAGGCGCAATGGGGGTTTTTGTTTTTTCACTTTGAGAAGAATCTCCATTGTGAGTATGAGATATACATTTGCTTGTTGCTTTTTTAATGCTTCTAAAATCAGTTTTACTCTTGTAAAACGTTATCAGCCTTGATAATCTCCAGTCTTCAGCTGTGTAATATTTTGTGGTACAATTGATCTGGCTTGCATTGAGAAACAGGAAGAAAGTAGTGCATCTCATTTCCATTGATTTGAGCCTGTTTTCAGAATTTCTGTAAATCAGAATTTCACTGTAATATTTTTTCTTCTCTGTGGTACATACATTGTTAGCTCTTGAAAGTGTTGATCATTTTCAGCTTCATAAACTGATTCCTTGGGGAAGAAAGTAATTCAGTAATGTTGTGAACACTGCGTGTAGCTTTGTGAAAAGCTCCCTGTTAATAGAACTACAGTGTTACCTTCTTTCTTTCTTATAAGGTATTGCTGGAAATAGTGTGCTTTGACCTGAGTATACATATGTGCTCATATATGTAAGTGTATGTGTGTCTATGCTCAGACAGGTATATGTATATACATAGCTATTATTTATCTAGTTATTTGATATAGGTTTAGATGACTAAAAAATGAATGTTAACAGTTATCAAAGTTACCTTGGATTATGTCTTTGCCCGATCCTAGAGCATGGATCCGAGTGATGTGTGACCTCTGGATAAATGACTCATCTGTGCTAAATGATGAAGTCCAGGCTCTACTGGTAGAGAGAAAAGGAAATGTGATAATTAGATATAGGCTTCGGGTTAGCACTTGTTTTCCAGTTTATCTGTTGCCTCTGTAACCACCCTCCAAGCTTAGTGGTGTGACACAGCAGCTATCTTAACTATGCTCACAGATTCTGTGGGTCAGGAGTTCAGTCAGGGACGGCTTGTCTTTGCTCTACAGTGTCTGGGTTGAACTTGGAAGACTGATGGCTGGGGGCTGGGAACACCTGGAGACTTCTTCCCTCACACATCACCTGGGCTGGCATGACTTGAAGGTTGGACTCAGCTGAGCTATCCTCTCCATGTGGTGTGAGTCCTCATGGCCTGGTGACCAGATAGGATGCTGCAGAGAGCATGCATTCCCAAAGGACGTGCTGAGACCCCCCCCACAATGTTCTCTGATCTGCAGTTAAGAGCACGTCATCAAGGCCAGTCCAGATTGCAGGGCGCAGGGGACCAGACTCCACCTCAAGTGGGAGGCAGGTTGAAGAATTTGTGGCCATTTTTAAAACTTGCCACCACCAGCTTTTAGATAATATATTTAAAAATTAGTCCCTAAAACTTCTAATTAGTATGACAGACTTCTGTTGGCTACATTGTTTCTCTCAAAATATAGGATAATAAAATTCTAACCAAAAGTAGTTAGATTTTTTTTTTTTTTGCCACTCCATGGACTGTAGCCCAACAGGTTTCTCTGACCATGGAATTTCTCCATGCAAGAGAATTCTCCACTGGAGTGGATAGCCATTCCCTTCTCCAGGGGATCTTCTCGACCCAGGGATCAAACTCAGATCTCCTGCATCACAGGCAGATTCTTAACTGTCTGGGCCACCAGGGAAGCCCCAGTAAAAAATACCATTTCTTATACAGCCTGCTACCTCATCCTATTTAAGTTTGGCCTGATTTTTTTTTTAGATTTGAGTGCGTTAGGGTAACACTTTTATGGCATTATTGAACGCATCTTTTCATTGTCCTTGAAGAAGAAAAGGTGGAATCTGGCAGTAGCCTTTTCACTGTGCTTTAAGGTAACCTTTAAAAAAGAGGTATCTGCAATTAATTACCTGATGTGATTTTATAATAGAAGTCACCTGCCTTGAGAGAAACTTAATCTCATGTGTTCAGAACATTGAATCCTATTAACTCTGCAAACATTGAGTATCTCACTACATATTAATATTAGACTCTGTAAATCAGAATCCGTAGACAGTGGACATCCAAGCAGATCGCTTGAATGAGCTGTGTACTTGGGGGTCACTGGGGATGTAGAGAGAAGGCAATGGCACCCCACTCCAGTACTCCTGCCTGGAAAATCCCATGGATGGAGGAGTCTGGTAGGCTCCAGTCCATGGGGTCGCTAAGAGTCAGGCACGACTGAGCAACTTCACTTTCACTTTTCACTTTCATGCATTGGAGAAGGAAATGGCAACCCACTCCAGTATTCTTGCCTGGAGAATCCCAGGGACAGAGGAGCCTAGTGGGCTGCCATCTATGGGGTCGCACAGAATCGGACACGACTGAAGCGACTTAGCAGCAGCAGCAGGGGATGTAGAGGATAGTGGGCTGTTGTATTAATCCCAGAGATTACCATGTCGTAGAGAAATGGAAGTTTTATTAATCATTCACCAAATACTTGTGTGCCCACAGTGTGTGGCAGGTGCTGTTTCTAGGCACTCCTGATTCATCAAATAATAAAATACCCCCTGATTCCTGCCTTCTGGGGTTCTAATAAGGGAAATAAATTACACAGTTGACAAAAAGTGGTAAGTACTCTGGAAAGAAGGAGGAAAGTATATGTTGGGTTCTGGAGACGCAATTTGCAGTTTTAAATAGGGTGGCCATTGAGAAGGTAAGATCTTATCAAGCCCTTGAAGGAGGTG
Organism: Bubalus bubalis; assembly: GCF_019923935.1. Classification (NCBI taxonomy): domain Eukaryota; kingdom Metazoa; phylum Chordata; class Mammalia; order Artiodactyla; family Bovidae; genus Bubalus; species Bubalus bubalis. Next base: position 14,450,750 of record NC_059167.1, read on the forward strand.
AAACTTTAGCCCTGAAAATCCAGGGCAAGAAGGCCCTGAGATGTAGATGACTCTGTGTTCAGCAGTAGCGTGGAGGCCGCTGTGGCAGAAGCATAGTCGTACAGGTGGAGTGCATGAGGTGGGGGTGAGCAAGGTGGGTCACAGGTAGAGTCTTGTCCTATAGGAGTGTTAGGTTGATATGAAAACACAGGCACACTGGTTCTCTTGCCTTATATAGTACCAAACTCAAATTCTTGAACAGTTTCTGCGGGCTGCTTAATATGGACAGACTTGTGGCCTGTTTCCCAGAGGTTAGGAGTTTTATAGCCCCTTCAGATTTCATGAAAAGTACAGACTATAATATATCCATGCTTATCTTTTGAAGGAATTTGTTTGGAGATCAGATTTGCTTAAGAGCTATACTGGTATTTTTCTTTGAGTGAATTTCAGTAGTGCAGTGAACTGGAAATGAGGAAAGCAAAGTGTGACCCATATATGAACAGAAGAAACTGTTACATAATAATATTGATGTTGCAAATGAAAGAACTCTTTCTTTACTTAATGGTAAATATCTCACATGTGAATGTGAAAGTCACTTAGTCCTGTCCGACTCTGTGTGACCCCATGGAATATACAGTCCATGGAATTCTCCAGGCCAGAATACTGGAGTGGGTAGCCTTTCCCTTTCTCCAGGAGATCTTTCCAACCCAGGGATCAAACCCAGGTCTCCCACATTGCAGGTGGATTCTTTACCAGGTGAGCCGCCAGGGAAGCCCAAATACCTCACATATGATTTCTGTTTCGGAATAAGAGGGGCAAAGATAATGTAATGTCAGTGCTTAGTGCTTAGTCCTCGATTTAATGTTGGTTTAAGGGAATATTAGGAATAAGAAGCTGGCTTTCTTTTTGTGTGCTTAATATAATTTTCTGACTTTGTTATCAGACATACAAGTATTAAGCATTATTTGAAATAGCTCATTTTTGACATAATATTTTCTCCTTTTTGTAAGACATAATAGTTTTATATACTTGCACACCTTTAATTTCTCTGTTGTGTAAACTTACTTCACTGTGAACAGTCCTTCTTGTGGGGCCACTCTAGAAGTTTTCCCTCCCCAAAGAGGATGCTAAGCCAACAGAGTTCCATTGTAGATGGGACTGAAGACAGAGAAGAGTCACCAGAAACTTGATTTCCTTTTTCATTTATTTTTTCCTCCTGTTTCGGTTTCAAATAATTCAAAGGCGTGTAGGACTAGAGGCTCTGAGTAAGCTGCAGTTAGCACAGCACTTGTTGGTTTGCTTCCACCCTGGGCCACTTGCACTCCCACCTACACGTTTTGGTTTCATTACCACACCCTTACTTTGAGACCCAGATTCACTTTTCTGAAGACATTTTATTCACAAGATGTGTGTGTGTGTGTGTTTTAAGATCATGAATTTATGTATCTCTTCTCTGAGCTACTCTCTTATTGGAATTGTTAGCATTTTGTATATGATCATAAATTTGTGGCAGAATTTCATTTTTGGGACTGATTTAGCAACTTAAGGGGCTCATACGTGATCTCTAGTAAAGTATTTATTTTCTTTCTTGGCCCAGTATGGACCCTGTTCATTTGCAGGTCTCTTGTTTCTATACAAAGATCATCTTTCGTTATGTCTTTCATTTTTAAATGTATATATTGTTTTGTTTTTGAAACTTCCTACAACTTCTGGGGAAAAAATGGAAATTATAGGGAAAAATAGGAACATTCTAATCTTCCTTGGTGTTCTTGCTTTTCCCAGTTGGTATTAAGGAACCGGGAGCTGGGGAAGAGAACTAAAAATTATGAAAAAAAAGTCACAGTAGTTTAAAATGTTTGTCCCTAGATTTCATGATGTAGACCTGTAGTCATATGGCAGCGTTAATGTCTGTCAGCACGATGTTTTGAAATCTTTTTCTTATCTGTAGAACAGTCACAGACTTACATAAAAATTGGAAGTACAGCACACAAAAATACTTTTTTTTCCTGAGTCATGGCTGATCTTATGCTCCATCATCCCACGTGCTTTAGTGTGTACTTCCTACAAAGGCATTTTCCTTTGTGACCATAATACAGCCGGTCAAGCAAGAAGCTTGCACTAATACATGAATATTATTTAATGAACTAATGTGAACATGCTGTCTGTCACTTAGTGTCAGTCAGTAAGAGTGGCACGCTGCTGCTGTCTGTTCCTCAGGCCACGTCCCGAGGGTGTGGAGTGGGGCCCAGGGTCACCTGTTGCACTGAGCTTTCTCGTCTCTCTTGTCTTCTTCAGCCACAGTTCCTCAGTCTTTCTTGGACTTCCATGATGTTGACACTTTTAACAATTACAGGCCAGTTACGATACAGAATATCCCTCAATTCAGGTTCATCTGGTGTTTCCTTGTGATTAAGATTCAGCCTACCTGCCTTTTAACAGGAAAAAGGCAGAAGTTATGCTGCTTTTTCTCATTGTATCCCCTCTTCGTCATCTCAACTAAGTATAGTATAGGGCTGTCTTCAAGTTCTCTAGGTCTGGAATCATAGCCGCCTTTCCCCATATCTGAGTCAGAGTCTGTTGCTTCTGTCTGCCACTTCTGCTTATTCCCTCTGCCTCATGACTATTTTCAGGCCCTGACTCCCTGTTTCTTAAACAGTTGCACCGCCCGTAATCACCTTCTTCTCTCCAGTCTCTCCTGTACCACCTGTTACAACCCTCTGTCGTTGTCTGCCTGAAGACGCCAAAGCAGAGGATAACGGTGCTCAGTAACTCCTAGGTGCTCATAGAATGAAGTCAAATCTGTAGTTTGATTTTTAACCTTATCTTTTCCTGTTTGTACTCTTATTTAAACCAGTTTGGTGCCTCTGACGATGCTGATCCTCCTGTCACCCAGTGCTATTCATTTTTCACAACAAACTGAAGTGCTGTTTTTTATGATGCCTCTGTGTTGATACATGTTTTTTCTCCCAAAAACCGTGTTTCACAAGTTTATAGTTTCACACATTTATTGTCTCACAGAGGTAATGCTTAATGTTTGAACACAGTGTTTTCTTCAAAGTGTATAAATCAATAGACTTACTTGCTAGATGTCATTGTTGGTGTCCCAGTCCTAAAATACTAAACGTATAATGAAATCTCTAAGCTTTTACATTGCAATTTTTAAAGGTAAATAAGGTTTTTATTTAAATTTTTTTTCATCTTTTATACAATTTTAATTTTATTTTCCATTTATGGTTATTACTAAATATTGGCTCTATTGCTCACGTTGTGCAACACATTCTGAGCCTACCTTACTCAACAGTTTGTGCCTCCCACTCCCTGGTGGGGGAACTAAGATCTCACAAGCTGTGTAGCATGCCCTCCCCAAAAAGATAGTCTTTAAATTTATGAAGATAACTAGCCACTATGAGAATTTTTAAATTAGTAATGTTACAAACAAGTAGTGGTGATTAGTGGACAAAACATGGAAAGGAGGAGTCCAGATAGATGCCTTGCCTAGACACCATCCAAGATTGACAGAAAAAGCAGCAGAGGGGCAAGGATGCCCTTCGGCATTTCTGTACCAGCCACGAGGAGAGCCTGAAGCAGAACCTGCAGCTTCTTGCTGGGAGTGGGAATGGAGGTGACTGGGTGGAGGAATGAATTTTATTTTACCAGATTGAATATGTTACTTTTATGATTAAAACCTTTTTGTTTTAGATTCCAGAGTACATTAATAACTTCCATGGAAATAATCCTGCTTGAGGTTGAAAGTAAGGCTTAAACATGCACTCAAGTAGTCTGTGGTTGATTATTGATAAATGTTTTCATCTTTCTTGTGGAAAGACATGTTATTCTTTGGTGACAGGAGTGTAGAGCCTTCAGAAAAGCTGCAGCATGCAGGGCGAGTTGAGATCCTTTCCCTACCCTGCACTGTGAGCATGCCTTTCTTCTTTCTCCCATTTTTTTCCGCATTTCCTCTCCAAACCGTAGGACTAGAATGACGAGTAGATCCTGAGAGCCGTGTTCCCTAGGAACCACAGTAAGGTAACAGTGGTTGGGAATTGTGCATGTACTCTTGAGTGGACACGTGAAGTTAGAACAGGCTGGTGAGTAGGAAAAAAATAGAGGAAATTCTGACAAATTGCACAAGGCATTTGAAATTCCAGATTTTACTTCACACATCACTAATCCACATCCAGTAATGGAAATGTAGCTGTAAGATCTATTCATGAATCAAGGCGAAATGTCTGGCCAAAGCAACTAAAACTGTGTTTTTCCATTTTCCAGAGCTGGGCTTTCATGTGTTTTGATGTCCAAAGACATAGTACATAACAAGCATAGCACCTAGCTTAGTGTCTGAAATCTAATAGCTTTTTGATAAACTTGCTGAACAAATGAATGCACACATGATCCAGAAATATTAGAAAATGGATGGATAGGTTCTTAAAGTAAGTTGTATGAAAGTATGAAAGTGAAGTCGCTCAGTCGTGTCCAACTCTTTGCTACCCCATGGATTATACAGTCCCTGGAATTCTCCAGGCCAGAATACTGGAGTGGGTAGCCTTTCCCTTCTCCAGGGAATCTTCCCAACCCAGGGATCAAACCCAGGTCTCCCACATTGCAGCCAGATTCTTTACCAGCTTAGCCACAAGGGATTAGCTGAATATTAAAGCCAGAATGGCAAAATTATGGAACAAAATAAGCTAGTTAGGTGCATCTTACTGATAGATTGTAATATGACAGAAATAACTTTCTTTGTAGAAACTGTACTTTTTGTACTTCTTAGTATTGAGGGGAACTGAGAGCCCATTGGGCAGATTGAGGTTTAATTAAAATTGGGTTTGGCTCATTTGGATTAATTCCTGTAATAGACTTGTTAATGAGGTGTTAAACGATTACGTTGAGAATCCCAGGAACTGTCCAAAGCTAATTTAGAACTGAGAAGGTTTTTTTACAAAAACCCTTTGGGGGAGGGGGGAGGCCAGGCCCACACTGAGGGGGCAGGACTGTTAAAGAACACAGTCTTTGAGGGGGAGGGAGTGGTCATAAAGAGAACTTCCGACACCCACTGGTTATGTTTGGCAGGCAGGCTTCTCCTTTGGTTGAGCCTGGGTCCGTCCTTTCTGATTCCTATGCTTTCTGAGGCTAGGAGTGCTTGAATTCCAGTTTTTTTCTTTATTGTTACATATCTGCTTTTATGTAATTTGTTTATTTCACTATTAGATTCATCTAAGTAAAAGTCAAGTTTTCTAGTGAACACATTTTTATTCTTAGCCACAGTACAGTTTAGCAGTATATCTAATACTGAGAGTTAGAGTAGATCCTTTACTTGTAACTTACTGCCTAGAACAGTGCTAAGAACCATTGAATTCTTCATTCATCAAACGTTCCCCAGCACGCAGCCTGCGCCTTGGTGGCTGTGCTGCTGAGGGCGCAGGTGAGCAGTGCGCGGCCTCCCGTCGGGAGCGCTCGCAGTCTAGTAGCAGGGCTGGCGTTCTGGGGACTGCTTTCAGAGCCGCAGATAGATTCCTCTTGGTTCAGCTTCCCCCTTTCTTCATTCTCCTCCTTCCTTCTCTTCCCTCACCACCCCACCAAAGAAAAGGAAGTTTATACTTCCTTAGATCCAGCTAACTATTCGAAGCAAATTCAGATCTTACTGATTTTATATTTCTTACTAATCTTGCTAGCCACGTGGATTTTTCCTATGGAATATGTTACTTTAGAAAAATAACCAGCAATCAAAGAAACATTTTGCTTCTGTAAAGTAGGCTATTATCTTGCAAAAAACATTTTTAATTCATGGCTTAAGCATTCTGAAATTAGCAAGCAGCATAGCCACTTTATAGGTAGAGGAATTTGAGCTCACACATAGGACAGGTTTTCTTAATATCTGAATAGAATGTGGCTTTCCTGAACTCCATCCACTTCTGGTTCTGAAGTTCCTTTAGTGATATTTAACATCTTATTAAAATAGACTACTATTTTATAACATATTTTTAATTTTCTTTTTTCTGGTCTGCAAATTAAAAAAAACAAAAAACTGCTAAGTTTAGTTATAATCACTGCTACAAATGAAAGCCTGCTACCTCTTTCCTCCCCATGGATCAGTAACCCCTTTAACCTCCCTCTCTGCTTCAGAAATCCATGCTGAATACTCAGGAGCTTCTGTAGTATGGTTTGTCTATTTCTTCTTCCACTCCCATTTCTTTTTTCTTTTTTTTTTTTTTGTAGATGATATAAAGTTTTTTTTTTGTTTGTTTGGTTTTTTTACTTTACAATATTGTATTGATTTTGCCATACATCAACATGAATCCGCCATGTTCCCAATCCTGACCCCACCACCCCCCACCCCCCACCCCCCGCCCCGCCACCTCCCTCCCTGTACCATCACTCTGGGTCATCCCAGTGCACCAGCCCCAGGCATCCTGTATCCTGATCGAACCTGGACTGGTGATTCGTTTCTTATATGATATTATACATGTTTCAGTTCCATTCTCCCAAATCATCCCACCCTCTCCCTCTCCACAGAGTCCAAAAGACTGTTCTATACATCTGTGTCTTTTTTGCTGTCTTGCATACAGGGTTATTGTTTCATCTTTCTAAATTCCATATATACGCGTTAGTATACTGTGTTGGTGTTTTTCTTTCTGGCTTACTTCACTCTGTATAATCGGCTCCAGTTTCATCCACCTCATTAGAACTGATTCAAATGTATTCTTTTTAATGGCTGAGTAATACTCCATTGTGTATCTGTACCACAGCTTTCTTATCCATTCATCTGCTGATGGACATCTAGGTTGCTTCCATGTCCTGGCTATTATAAACAGTGCTGCGATGAACATTGGGGTACACGTGTCTCTTTCAATTCTGGTTTCCTCGGTGTGTATGCCCAGCAGTGGGATTTCTGGGTCATAAGGCAGTTCTATTTCCAGTCTTTTAAGGAATCTCCACACTGTTCTCCATAGTGGCTGCACCAGTCTGCATTCCCACCAACAGTGTAAGAGGGTTCCCTTTTCTCCACACCCTCTCCAGCATTTATTGCTTGTAGACTTTTGGATCACAGCCATTCTGACTGGCGTGAAATGGTACCTCATTGTGGTTTTGATTTGCATTTCTCTGATAATGAGTGATGTTGAGCATCTTTTCATGTGTTTGTTAGTCATCTGTATGTCTTCTTTGGAGAAATGTATGTTTAGTTCTTTGGCCCATTTTTTGATTGGGTCGTTTATTTTTCTGGAATTGAGCTACAGGAGTTGCTTGTGTATTTTTGGGATTAGTTGTTTGTCAGTTGCTTCATTTGCTATTATTTTCTCCCATTCTGAAGGCTGTCTTTTCACCTTGCTTATAGTTTCCTTTGATGTGCAGAAGCTTTTAATTTTAATTAGGTCCCATTTGTTTATTTTTGCTTTTATTTCCAATATTCTGGGAGGTGGGTCACTCCCATTTCTTTTTTCCCAAATCCAAGTACTAATAAAAATTTCTTGCCACACAAGCGGTCTCCTTGTTTCAGAGTTTGTTTGAAGCTAGCTATTAAGATGTCCACAGGCAACAACAGGCTGGAAGCTAATCTCTGAACAAATGTAGACTTGTTCATTTAGTAGAATATTGTTATTAATGCACAGCATAAATAAGGAGTTTGAGGATGTTCCCCTTGGACAGGAAAAGAGCCTTGAACTATTTTGGAGAAGATGTGGTAAGATGATATAAGGGAACTAAATTTTTTTTTTTAAGTAATTTTATTTCTTGATTTATTTTTTATTTTTGGCTTCACTGGATCTTCATTGCTGCGTGGGCTTTATCTAGTTGCAGTGAGCAGGGGCGACTCTTCTTGGAGGTGCATGGGCAGTTTCTTGCGGAGGCTTCTCTCGTCGTGGAGCTTGGGCTCTGGGGCGCGCGGGCTCAGCAGTTGCGGTTCCCAGGCTCTGGAGCACAGGCCCCATAGTTGTGGCGCACGGGCTTAGTTGCTCCTTGGCAGGCGGGATCTTCCCGGATCGGGGCTCAAACCCATGTCCTCTGCGTTGGCAGGCAGATTCTTTACCTCTGAGACACCAGGGAAGCCTGGGAACTAAACTCTTAATTAAAAAATACTGTGAATCATATTATTATTATTTTAAGATTGAAGTAGATTAACTACTTTAGATTTATTTCATAATAAAATTGATTTAAAAGATTTTTCCATGATTTGATTTGTTCAGTTAGCTGAGACGAATGACCATTTCTTCTCATCACTTATAATTTGGCAACTTTATAGCCTAGTCTCTGTTTTCTTTGTTGAAGAAGAATAACTTTTTCAACCTTAATATGGTTGGAACTGCTTTTTTTACCCCCCAGAATTGTTTTTGAGGGCTTTGTCCAGGGGACTTTATCCTAGATTTTCATCAACTTTATTGTAGTCTATTATACTTAATATGTATAAATAAGTGACAAGACAGATGGACTCTTCTTGATCAAGAACGAGATATTCTCCTTAAGGCTTTCCTTAAAGATTTGAGAGCTTTTTGAAGAGGAATTGATTTTTTTTTTTAATTGTCACCTGTGGTTTAGGAAAAAATAAATGATCTAAATACTTGTATCTGCCTACCATCTACTTTGACAGTGGAATGAGTTTCAGAAGGACCTCATTAAGGTATATTCTTTTCAACTGTTTCAGACTTTGTCCATGGACCACCTGCATCAAAGTCTCTTTTAGTATGGCGGTTTCTAACCTTGCTCACACACAGTAGTAGTAATTAGTAATAATGCCTAATACCTAATTACAACGGCCCCTTTGCAGACCTAGTGAATATCTGGAGATGAGGCTCTTATAAGTTTTTATTTAAAAGCATGCCAAAGGATTCTAATGTGTGGCACCAAGTTTGTTGAAAATGAGGATTCGAGGACATCCCTGGTGGTACAGTGGATGAGTCTGCCTGCTAACATAGGGGACGCTGGTCTGATCTCTAGCCTGGGAAGATTCCATGTGCCGTGGAGCAGCTAAGCCCATGCACCACAGCTACTGGGCCCTTGCTCTAGAGCCTGTGAGCCGCAACTACTGAAACCTGAGTGTCTAAGGCCCTTATTCTGCAATAAGAAAAGCCACAGCAATGAGAAGCCCACACTCACTGCAACTGGAGAAAAGCCTGCACAGCAACAAAGACCCAGCACAGCCAAAAAATTAGTTAATGAATTAATTAAAACAATGAGAGAACATTGAAAAAAACAAGGATTCGAGTCCACTCCACCAGACCATGAGTCTTGGTGGACAAGACCATGCATTTTAAAGAAAACCTGAGTTAATAATGCAAACTAACTTTTAAGAGATTTGAGAGTTGTCTTTTTCTCTCTTCCTTTTTCTTGAGCTGGCTTACATCAGTGAGAACCAAAAGCAACTCAACTGATTGGTGGTGACTGGGGAAAGGAAAGGAAAGGAAAGGACAAGATATTTGATCTGTTGTCTTTTAAAAAGAAAAATAAGACAAGTATTGGCATGTGGAACAGGAGTTTGATGTTGATGCTAAATTGTCTGTCTTCACTGGGTTTGGAACTGAATGCATTGATGCTTCCTTCCAAAGAACTGATGGTCCTTGCTGAATGAATAGCAGCAGGAGTGAAATTAGAACCATTTAGGGGAGGGAAAAGAAACAACAAAGAGATCAGGGGCATATGGTCAGGCCTCTACAGGCTGGCTGGAATTTTTTTGTTTTAATGCTACTTATGTTTTTATAGCCTATTAATTCAGAATCTCAAATTCTTTTGTACCTAACCTACAAAAGCCTTGCCCATTATATACTCTTTTTTTTTTTCTCCTAAATGTTCAGTACTTGCTCATTGCCTTGCCTTCTGCCTCTGAAACTCTAGTTTAATTCCAAGCCTCGCTTTATTTGCTGACGCCCTTCACCTGCCCGTGGGTGCTTGACCACAGTAGTCGTATTTCCCCGTTGCTTCATTTCTGTCTGAAAGTAGCCATGTAACATTCCGGTACCAAAGGAGGACAGTGGGACAGTCTTTGGCCAAATTAAGCCTTTCTGTCCTACTTATGGGCTGGCACCCTTTAAACCTTAGTTCCTCAATTTCTGAGGCACTTGGCCTCTTTTCTTCCTTTTGTTTATGGCCCTCTGTTTCTAACCGTTCTTTTAAATTCTTGATTATGTTGAATCAACAACTTAAAGCCTTGGCCCCTCTGCCTGTTGCACATCCTGCGGCAGTCCTCAGGAAATCCCAGTTTTGGGCATTGAAACTGATTAAGGGATTAAGCTGCTGCTAGGGAGAGGGTGCCGGAGAAAGCAGTGGCACCCCAGTCCAGTACTCTTGCCTGGAAAATCCCATGGACGGAGGAGCCTGGTAGGCTGCAGTCCATGGGGTCGCTAGGAGTCAGACACGACTGAGCAAGGTCACTTTCACTTTTCACTTTCATGCATTGGAGAAGGAAATGGCAACCCACTCCAGTGTTCTTGCCTGGAGAATCCTAGGGACGGGGGAGCCTGGTGGGCTGCTGTGTATGGGGTCACACAGAGTCAGACACGACTGAAGTGACTTAGCAGCAGCAGCAGGCAGAGGGTGCAGAGAAGGCAATGGCAACCCGCTCCAGTACTGTTGCCTGGAAAATCCCATAGACAGAGGAGCCTGGTAGGCTGCAGTCCATGGGGTCGCAAAGACTCGGACACGACTGAGCGACTTCACTTTCACTTTTCACTTACATGCATTGGAGAAGGACATGGCAACCCACTCCAGTGTTCTTGCCTGGAGAATCCCAGGGACGGGGGAGCCTGGTGGGCTGCCATCTATGGGGTTGCACAGAGTCAGACACGACTGAAGCGACTTAGCGGCGGCAGCAGTAGCAGCAGCAGGGAGAGGGTGATAAACCATGCTCATGAAAGGAATTTACCTACGGTGCTTGGTGTTCACAGAGCTCCTCTGATTGCCTAGAAAAGAAATAGAAATAGTGTCGTTAACAGGGAGTAGATTCAAATACTTAGATGCGTGCGGTTGCCAAGAGTCGGACACGACTGAGCGCACTCACACACACACATGCGCTCTTGTAGGGAGTTGAAGACCTGAAGGCTTGCTTGAGAACAGCATCCCTAGGCTAGGGAGAGGCAAGCCGTCTGCTCTGACGTTCATTAATTTGACAGTCGCCCAGGTTGTGCACTTTGATATTTGTCAACAGTCTAGCAAAACAGGGGCTGCGTCTAGAGCATGGTAAACTCATTTTGCTTCAGTGTTCCAAAGTTACTGAATTCTTGCTTCCTGAAAATCCCTTATAAGTATCCATTTTACAAGACTGTTCACTATAGTTATTTTTCTATTCCCTTGGGCTCTTAAGCCCAATGGGAAGATTTCCTGGTGCCCTTTAACTGGGGCCAAACTCTGATGCTGGGAGGGATTGGGGGCAGGAGGAGAAGGGGACGACAGAGGATGAGATGGCTGGATGGCATCACCGACTCGATGGACGTGAGTTTGGGTGAACTCCAGGAGTTGGTGATGGACAGGGAGGCCTGGTGTGCTGCGATTTATGGGGTCGCAAAGAGTTGGACACGACTGAGAGACTGAACTGAACTGAAGTGTTATTAAAATCAGTCTGCCCTGCCTTTTGGCTAATATTTCTTTTGTTTTAGGTAACATTTTTTAATAGTATACATCTTCCTTCTTTCTCTCAGATCATGTGAAAAACATGAACAGATTAATTCAAGTTCCAACATAGTGTGGTTTTAAAAATAGCTTCATTGATGTTTTTCTTTAGGTCCTGTGCTATTCTCTCTTTCACCACTACTGCCTTCTCTAGTCCCTTTTGGTATTTTAAGATATTTTTAGATATAGTGATGCTAATTTTTCACCTACATCTCTGCAGGTGCTCATGTAGAAGTTAAAGAACTGATGACCTTAAAGGTCAGTTGACTCCTGTCTGCTGGCATTCTTTTGTCCCTCTTGTTCTCCTTTCTAGGAGGTCATGAGATGCTGATTTTCACGAGGCATCTTGTCTGGATACTTGTGACAAGTACATCATTTATTGATCTAGAAAGTGCTGTGATGAGAGTTCAAAGTGTTGTCTGCTGCCTCTGTGCCCCCGCCCACTTTAGAGCTGATCAAAGAGTGATCATTAGTGATTAAGAAAGATGAGTCAAGAAGAGATGCTTCTTCAACAAAAAAAGCTTGATGAGCTGGTTAAGAATGAATCCCTATTCTGCCCAATTCACATACTATGGTATCATCTAAATGTGAATATATATATATATAATCATAAAATAGAAGTTCCTTCATGGTTTAACCTTAAAAATTATCAATATATTTCTGTTGACATGAAAATCAACTTAAGTATCTATGCATTTGTAAGATTCATAAATTAAGCAAAAATCATCACAATTGTAGGCAGACGTTTTACTGTCTGAGCCACTGGGGAAGTCTATATATAAAAATTTTAACAAGTGCAAAATACTTGCTACAACTTGTAGAAAAGGTTCCTCCCCCATTTTTACCTTTACTTATTCAAGTTTTTTTTTAAGCAAATATTTTGTTTATTTTAATGAAGCTGATACAGACAGTGTCCGTTTAAAACCACTCTCCCAGGCCAGAAAGTAGCAAAAAGAGCAGTGTTCTGTTGTAATCACGTCTACATGAATTACTTTAACTACTAATGAAAACTAGAACTTTTCTGGGATCTTCTAACAAGGTTTTTCTTTGGTCTTAAAACGCTGTCTCGTCCGTGAAGCCATATTTGGAGTTAACCATTGTTCTCACCACCTCTGTCACCGTGACTCCAACCTGATACTCCTCTTCTTTTGGTCCTGACCCTCAGATTTTAAAATTAGCTTCAAGCTAAGGAAAGATCATTCTTCATAGTTCAGTTCTCTGAAAAACTTCCATCTCCCACTGAAAATCCTAGTCCAGGAGTGAAGCGATCATATGCCTAAGAACTGGAAAGTCATTAGAACCACTGACATTAATGGATCTTATTTATCACAAGCCTGCAAATATGCAGTCCTGGAAAAGGTGGCCTCTTTGTACACCCATGTTATTTTTAAAACAGAGGGCGATATGACAAGGGCTGAGGTTGGATCACCAAAATTCAGCTCAAGAAAACAGACAATAGTGAATCATGGGCACAAGAATCCAAATTACAACCTTTTTTAAAGAGATGGGGTATCAGTTTTCAATTCTGTTTTGAACACCACGTTACAAAAGAGCTTTTTTTTTTTTAATTTTTTAAAGGATTAAGGAAAAGAAAAAAAAAAAGAATGTAAACTGTTGAATGACCCTCTTTGTTCCTGAAAATCTTTAATCACATCTTCTTCCTCCATTCCCAGTTCTTTTGGAGTGTGATTATCAGCAGTTTCCTGACCTTCAAAGAGAAACCTGGGTGAATTCACAGGCGCTCCTGTCTTTGACAGTGTGATTCTTTGAGTTTCTTGAAATGTGTCATCATTTTCACTTGGAAGTGAATCTCACTGCTCTCTTGTCCAGTGACCTTGAGTTTAATATATTCTCCTTCCTTCTTACCCGTCAAATCCTCAGTTGAAGGTTTTGCCTCCTGGTCAGACCTGGTCACAGAAGCTTCCCCAGGGGTCTCCATGCAGCAGCACTTCACTTCAGGGTTTACAGATGCATGTCTCTGCTCCACAGCACAGCACCAAGACTGGAGGGACTTCACTACACCTTCTGCTTGTTCAATGTTGAATTATTTAGCAAGCTCTGCTCTTGTGGGGATGTATGGAGAGCATGGTTACAAGATTTTTTTATCCTAAAATAATTTGCTGCTATATGTAATTTTGAGTAATGTCTACCACTCAGTTTTTGTCTGAGCCACACCTCTTCAGTGACAGGTGCTCTATTCCCAGAGACCTAGAGAGCTGTTTGTCTTTGCAGTTGACAAAGGTTAAAAGTGCTAAAGAATCCTCCTGCCAGTGCAGGAGACACAAGAGACTCAGGTTTGATCACTGGGTTGGGAAGATTCCCTGGAGGAGGAAATGGAAACCCACTCCAGTATTCTTGCCTGGGAAATCCCATGGACAGAGGCGCCTGGCGGGCTACAGTCCATGGGGTTGCAAAGAGTCGGAAATGACTGAGCACACACAAAGGGTAAAAGAAGTGCTTGGTCAGTTTGGTATTTGATATGAGAAGTGGTTCTTATCTCTTCCTTCTAACCAAAACCTTTTAAGTGAAGTACAGTAATTATATGGATTAATATTCTTTCCAATTCTATGCTTGTACTTCAAATGGTAGAACTGGGGATTGCAGCCGTTTGTGGATCATAGTAAGTAGAAAAGAGAGTAGAAGATAAGTGGCTCTAAGAGCAGTTAGAAGTTATTTTTAACTTCTAAGTAAAAGTATGGCCGTTATTCAAGAAATGTTCTATTAAGTATCATCTAGGTCCCACAGCACCTGGAATAACTTGGTCAAATGAATAGATTGCTGGCTCTTGGAGAGATTCCAAGCTTTCTAAGACATCCATGCCATAGTCATCATCATAAAACATCTGCTGAACTTTTCCTGTGCAGTATTTTTATAGGGAGGACAGAGGGAAAGAGGAAGAGAAAGAATTGGCTCACGCAGTTACAGGGACTGAAAGACTCCAGGTCTACAGCAAGCAAGCTGGAGACCCAGATGATTTAGTTCAAATGCCGTCAGTCTCAAGATCCGGGAAGAGCTGGCGCTTCAGTTCAAGTATGAAGGCAGGAAAAATAATAACGTCCCACTTTAGCAGGCAGGCAGCCTGGCAGGTCTTATTTTGTCCAATTTAGGCTTTCAGCTGATTGATTGTGGCTCACTCACACAGGGCAGTCAGCCAACTTAAATGTTACTCATTCAAAACACCCTCACAGACGCAAACAGAATGTTTGATTAAACATCTGAGGCCCATGGAGCCCAGTCAGAGTGACACATAAGATTAGCCAGCACAGTATTCTCAGTTAATTAGTCCACTCTTTTTGAATACTAAAAAATTTTTTTCTCCCTCCCACCCACTCCCCTCCCCCTCTCCTTAATACTAAAATTTGCCTTTAATGTTTCTCAGCTTCAGTAGAAGTAAATAAGTGAATAAACTCTTGTCTGAGCTTGTCAGTTTTTCCCCCCTCCATTTTGGGCTTGGCAGTGAAGACCCAACTTTGGACTCTAAACTCTGATTTCCTTGGAATGTTGACAGTTTTACAACATAAGATTCAGTTACCTTTATATTTTAGTTTCTGCTCATTAATTGATTTTTAGTTGGTCCCATGCATGATGTTTATATCCTCATCAGTTTGCTAGAAAGTAGATCATCAGTAACAGCCAAGAACAAACTGATTTTGGAACTTTGTTATGTAATTCTAATTAGTGAAAGTAGGAGACTAACAAGGAAAACTCTGGATGTGACATTTATTTGTACAAATAAGAAGATGTGTTTTCATGTTCTGATTTAAGTTCTGATTTTGAAATTCTTTTTTATATATTTTGTTTGAGTCCTCTTGCTGCATAAGTATATGGAATTTTGGGATCGGTCTGTTAAGGATCACAAATGTGGAATTTTTAATACCACCTTTTTTTTTTTGGCTGCATTGCATGGCTTACAGGAGCTTATTAATAGCTCCCGAACAACGGATTGAACCCAGGCCCACAGCAGTGAAAATGCTGAATCCTAACCACTGGACTGCCAGGGAAATCCCTTTAATACTACATTTAAATATACCTGCCTACTCATTCATTCTTATTTTGTTTATAGAAGCAATACCTGCTTATTTTCAAAAACTCAAACATATATCACATAAAATAAACAGGAATAACCAGTGTCAGTTATTTGGCATATAGTCTGCATTCTTTTACATGGACATATATATACATATAATGCTTCCTTAGTGGCTCAGATGGTAAAGAGTCTGCCTACAGTACGGGAGCCCTGGGTTCTGGATCAGGAAGATCCCCTGGAGGAGGAAATGGCAACCCAGTCCAGTATTCTTACCTGGGAAATCCCATAGAGAGAGGAGCCTGGCAGGCTACAGTCCTTGAGGTCAAAAGAGTCGGATACGACTGAGCAACTTAATACCACATATATACATATATACAAATAGTATACATATATACTGCAGAAGGCAATGGCACCCCACTCCAGTACTCTTGCCTGGAAAATCCCATGGACAGAGGAGCCTGGTAGGCTGCAGTCCATGGGGTCGCTAAGAGTCAAACACTACTGAGCGACTTCCCTTTCACTTTTCATTTTCATGCATTGGAGAAGGACATGGCAACCCACTCCAGTGTTCTTGTCTGGAGAATCCCAGGGATGGCGGAGCCTGGTGGGCTGCCGTCTACGGGGTTGCACAGAGTCGGCCACGACTGAAGTGACTTAGCAGCAGCAGCATACACATATAAAAATAATAATTTTATTAGTGTTATTTTTAGCATAGCATATACATAGCACCAAAAGATTAGAGGAGTTTGACTAGTTTGACCACCTAAAAATCAGTGAACAGAGAAAGTCATTTAAGGGAGGGAAGAAAATGAGGATATTGATTGCCTTTTTAGCAGTTTGGGTGGACAGTTTCATTCTAAGGTTATTAGAATTTACTCCATAATTTTGGCAAGAACAAAAATCAAATGAGTTCTGCTAGGATACAGATGGGTGCTTATGAATAACAACACATAAGGAAGTCTGTCCTCAAGGAAATCAGTCCTGAGTGTTCATTGGAAGGACTGATGTTGAAGCTGAAACTCCAATACTTTTTACACCTGATGCGAAGAACTGACTCACTAGAAAAGACCCTGATGCTGGGAAAGATTGAGGGCGAGAGGAGAAGGGGACAACAGAGGATGAAATGGTTGGATGGACGTGAGTTTGAGTAAACTCTAGGAATTGGTGATGGACAGGGCGGCCTGGCGTGCTGCAGCCCATGAGGTCGCAGAGTCGACAAGAGTGAGCGACTGAACTGAACTGAACTGAACTGAGGGGCATTTTTGATTGTCATAGACTGGCCTGTGTAGAGGTGCTATTGGCATTTATTGCCAAGAGGCCAGTGGTTCTGAATGTTCTGCAAGGCACTAGACAGCCTTGACAACCAAGAATTGTCATGCCCCCAATGCTAATGGCAGTCTTATTGAGAAACACTGGCAATAGTTGACCAAAATTTTGCACGATGCCCCCCTTTGGAAGATGGTGGATGACAGAAATCTTATAATGGAAATTGGAAAGAATGCAGGATGAGAGGAAGTCTCTGGGCACCATGTCTTTTCCTGAGAGCAGAGCCAGACAATCAAGGTGATGTGGTATGGACCCCCTGGGCTGAGGTGTTGGAGGCAGTGTGAGTCAGTGACAGATTGCTGAGAGGCAGGTGAGTTTCCAGTGGGTGGGCTGTCAGGGACCAGCAGTAACTTGTAATTAAACATGGTTACTCTGTTCTCCTTTTACATTCCTTTTACCTAATATTTATTTAAAATTAAAAAAAAAAATTTACCTTGGAGTATAGTTGATTTACAATGTTGTGTTAGTTTCAAGTACACAGCAAAGTGATTTAGTTGTACATAGTGTTTCAAGTGTACAAGCTTTTAAGTTTAATTAGGTCTCATTTGTTAATTTTTGTTTTTATTTTCATTACTCTAGGAGATGGATCCAAAAAGATGCTGCTGTGATTTATGTCAAAGAGTGTTCCATTTATGTTTTCCTCTAAGAGTTTTATAGCATCCAGGCTTACATTTAGATCTTTAACCCATTTTGAGTTTATTTTTGTGTATAGTGTTAGAAAATGCTCTTATTGCTTTTACATGTAGCTGTTCAGTTTTCCCAGCACCACTTATTGAAGAGATTGTCTTTTCTCCATTCTATATTCTTGCCTCCTTTTTACAGATCAATTGACCATAGGTGTGTGGCTCTATTTCTGGTCTTTCCATCTTGTTCCATTGATCGATGTTTGTCTTTGTGCCAGTACCATACTGTTTTGTTTACTGTAGCTTTATAGTATAGTTTGAAGTCAAGGAGCCTGAGTCCAGGTCCATTTTTCTTTTTCAGGATTGCTTTAGCTGTTCAGGGGTCTTTTATGTCTCTATACAAATTTTAAGATATTTTGTTCTATATCTGTAAAAAATGCCCTTTGGTAGTTTGATAGGTTGAATCTGTAGACTTCCTACATAGTATAGTCGTTTTGACAATATTGACTTTTCCAAGCCAAGAACATGGTATATCTTTCCATCTGTCATCGATTTCTTTCATCAGCATCTTGGAGTACAGGTCTTCTGTCTCCTTGCTGCTGCTAAGTCACTTCAGTCATGTCCGACTCTGTGTGACCCCATAGATGGCAGCCCACCAGGCTCCCCCATCCCTGGGATTCTCCAGGCAAGAACACTGGAGTGGGTTGCCATTTCCTTCTCCAAGGCATAAAAGTGAAAAGTGAAAGTGAAGTCACGTAGTCGTGTCCGACTCTTAGCGACCCCATGGACTGTAGCCCACCAGGCTCCTCCATCCATGGGATTTTCCAGGCAAGAGTACTGGAGTGGGGTGCCATTGTCTGTCTCCTTAGGTAGGTTTATTCCTAGGTGTTTTGTTCCTAATATTTCCTTTCGGTCAGTCCTATTAATACAGAAACTAGAGTAGATCAGTGAGTGGTTAAAAATACAGTCTAAAACCAGAAGAATCAGTTCAGATACTGGTTCTTCCACTTGATTTACATAACCTCTCTGGATGTTACTTTAGTTTTTTCAGCTGCAAAATAATTTTTAAAGTTGTTTCTAAAAGGAAGAGGTGAGAAAACCTTTTTTCTCTCAGAGGTTATTGATGTGGTGTATGAAAGATGCTATGGCTTAAGTGTTGAGGGTAAAAGGAACTTGAATTCATTTTTTTGGCCTTGGCTTACTTTGTCTCTTTTGAAAGTTATCATTGTGCTTGCATCTGAGATTTTTCTGCCAAGCCAGCTATTTACAGTTCTCGGAATTAATACGACAGCAATAGTTACCACGCACCTAACTCCTCCTTTGCATAACCCCAGAGTACTCTCCGCTGAGAGGGAGGTGGAGCTGTTGTCCTGATACCGGGTTTAGATATTGCACCACTAGTGAAAGAGAGTGCTAAGTTGATTTTTTTTTTCATAATTTTATTTATTTATGGCTGTAGGGCTTCCCTTGTGGCTCAGATGGTAAAGAATCTGCCTTCAATGTAGGAGACCTGGGTTCGATCCTTGGGTTGGGAAGATTCCCTGGAGGAGGACGTGGCAACCCACTCCAGTATTGCCCAGAGAATCCCACAGACAGAGGAGTCCATGGGGTCGCAAAGAGTCAGACATGACTGAGCAGCTAAGCACACACATTTATGGCTGTGCTGGGTCTTTGTTGCTGTGTGGACTTTTCTCTAGTTGCAACAGCAGGGGCTACTCTCTAGTTGCAGTGTGCGGGCTTCTCATTACAGTGGCTTAGCACAGGCTCTAGAGCATGCGGGCTTCGGTAGTTGGAGTTCCCATGCTCTGGATCACAGGTTCAGTAGTTGTGGCCCACCGGCTTGGTTGCTCCACAGCATGTGGGATCTTAGTGGACCAGGAATAGAACCCATATCTCTTGCATTGACAGGCGGGTTCTTTACCACTGAACTACCAGGAAAGCCCCCAAGTTCATTTAAATCAATACAAATCAATATGTTCATCAATTCACTTATGGAAGACTACAAAATAGTATCTTATCAGGAAGTAAGGCTGGTTAGTAGTTGACTTTGTAATATTTAGACATATAATAACTAAAGCTAAATATAATTTTTCCTTGATTAGAAATTACTTAACTGGCAAAGGGAAACGGAGGAAGCATTTATTCAGCCTGGCACTATGCTTGCTATGTTATGCAGTTTCTTTCCTTTAAAGGGAGTTAGTACTAGAAGCTTCAAGATTTGGAAATAACCTTTGAAAACAGAGTCTGCATTTGAGTTACCTGGTATTGTAAAGACTTGTTTAAGAAGTCTATAAGATATAAGCTCCAGTTTTAGGTATCAGTGGAATCACATGTTTGACGTAGGCAATTTACTCAGGATGACTGAGTTTGTCCTTTTTTTTTTTTTTTTTTTTTTTTTAAAGAAAATGGTTTTCAAGAGAAAAACCGCAGGAGTGAAACATGTTCCTTTTCACTCTGGATTACATAGTCCAACCAAAGTGAAATATTTTTAAAAATAACCTTCCAAATAGCAAAAATAAGACTTTGGACAGATGGTAAACTGAAAGATAGTAAAGTTCAATTCTTAGACAAAAAATATTAAAGAGATATTATGTGAAATACCCACAATGTAATGTTTTGGTAGTATAGATTAGAAGGCGATAGGTAGTATTTTTTCATATTTTATCCTGACTTATGTCCCATAACTCCTAATGCTGAAAACTAACTGAAACCATTCTTGGGGCTATATGTTCTGTTTGCTGCTAAGTCACTTCAGTCGTGTCCTACTCTGTGCGACCCCATAGACGGCAGCCCACCAGGCTCCCCCGTCCCTGGGATTCTCCAGGCAAGAACACTGGAGTGGGTTGCCATTTCCTTCTCAAATGCATGAAAGTGGAAAGTGAAAGTGAAGTCGCTCAGTCATGTCTGACCCTCAGCGACCCCATGGACTGCAGCCTACCAGGCTCCTCCGTCCATGGGATTTTCCAGGCGAGAGTACTGGAGTGGGGTGCCATTGCCTTCTCCGATATGTTCTGTTTGCTGCTGCTGCTGCTAAATCGCTTCAGTCGTGTCCGACTCTGCGACCCCATAGACGGCAGCCCACCAGGCTCCCCCATCCCTGGGATTCTCCAGGCAAGAATACTGGAGTGGGTTGCCATCTCCTTGTTTGGGGGACCCTAAACTGGGAAAACCCTCATCTGCTTTGACATTATGACCTTTAAGAAGAAGTGGGGAAGGGGGAAGAAGTTCTTCAATTTCAAATTCTTCCAACCCATTATAATTAACTGGAAAGTATGAGTCTGAGGAATAACAGTACTTTTATTTTTCCCAGGAAGGTAGATTATGTCAGCATAACCAGGAAATCTAAGATGATTAGGAGCTGTGTAATGGGGTATAATGTGACTTAGGGGATCAACTCTGACCACCACTCATTGATGTCTTTTATTTTGGAAGATTTCAGTTAATACTGAAAATGTTATTTTTGAAGTTGCAGACTCAAACTTCTTTGGTTGATTATAAGTTATAGTAAAAAGCTCATCAGCTAAATTGAAAGTTGTATTGCTGTGTAAGCAGGTGTGAAGTGAAAAAAAGCGTGAAGTGTTAGTCACTCAGTCATGTCCAACTCTTTGAGACGCCATAGACTGTATATAGCCTGCTAGGTTCCTCTGTCCATGGGATTTCTCCAGGCAGGAATACTGGAATGGGTAGCCATTCCCTTTTCTAGAGGATCTTCCAGAGATCGAACCTGGGTCTCCCACATTGTAGGCAGGTTCTTTTCCATCTGAGCCACCAGGAGGCCTTGTAAGCAGGTTTTAGATACTTGGCTATATTTTTTGAAGCCTAAGTTCTGAGTAGTTAGCACTAATGGCCATTGAAGACAAAATGTCTGCTCCCTTTTTTATTCCTTACTTTGTACATTGAGGTTATCTTTTTTGTTTGTTTTTGTTTGTTTGCTTTTTAACCAGTCCTGAGACTTCAGAAAATTTGTAGCTCATAGAACACTGTTCTGATTGATAAACTGTCTGGAAGGGATGTCTGGAATGCAGTTGTACAACTGCAAAATCAGTTTAGCAATAGTTAATAAATGTAGCTCTAAATCTAACTCTGTTTTGTAAAAGTGATTTCAGGTTATCAATGTATGAAAGTGAAGTTGCTCAGTCGTGTCCTACTCTTTGCGACCCCATGGACTGTAGCCCACCAGGCTCCTCCGTCCATGGGATTCTTCAGGCAAGAATACTGAAGTGGGTTGCCATTTCCTTCTCCAGGGGATCTTCCTGACCCAGGGATCGAACCCAGGTCTCCCACATTTCAGGCAGATGCTTTAACCTCTGAGCCACCTGGGAAGCCCTATCAACGTATGCTGCTGCTACTGCTAAGTCACTTCAGTCGTGTCGAACTCTGTGCAACCCCATAGACGGCAGCCCACCAGGCTCCCCCATCCCTGGGATTCTCCAGGCAAGAACACCGGAGTGGGTTGCCATTTCCTTCTCCAATGCATGAAAGTGAAAAGTGAAAGTGAAGTTGCTCAGTCGTGTCTGACTCTTAGCGACCCCATGGACTGTAGCCCACCAGGTTCCTCTGCCCATGGGATTTTCCAGGCAAGAGTACTGGAGTGGGGTGCCATTGCCTTCTCCACTATCAATGTATAGTGGTTGTCAATACATAGATAGTTGTGATGTTCCTTCTAGTCCATCTTCCTCCCTTTTTAGGCTTTCAGTTCAGTTCAGCTCAGTCACTCAGTCGTGTCTGACTCTTTGTGACCCCATGAATTGCAGCACGCCAGGCCTCCCTGTCCATCACCAACTCCCAGACTTCACTCAGACTCAAGTCCATCGAGTCAGTGATGCCATCCAGCCATCTCATCCTCTGTCGTCCCCTTCTCCTCCTGCCCCCAATCCCTCCCAGCATCAGAGTCTTTGCCAATGAGTCAACTCTTCACATGAGGTGGCCAAAGTACTGGAGTTTCAGCTTCAGAATCATTCCTTCCAAAGAAATCCCAGGGCTGATCTCTTTCAGAATGGACTGGTTGGATCTCCTTGCAGTCCAAGGGACTCGCAAGAGTCTTCTCCAACACCGAAGTTCAAAAGCATCAATTCTTCGGCGCTCAGCTTTCTTCACAGTCCAACTCTCACATCCATACATGACCACAGGAAAAACCATAGCCTTGACTAGACGAACCTTTGTTGGCAAAGTAATGTCTCTGCTTTTGAATATGCTATCTAGTTGGTCATAACTTTCCTTCCAAGGAGTAAGCGTCTTTTAATTTCATGGCTGCCGTCACCATCTGCAGTGATTTTGGAGCCCAAAAAAATAAAGTCTGACACTGTTTCCACTGTTTCCCCATCTATTTCCCGTGAAGTGATGGGACCGGATGCCATAATCTTCGTTTTCTGAATGTTGAGCTTTAAGCCAACTTTTTCACTCTCCTCTTTCACTTTCATCAAGAGGCTTTTTAGTTCCTCTTTACTTTCTGCCATAAGGGTGGTGTCATCTGCATATCTGAGGCTATTGATATTTCTCTCGGCAATCTTGATTCCAGCTTGTGTTTCAGTTTCCTTTAAAGAATTAAATCTAATGATGCTTTCACAACCCACTGATTCATCATATTCATTTTACTTCGCTCCTTAGCATAAAATGTATTATAAGAAGTTGAGGAGCTGCAATATTAACTACACATACATATTTATTTTCTCTCTCTCTCTCTCTTTCATGCCAGGCTGTAGATTTTTACTGAAAAGATCCTAAAAATGGTTTTATTCTAACAAATTGCCCAAAAGGACAGCCAACACAGTAAGGTTCATTTGTAAAGTTCAAGAGAATCAGAACAGGGGTTCTCTCTAAATTGGCTTTATGCTTTTTGTCACCCTTAAAAGTAAAGATTTATGTTTGAAAAATAGAGAAGAATGCTGATTTCTTATATTACCATCTGTGTTCTCTCTGAAGCAAAGATCAAGACCTTTTAAGAGTTAGTATTTTTTTTTTTTAACAATGCTAACCTTTTTTGTTTTTAAATTCACATTTGACCCTATACTTGCTATAGCTTTGCAGTGAAAAAACTCTTTAGAAGTGAGCTTGGAGGTTGAACTTAAATACCATGCTTCTTGTATTAATGTTAATGGGTATTTTATATGATGTTTAATTCAAAATGGTTAGCTGTGTTGTCTTTAAAATTCAGTATTACCTCATAAGAGATAACCACTTTCCTAATATGTATAACTGCAAAAGTTTACTGATTTGTAAGTAACTTGGCTGCTTTTCCTATTCTTATCTTTGAAATTATTAGGTTGAATCAGAAGAAACTGCCTTTTTAAAGTCAAAAATAGTCAAATATTGGTATCTTCTTGATTCTGCCCAGTAGTTTCTGTTGGATAAACAGACCACTTAATTTCTGGGTTTCTCTGTGACTGCCATTTCTAATTTAGTTCACTTCTTTCTCCAGCGCTGGTCTTGATTCTTCCCCTCAGTCTCTATTCTCTGCTCACCACTGATGATTGTAGTTTGCTGTTGCAGCTGAGTTTATTGGAAGTCCTGCTCTCTGCTTGTCTCAGCCTTGCCGGCGTCTGCTTAGGCTCCCTCGCCTGTTCATCCCTGTCCCATTCATTTGCTAGTAAGTGCCATTTAAAGAGTAACGTACAGAGGCATGTGTGCATGCGTGCTCATTCACTTCAGTCGTGTCCAACGCTCTGCAACCCTGTGGACTGTAGCCCACCAGGCTGCTCTATCCACGGGATTCTTCAGGCAAGAATACTGGAGTGGGTTGGCAAGCCCTTCTCCAGGGGGTCTTCCTGACCAAGGGATCAAACCTGCATTTCCTCCTCCAGTAAGATTCCTTACTGCTGAGCCACCAGGGAAGCCCAAATTACAGATATTGTTACCCAGTAAAGGGATAAACACTTCAGAGTTTGAAACAGACATAGTTTCTGGCTGTGGTGTGAAAGCAAAAGCACTGAACTGGAATCAGAAAACCTTGATCTTCCTCCTACTGAATGAAAGGCCTTGGAGAAAATAGTTTAACATCTATGGGCCTATTTTGCTGTGTGTAAAGTATAATTCTAGTTGACCTGTGTGCAGTGCAGATATGAGCTGCCCGGATCCACTTATATGTGGATATTTTTCAATAATAAATACTACAGTACTACATGGTCCCTAGTTGGTTGAATCTGTGAATTCAGAGACACCTCCAGCTATTGAGTCTTGACTATAAATTATATGTGGATTAATCCCTGTCTTACTAAGGGTCAACTCTAGTACATATTTTTACCATATCCTCCTAAAGTCAGTCAGAATCAAGTGAAATTGAGCTGTTAGTTGCTAATTATAGTAATTCTTTCCTTATTTGGGCATGACTAAGATGCTTAAATATATATTTAGGAGGTAATTTTTTATTGAAGTATAGTTGATTAACATTTAGTTTCAGATTATAGCATGGTGATTCATTATTTTTGCAGTTATATTCTGTTGTAAGTTATTACAAGATAATGAGTATAATTCTCTGTTGTTGTTCAGTCCCTCAGTCATGTCTAACTCTTTGCAACCCCATAGACTGCAGCACACCAGACTTCCCTGTCCTTCACTGAAGTTTGCCAAACTCATGTCCATTGAGTCGATGATGCCATCTCATCCTTTGTCATCCCCCTTTCCTCCTGCCTTCAGTCTTTCCCAGCATCAGGGTCTTTTCCAATGAGTCAGCTCTTAGCATCAGGTAGCCAAAGTATTGGAACTTCAGCTTCAACATCAGTCCTTCCGATAAATATTCTTTCTGGGTTGATTTCCTTTAGGATTGACTGGCTTGATCTCCTTGCTGTCCATGGGACTCTAAATAGTCTTCTCTAGCACCACAGTTCGAAAGCATCAGTTCTTTGGCACTCAGCCTTCTCTGTGGTCCAACTCTCACATCCATACATGACTACTGGAAAAACCAGAGCTTTGACTATACGGAGCTCTGTCCTCAAAGTGATGTCTGCTTTTTAATACACTGTCAAGATTTGTCCTGGCTTTTCTTCCCAAGAGCAAGTGTCTTTTAATACAATAAATTCTCTTGCTTATCTATTTTATATCTAGTAGTTTATATCTGTTAATCCCATAGTTTTAATTTGTTCCTCTCCCTTTTGGTAACTGTAAGTTTGCTTTCTAAGTCTGTGAGTCTGTTACCATTTTGTAAATAAGTTCATTTGTATCACTTTTTTAGATTCTACATGTAAGTGATATCATATAATGTTTGTCTTTCTCTGATTTACTTCACTTAGTATGATAATCTCTAGGTCTATCCATGTCGCTGCAGATATCATCATTTCATTTTTTTTTATAGCTGAGTCATTTTCCATTGGGTGTGAGTGTGTGTGTGTGTCTCACATCTTCATCCATTCATTTCTCAATGGACTACTATGTTACTTCCATGTCTTAGCTATTGTAAATTAGTGCTACTATGAATATCAGAGTGCATATCTTTTCAAATTAGACTTTTCATCATTTCCAGATATATGCCCATATAAGTGATATCACATAATATTTGTGTCTCTCTGACTTGTTTCACTAAGCATAATATTCTCTAGGTCCATCCCTATTGCCACAAATGGCATTATTTCATTCTTTTTGTGACTGAGTGATATTCCATTGTGTGGGTTCATATATATATATTCCACATCTTCTTAATTCAGTCATCTGTGGATGGACACTTGGGTTACTTCCGTGTCTTGGCTGTTGTAACTAGTGCTGATACGAATATTGGGTGCATATATTGTTTCGAATTAGTCTCTCCTTTTTTTCCAGATTCCCAGGAGTGGAATAGTCGGATGATCTGGTAGTTATATTTTTACTTTTTTAAGGAACCTCCATGCTTTGCCTAGTGGCTGAGTCACTTTACGTTCCCACCAGCAGTGTACAGGGGTTCCCTTTTATCCACATCCTCTATTTAGGAGAGAATTCTTTTAAATCTGAACTTTATAACTGCCAATATGAAGGTTGGTAATCTCAACTCTGATGTTCATTAACGTGTAAATAGGTAAACAAATTGTGGTGTATCTTTGGTAAGGAATACTATTCTGCAATAATAAGGATATATAAGTTGGGAATTTTAACTGCCTGTTCCCAGTATCTTCCAGTTATGCATGTGAGTGTTAATTTAGATGTATTTTCTTCTGAGACTCTTCTTGTCAGGGAACAGATGACAGTGAATGGCGAGACTGAACTGTCTACTTCCTTTCATTACAGAAAACATGCTTAGAATGATATAGCAATAAGTGGAAGTGATGAGGTCTAAATCTCTTGGCATTTCTTCTTTTCCTTGATAATTTTTCTAACAGAAGGTAGTTTGTGGTAAGAAAAAGGTAGCAAGTTGTAAAATAATACAGGAAAAATTAATGAATATGGAACTTAGCAAATTTGTCAGTTTCTTTAAAAATCTTTAATAAGATATCATTTATATACAGTAAAATTCACTAAAGTGTAATTCCATGAGTTTTAACAAATGTATGCGGTCATATAACCATACCATAAAGTACAGAATATTTTCATCACCCCTGAAAAGACCCCTCATACCCCTCTTCCGTCAATCATCTCTCCATTCCCTGGCAACCACTAATCTGTTCTATCACTTTTTAAGAATTTCCTATAATTGGATTCATAGGAGTGTAATCTTTTGTGTCTAGCTTATTTCATTTAACATAATTCTCTGCAACTCATAATCATTTTTGTATGTGTCAGTTATTTTTATCTTTCTTCATCACTTTTCCTCTGTTTTTCTGAATGGATGGAGCATTTTTATAATAGCATTTTTCATCCTTGTCTGCTAATACTCTGTCATTTCTGCTCTGTTTCTCTTGATTGACCTTTCTCCTAGTTGCTGAGTCATATTGTCCTGTTTCTTTGAATGCCTAAATTCTTTTACTACACATTATGACATTGTGAATTTCACATTATTAGGGGCTGCATTTTGTTATATTCATTTATGTAATAATGTTGGACTTTGTTCTTGGAATCAATTGGATCCTCTGAGGACTTGCTGTTGAGGAGTGTTTGGGTGGGCCAGAGCAGCTTTTAGTCTAGGGCTAGTTTAGCTCCACTACCGGTGTGATTCTAAGGTCTTTCCATTTCAGTTGGGGAAAGTAGAAACTGTTCCCAGATCCGTAGGAGTGCTGGGAATTGCTTAATCTGCTGCTTTCTGGTGGATCTCCCCAGGCTCTCTGATTTCTTCTCCTGTGTGTGCAGCTCAGCCCTTTGCCAGAGGCTCTTCTGCAGGCCCCAGAGCTCTCTTGGTGCACTTTCCTCCTCTCCTTTTGTGCTGCCCAGTAAATTCTAGCCACCTTAGCTTCCCCAAGTTCAAAATCTGTTGTCTTCAGCGGACAAGACTAGGTCCCCGCTTCCGGAGCAGCCTGGGAGCTGTCTCTAGGTGGTATGGAGGCAGTTGCAAGACTCACTTCTGGTTTCCTTTCTCTCCAGGAGGACAGTTGTGTACTGCCTGTGGCCCAGTGTCTGAAAACCATTCTTTAATATACCCTGTCCAGCTTTCTGTTGTTTACAAGCAGTTCAGTAAATCCAGTTACAAAAAGTACAGTAAATCCAGTTCCTGGTACTCTTATCACAGCTGGAACTGGAAGTCTCTTATTCTAAATGTAGAGTAAGCGTGTGTTGGTATTTCTAGGGGAAAATTAGAGTATGTTGCTCATCAGTTATCAACATAAATGTAACATACTTTAATGTCTGCTTTAATATTTGTAAGATGTATGTCATAACTTAAGTGATGTTCTTCAGTGTTCACACTAATCTAATCTACGCTTGTGTTAGCTTCTCTGGTCAACTTAAAATTATTTACATAAAGAGTATTAATTTGGGGTTATTTGTAGCAAACTTACCTAGAGTAGTCTCCACATCAGTGATGGATATGTTAGTGTTTTGAGTCTAAGAACATTTGTTAATCATCTGTATTTCCAGTTGATTGATTTATCTTTGAGCTGTATGATTATATTTTTTAAAATATGAATCTGCTGGATTTCTCATATATGTGAAAAAATGACCACAACCTTCCTTATTTGTGAGCAGATTTTGAAAACTGTTGAACAGTTCTTAGCCCTTACAAGCTGATTTTTTGAGTTTGTGTCTTGCTCTGTATAACAGAACGATTGTTTGGGGACATCTGTTTGTAGATCGACGTCCCATAAAGTCAAATATCTAGTCAGTTAGCAGTTCGAAAAATATATGCCTTAATCCATTTATGTTTAGGAAAGATGAACGAAGTAGGGTTAAAAATATGATGTTTACATTACATGGGTATGCTGCTGCTGTTTGATAGGAGTTTTAGGAAAATGGTAATACAAACTCAAAACTCAAGAAGAAAATGTGGGATTCTCTCTGATCTTATATGTAAAATCATTTGCAGCAAGGTTTTTGGAATGAATATTGAAGTTGAGAGACCTTAATTCTAGTCAGCTGTGCCACTCATTATCATATGACTGTAAGCCAGGCACAACCTTGTGAGTCTCCTAATATAAATATATATAGTTATATATTATAGTGTATAAATATTTATATAAGTGGGTTGATAGTAAGTAGCTTACGTCCTGTGAAGGGTGGCAGGGTGCTGAATGAGGTGGCCTCAGTGAACGTGTGTGAGGAAGCTTGTGCCGCTGGTAGTAGTGGAAATACTACTCATTGCACTCTATTTTGTACATTACTATGAAATCTACATACACTCAGCACTTACCATGACAGAATTTACCAAAGCAAGATATATTTGTGTCTTTTTATATTCCATACAGTTTACTGTGCAAAAATTATTTTGTTTCCCTCCCCATGATTTTCCAGGCAAAGAGTGTATTCAGCAGTTAGCCGAAAACGTCAGGTATTTCAGGAGACGTCTGAAAAGCATGGGCTTCATCATCTATGGAAATGAAGATTCTCCAGTGGTGCCTCTGATGCTCTACATGCCAGCCAAAATTGGGTACCTTTTTTTTTTTTAAATTTTGGCTGTGTGCGTAGGCTTTCTG
Source organism: Bubalus bubalis (assembly GCF_019923935.1). Classification (NCBI taxonomy): domain Eukaryota; kingdom Metazoa; phylum Chordata; class Mammalia; order Artiodactyla; family Bovidae; genus Bubalus; species Bubalus bubalis. The sequence goes on from NC_059167.1 coordinate 14,480,254, forward strand.
GTTGTGATCCACAGGCTTTTCACCACAGTGACTCCTCTTGTTGCAGAGCAACGGCTCTAGAGTATGCAGGCTTCAGCAATTGTGGCACATGGGCTCCGTGGTTTTGGCTCACAGGCTCCAGAGCTCAGGCTCTACAGTTGGGTTGCACGGGCTTTACTTGGCTCCGCTGCATGTGGGATCTTCCTAGACCAGGGATCGAACCCATGTCCCCTGTATTGGCAGGTGGATTCTTAACCATTAAGTCTCCAAAATTGGGTACCTTTTTGCAGATGACAGATCAGCCTCTTATTAGACTTAAGATCTCCCATGATGTGAGACCAGGGTTGTATGTTCTGTTAGGTAAAATTGTCTTGGTCACATTATGTTAACCTTCATTTGCTAGATGTGCCATAGAGTAAACAATGGATTACAGTTTGTAAAATGCATTAACTTGTTAGTCTTTCATTAAACAAACATTTGAGCTAAATGTACTCTTCTAGGGGGTTAAGATAGGTCAGTTAATAAACCACAGAAATAAAAATCCCTGTCCTTGTGGAGTTTATGCTCTACTGGGGCACGAGTCAGACAAACAATAAATAAGGAAATTTGTAATATGTATGTTAGAAGGTTTTAAGTGCCATGGGAGAAAACAGCGTAGGATAGGGGGTGAGAGAGAGTGCCTTGTGGGTGGGCAGATTACAGAATTAAATGGGATGGTCACCCCTGGGTGGGCCTCAGTGGGAAGGGAAGATGATATACGAGCTGGAACTCATAGCTGAGCAAGTTAGCCACTTGGAGAATGAAGCTTCTGTCCAAAGGCCGTAATATGGGAACATATTCCTTCCACTGCTAGCCAGTGGAAGAGTAGCAGGAGGTGTGAGGGGCTGAAGTGCAGTGCCCAAGGGGGGGGCGGTGAGCCATGAGGTCGGCCGTGTAATTGCACAGTTACCAGGTGTGCGCAGTGCACCAGCCCCTTTGGCTTGTGCAAGGCATATATAATGGAAATCTTTGCCCTGAAATAGCTTTCGGTGTATTTGAGAAGCCCAGATGTATAACAAAACCAAAATATATTTGAAAAGCCGATAGATATGAAGTGGATAAAGGAGTTATCTGCTTAGTCAGTAAAAAAGGCACATCTTTTCAGAGTTGTGAGTTTGGGTCTTAAATTCGAATAAGGATCATTTCTCAGGTTTAAGTGAACTCAGCAGAGAAGCAAGTTTTTTCTTCACCTTTGAATATCCAGTGCCCACCATAGCTCCTGGCACTCAGCAAATGTTTATTAAAATGAATTATTATAGGAGGGGAAATTAAATCAGGGAACCTGGGAGTATGGTGGTCCAGGTGGTCATCTGAAGACGGGATGGGCTGGCCTCACACACACCCAGGAAACCCTGAATGCCAGTGGCAGCTCAACACCTAAATCGATCCAGAAAATGCATGGTCTGGAAGGCTAATACTTGGTCTTTCTACCAGCAGAAAAACGTCCATATTATAGCAGATCCTCCACATCCTTAGTCTTAAAAAATTTTTTATACTGCCAAGCCTAACATTTCAAGGACCAGGCTTAAACTCAAGTTCATTTTGAAACCTCTGAGCCACTGTTACATGTCAGGGACACCTTAAAGCTACCACTGCAAATTACTTTGACAAGCCTTATTAAAAATTGGTCTCTGCCAACACTTATCCTTTCACCTTTCTGTAAAACCTTTTGGGAGAAGACCACTTTAGGATTGAATAGAGTCTTTTTGTAAACTGTCAGCTTTAACTTTCACAGAAGTTAGAAGAAATTCCTAATAGAAATCTCTAGTGCCTTTAAGAGTTTAAATCACTCAGGACAGCAAGACCTTTGTACTGTGTGCTTTATTATTCTTCCTGGTTTCTTGTTTTCCCTTTGCAGCGCCTTTGGACGGGAGATGCTGAAGCGAAACATTGGTGTAGTTGTGGTAGGATTTCCTGCTACCCCAATCATTGAGTCCAGAGCCAGATTTTGCCTGTCTGCAGCTCATACCAGAGAAACGCTTGATACTGTAAGTAGACACTTGCACTTTGATATACTGCTGCTGCTGCTGCTAAGTCGCATCACTCGTGTCCGACTCTTGTGCGACCCCATACATGGCAGCCCACCAGGCTCCCCCGTCCCTGGGATTCTCCAGGCAAGAACACTGGAGTGGGTTGCTATTTCCTTCTCCAATGCATGAAAGTGAAAAGTGAGGGTGAAGTCGCTCAGTTGTGTCCGACTCTCAGGGACCCCATGGACTGCAGCCTACCAGGCTCCTCCATCCATAGGATTTTCCAGGCAAGAGTACTGGAGTGGTTTGCCAGTGCCTTCTCCGTCACTTTGATATAAATATACCTTATACTAAGAAGGCCTGTGTATCAGGTGAAATCAATCATCTGTTGGGCCTCATGGTCATTGAGCACCTGAGATGGATAGTCACTGGTAGACGAGGGAGCACACAGTGCTGTTTAATACATGGCTGTTAACAAAAAATTGCAGAACTGTTAGCATCACCCACCAGATCCTGTGTGATCAGGGCTCTTGGGAAATTTCTGGCTTCATCTTGTTCCACTCTCTCCTTTATTATAGTCTCTACAACTCTTTATTCTCTTTCTATTCTAGCTTTCTCTTGTAAGCTTTCCCACCTGTTTTTCTGTGTGTGGAAGTTTCTCTCTTGATCCTTCTCTCCCCTTTGTCTGGCTGACTATTACTCATTCATCACATCTCCACGTAGACTTGCTCAAGGGTTTTCCCAAACCCTCTTGCTAGATGTTTCTGAAAATCCTAAGACTCTTGCCTAGAAAATTCTTTACATCTGTAGTTATTTAATGGCAGTCTCTTCCATTAGGTAAGTCTTAAGCAGGAACTAAGTCTATTTTTTTCATTCTGTGTGCCAAGCATATAATAGGAACTCATAATTATTACTGACTATAAAAATTTATGGTCTCTTAATATGTTCTCATCTCTTGGTATTTCTTTAATATGCTATTACCTCACACATAAGACTTCAGACTTTTTAAAGCTTTAAGGTGTTCCTATGTTGGGTGCATTTAGTTCATTTCAGTTTAGTTCAGTCGCTCAGTTATGTCCAACTCTCTGCGACCCCATGGACTGCAGCATGCCAGGCCTCCCTGTCCATCACCAACTCCAGGAGTCTACTCAAACTCATGTGCATTGAGTCGATGATGCCATCCATTGATCTCATCCTCTGTCATCCCCTTCTCCTCCCACCTTCAGTCTTGGCCAGCATTACAGTCTTTTCCAGTGAGTCACTTCTTTGCATCAGGTGGCTGAAATATTGGAGTTTCAGCTTCAACATCAGTCCTTCCAATGAATATTCAGGACTGATTTCCTTTAGGATGGACTGGTTGGATCTCTTTGCAGTCCCAGGGACTCTGAAGAGTCTTCTCCAACACCACAGTTCAAAAGCATCAATTCTTCAGCACTCAGCTTTCTTTATAGCCCAACTCTCACATCCATACATGGCTATTGGAAAAACCATAGCTTTGACTAGACGGACCTTTGTTGGCAATGTCTCTGCTTTTAAATACGCTATCTAGGTTGGTCATAACTTTTCTTCCAAGGAGGAAGCGTCTTTTAATTTCATGGCTGCAGTCACCATCTGCAGTGATTTTGGAGCCCAAACAAATAGTCTGTCACTGTTTCCATTGTTTCCCCATCTATTTCCCATGAAGTGATGGGACCAGATGCCATGATCTTAGTTTTCTGAATGTTGAGCTTTAAGCCAACTTTTTCACTCTCCTCTTTCACTTTCATCAAGAGGCTCTTTAGTTCTTCTTTGTTTTCGGTCATTAAAGTGGTGTCATCTGCGTATCTGAGGGTACTGATAGTTCTCCTGGCAATCTTGATCTCAGCTTGTGCTTCATTCAGCCCAGCATTTCTCATGATGTACTCTGCATATAAGTTAAATAAGCGGGGTGACAATATACAGCCTTGACGTACTCCTTTCCCGACTTGGAACTAACTGTTGCTTCCTGACCTGCATACAGATTTCTCAAGGGGCAGGTCAGGTGGTCTGGTATTCCCATCTCTTTAAGAATTTTCCACAGTTTGTTGAGATCCACACAGTCAAAGCGTTACATCTTCCTTGGGTTTATGCTGTATGGGACTCTGCACTTCCTGGACTTGGGTGGCTGTTTCCTTTCCTATGTTAGGGAAGTTTTCTGCTATTATCTCCCTATATTTTCTTAGGCCCTTTCTCTCTCTCTTCTCATTCTGGGACTCCTATCATGTGAATGTTGGTGTGTTTAATGTTGTCCTAAAGGTCTCTAAAACTGTCCTCATTTCTTTTAACTCTTTTTTCCTTATTCTTTTCCACTCCAGTGATTTCCACCATTTTATCTTCAAGTCACTTATCTGTTCTTCTTCTTCATTTATTCTGTTGATTCCTTCTAGTAGAATCACTAATAATAAAAATATTCCTTCTATTTTTCATTTCAGTTATTGTGCTGTTGAACTCTGTTGTTGATATTTTCTAGTTCTTTGTTATACATTTCTTGTACCTTCTTGGTCTGTGCCTCCATTTTTTATTTTTCCTGATATCTTGGGTCATCTTTATTATCATTACTGTGAATACTTTTTCAGGTAGATTTCCTGTCTCCAATTCACTGATTTGTCTTCTAGGGTTTTATCTTGATCCTTTGTCTGGAACATATTCCTCTGCTGTCTCACTTTGTCTTAACTTTCTGTGTTTGCAGTCTCCATTATGTAGGCTGCAGAGTTGAAGTTCCTCATCCTTCTGGTATCTGGCCCCTGGTGGCTGAGGCTGGTCTAGAGGCTTGTGCAGGCTTCCTGGTGGGAGGGATTGGTGCCTGCCCACTGGTGGGTAGAGCTGGGTCTTGTCCCTCTAGTGGGCAGGGCCATATCAGGGAGGGTGTTTAGAGGCAGCTGTGGGCTCAGGAAGTCTTTAGGCAGCCTATCTGGTGATGAGTTGGCCTGTGTTCCCGCTGTGTTGGTTGTTTGGGCTGCCGCATCCAAGCACTGGGTGCCTATAGGCTGTTAGGTGGGGCTAGGTCTTGGTGTCAAAGTAGCAGTCTCCAGACTGCTGAGTATTCCCCCATACCTCCACCGCCAGTGTGAGCCACAGCCACCCCTGCCTTCTCTTGGGGACCCTTCCAAGACCAGCATGTAGGTCTGGCCCAGGCTTCTATGGAGTCACGGCTTTTCCCCAGGGCCCTGGTGCATACAAGATGTTGTGTGCATCTTCCAAAATGGAGTTTCTGTTTCCCCCAGTCCTGTGGAGGACTGTAATCAAGCCCCACTGGCCTTCAAAGCCAGATGCTGCTCCTCCCATTGCCAGACCCCCCCACCCCAAGCTGGGATGCCTGACACGGGGCTCAGAACTCTCCTTCCTATGGGAGAAACTCTGCAATGTAATTATTTTCCAGGCAGTGAGTTGCCCACCCATTGGGTGTGAGATTTGATTGTATTGCGAATGTGCCCTTCCTGCCATCTTGTTGTGGCTCCTTTGTCTTTGGATGTAGAATATCTTTTATGATAGGTTCCAGTCTTTTTTGTCAGTGGTTGTTCAGCAGGGGGTTGTGATTTAGAGAGAGGATGAACTCAAGTCCTTCTACTCCACTGTCTTGTCTCCAGCCTCTTTAAGATTTCAGACTTCTAAAAAAAACAAAAGGATTTCAAACTTTAAATAAATACTACTTTCTAAGAGTTTATAGAGCTCTAGAACATGATATTTGCATAAAATTGGTTGATAGAAAAAAAATTAGGTGATAGAAATATCAGAATATTAATTCATGGGAGAGCTACTAATCTTAATATTATGAATGCATGTTTTCAAAAGCTTAATTTTTAAAAACAGCTTAATTGACATTTTAATTTTCTTAACTGCTAAAGATTTTGATTTTTTTGTCCCTATTTCTTCATAGCAAATCTTCTACAAATATGGTATATTCTTAATCATCTGACACTGAAATTGGATTCAATTTATTGATATTATATCTTTGTGTTTCTTCTTCTTTATTTTTTTGAGATTTTTCCGATAGATTTTCCCTTTACTCAAAAATCTTACTGATGAATTTCTTCTTTCATTATTTTTTAACCCAATGATACCAGCTTCTCTTCCATCCTGTTTGGGTATTTAAGAGTTTCAACACACCTTTTAAAAAATAACTGTCATTAAAAGCAGTGACTAAAGTTATTCACTATGTCTTCTAAAAATTTTTACTCCTGATAACTAAACAGATTGATGAAATAACTTAGCTGTAATCAGGTATCTTGGTAGATTTCTATTGCCAATAGTGTGTTTACCAGTTGACAGTTCTGATCTTTTTCTCATAATATCCATTGAAGGATTATTTGACTTTGCCTTCCATTTAGGTTTTTTAAGCATAAAGTATTTTTTTTTTTTGAAACTGCAGGTTTGTTAAAGTCATTTTGTCTTAATGATTTTTTATGGAAGTAAACATGAACATTATGAGATACAAATGAAGTTTCATTTATTAATAGGCCCTGAGACATGATTCTATATATAGGAAATGCACTACAATTCACACTAAAAAACTAACCTTCTATAGCTAATAAATATATTCAGCAAAGTTGCAGAGTAAAAAACACAAAAATTAGTGTATTCTATACACTGGCAGTGAACACATGAAAAGGAGATTAATATTTCATTTACGATAGCATTCAAAAGAATAAAATACCTAGGAATAAATTTAATCAGGGAGGTGGAAGACTTGCATATGAAGCTGTAAAACATTGCTGGAAGAAATGAAGGAAGACTTAAATAAATGTAAAGATAGCCCATATCCATGGACTGGACGATTTAAGTTTATTAAAATGTCAGTTCAGCAAGATCTGTAGACCCACTGCCGTCCCTATCAAAATTACAATGGCTATTTTTGCAGAAATAGGAAAACTGATCCTTAAATTCGTATGGAACAATTTCGTAGGAGGAACAATTTCGTATGGAACAAATTCGTAAATTCGTAGGAGGCCCCAGATCAGCAAAACAATATTGAGAAGGAAAATAGAAGTTGGAGAACTCAAACTTCCCGATTACAAAACTTACTACAATGCAACAGTAATTGGAGCGGTGGAGCACTAGCATAAAGATAGACTTGTAATAAAGATATTCAATCCCAGGAAAAAAAAAAAAAAAAAAGATAGACTTGTAGACCCATAGAGGAGAGTCAAGAGTCAGGAAATAAACCCAAATATCTATGGCTAGTTGATTTTCAACACGGAAGCCTAAGACTGGTTAATGGAGAAGGCATAGTCTCTTCAATTAATGGTACTGAACAGCTGGATAACCACATGCCAAAGAATGAAGTTAGACCCTTACAGCATGGATGAGCCTTGAAAACAGGATGCAAAGTGAAAGAAGACACAGAAGACCGTTCATATGCAGCGTCTAAAACAGGCACATCCACCGGGCCGGAAACAGATCGGTGGTTGTCAGGGCCTAGGGGAAGGAGGAACGAGGATTTGAGTATTTTTTGAAGTGATAATGTTTTAAAATTAGATAGTCATGAAAGTTGTACAACTCTGAATATACCCAGAAGCACTGAATTATGAACTTCTAAGAGGTGAATTTTGTGAATTATATCTCAGTAAAGCTGTTATTTTTAAAAAGGAGAAGAGCAGAATTGTCAGCTTGGGGATGTGCAGCTATTCTAGAATATTCTGTTATTCAAAGACCATATGCAACCCTATAATTAACATGTTTTTTCCCTAAGAACTCGTCTTACCCTGTCATCCAGAAGTTCAGTGTAGACTATTTGTTAACAAACTTTGATACTTGTAATGGTTCCTTATTCCTAATCTAAGCAGGTAACCTCACAACATGGCCAGCAGTTTGTAGTTACGGTTTTCTCTTTTATGTCAGTGAAACGTGTTCATCTGAGATATTTGTTATAGTATCAGTCTACATTCCTTTGGGCTGCGGTGGCTTTCTTGCTCATTTTCTTTTTAAATTGATGAACAATATCATGTTCTTCTGAATATCCTTTACTTTGTGATTTAGTAAGTCATGTGTTGTTTTAAATTAGTAAGTCCTATATCAGAGGTTGGGAGAATAAATGGCTTAAGAGATTCTCTCAGCTGAAATTCAATCTTAAATTGTTTCCATATGGAACTTTTAATTAAACATCTCCTCAAAGGTAGCACTGTTCTGATAGCATATTGAAGTCCAACTCTTACTTGCTTTTTATATTTTTCACATTTGGAGTGAAGAGTATTTTTTTCTTATGTTAGAATAAATATGCAATACTTTTTATTAGTGTCCCCCTCCCCATAAACACTGATTTCTTAAAGGCTAAACTTCAGAACAGTTGAATGTGTCTATTAACTAATAATCAGCTGATTTTCTTTTCTGAGCTAGATGGTGTACATTTTCCTGTGTAATTATCACCCTGAGTGGACAGATGATGTATATGATGTGATGGAGATTTGGAGAGCCACAGTCAGGCAGCTGGGCTTCTACCTTTTCTTAGTCTAATGAGGTAGTGTCCCAGATAGAGCCATTCTCACCAAAGCCGAGCCTATTAGACTCACGTCCACAGATGCCTGTGGAGTGAACGACAGTGCTGGAGAGCTGCCTTGAACTGAAAATGCAGTCTGTGACCTGTGCCAGGTGCTTTTATTAGAAAGCCTTAGAATCTAGGATTTCAGAATTTTGGCCATCTTCAATGGATTGCTCTGAGAAATTCTGATCACATATATCACACATCCCTTTCTTGCATTGTGATTCTCTATTCTCATTCTCTGTGTGCTGCTTTTTGGAAAGTTAACTGTGTGAACTATGATTTGTATACTTTGCTGTATGTATGTATACTTCAACCAGGAGTTGGGTTTTGTTTGTTTTTAAGTATATATAGGAAACAATACACAGATTATGAGGTAAGACTAGTGTAGCAATTAGGAAGAGATTTTTCACTTCATCAGTTGTCTTAGTGTTTTAATTTTTATAAGAAACATATTATCTTTGAAAAATAAAAGAGCAAACTTTACAGACAAGAAAGTTATACTGAGAGTTTTGATGGAAAGACAAGATAGTCTGTCCATGTTAGGATTTGGGGGTTTAAAATCAAACCTGAGTTTAAATGCTGACTGTTCTTTCTTTTTTCTTACTGAGTCTGCACAGCAGTGCATTTGGGGACTTTCTTCATCTCTCATCTAGGAAGCATCCCAATGCCAACTTCTTAGCGCTTTTCTGGTAGTGTGATACCAGAAAGAACACATACTGGAGGATAAAAGGAGAGGTGACAAGTTGTAGCCATCCTGGTCAATTCAGGGTACACACTCCTTCTTCTAGAAGCATGTCATACGTTGATTAATTATACCCTTCATCCTGAATCCCTGCTCTGCACAGCCTGTTCTTCATGGTCAGCCTGATGTCCTTGCTCAAAAACCTGCTTTTTCCACTGCCAGACTCTAGTCTGCTCAGAGCAAATGCACTGGGCATGGTCCCACCTCAGGATAGCCGTGCCATGATGATTTTTAGAAAGGTGAAGCAGCAAGTGTGCCTTCCTCCTCCTGGCTCTGACTCACTCCTGCTGTGTCTTGTGTACTAGGCTTTAAAGGAGATAGACGAAGTCGGGGACCTGCTGCACCTGAAGTATTCCCGTCATCGGTCAGTACCCCTCCTGGACAGGCCCTTTGATGAGACGACATACGAAGAAACAGAAGACTGAGCCTTTTTGGTGCTCCGCTACAGGACCTGTCTCACTCACCCAGGAACTGCGTGTGGCCTCTCTGAGCCAGTGGCAGGAACCACACTTCCGTGGCCATCTCACGTGAAAGACATTTCCTCAGCTACTGACGGCGGCCACCTCCACTCTCAGCGGCGTTTTGTAAATAGTGAGAAACTGCTGCACATCCTTCCTTTGCTACATTTCACCTTTAAAAAAAAAGGGGGGGTGACTCACTTTGCTTTTTTTTGTCTATTAAAAAAAAATGTTTTATTTTATAACTATTCTACTTGTGAAATCACGCTGACCCTAGCCCGTCTCTGGCTGACCACACAGGCTGTTTCGCTCTCGCAGCCCCCTCCCACTCCTGCGCCCGGCCAGAGCTCCTCCTTCCTGGGGAGCAGGTGCCTCTCACTCACCTCCAGTCAAGGTCTCAGAGGCTGCCAGCCTTGGAATCCCTACTGAGCCAGTCACGACACAGTGTTTTAAAGGTGTTTTAAAGGTGACTGAAGTCTAGCCGTGTGAGAAAGGCAGTCAAGACTAACGTTGCCGAAACTGCCCCCCTCCGCTTGGAACTCTCTCTGGCCAGGAGCCTCTGAGGCTTGGTCTTCGTCCGTTTTGTTCTGGCCACCAGAGGATAATCCTCCTTCACCATCAAATGTTTCTCCATAATGGTCACCCTCTGAAGGTTATGTCCAGTTTCTGGGTGTTTCCCAAGCTACGATCTGACACTCCTGCCCCCTCTTTAAGACACGGAGATTGCACCCACTTACCACCCTGGTCAGACCTTGGTGCTGAAGCTGATGCCCAAGCTCTCTGCTCTGTGCAGAGCAGCCCCTCGGTGATCCCTCCTCCTGCCAGCATGAGAGGGCAGGGGCCATGTGGAAAGAGGTGGTGGCTCCTCGTATCCACAGAACGTGTGGGTTGGTTATTAACTGCTTTCTACTTTTCAAAATTATGACAGCCTCTGCCTGGGTCTGGGTCCAGATTAGGATTGAAACTGATAAAGGAAAATGTGGGTGAACCCCCTGGAGGGCTCAGAAGGTGTTTGTCACGTTCCTGAGTTCGCTAGCTCACCCTCTCGAGAGGATGGCCTCTGTAAGTAGCACTCTCTGAGTGATGTTGCTCTTTCGCCCTCAGTGTCCTGGTGCAGTTCTCAGCTGGCATTTGGGCCTCAGGGGCTCCATCTCCTTCCGTAACCTCCTTGTTTCTCCCTGAGAAGTTCTGAACACACTTTCACTAACCTGAGATCCTATTTTGACTCCGTTTTCATACCAGGCAAGGGAACATCTTTCAGTGAGCTTTATACTGCTTGACCAAAGAACAAATCCGAAAATCACCCTGTTAAAGTTCTTACTTTTTTTTTTTCCCGTTGACCAAAGCTTAAGTGAAGAGAACTTTGGACTTTTTTGTACCCAGGATCAGCTTTTAGTAGCCATCCAGTACTACAGGGGAAGGAGTAGAAACAGAATGAAGAACTGTGTGTGAAAGCAGTTTTGTACATTTTTGAAATCACTCCTTTTATCGGCAAAAAAAATTCTCAGTCCAAGTGCTCTCTAGACATCTTGTCACCAGATGTGGTATTTTGTGCTGATACGTTTAGTGGAGGACATAAATGATACTGTTGCTGGTAAAGTTTTGTTTTCATGGCTTAAGTTATCTTAGGTCACTCTCAGCATCTGAGAACCTTAAGCCCTTGAAATAGTTTGAGGTTTTATTATACTTTTTTAAAGAATTAAAAAAAAAAAAATGAGTCAGGTAGAGATGCAGGGACTGCATTTAGCAGGTACAAGTTGGAGTAAAAAAAGACTGTGGTAAACTAAGTAATTAGTCATGTAAAATAAAATACATTACTAACAATCCCTGCACATCTAGGTCCTCACCATAGAACCCCATTAGAATACCAGAGAGCTTTTGCTGGTATAGAGTTTGCAAAAGTCACAAACTTTAAGCAATGAACTTAATGGCCAGTCTTTTATTTTGACTTGCATGAAGTCACTGCAACTTAAAATGTCAGTTATATGGGCATTTAAATATATATATATATATCACTTTGCTATGCAGTTATTTCAGGATAAATGCAGTTAAGTTATAGGTTTATTTTGAAGTGGAAAAAACTGTGATCTCACCAAGCACTCTACTTTCTAGAGGAAAAAACATTATGCACACTGATTGTCTCTTCCTGAAACTGTAATGTAAATCTAGGGTCCAGTCATATCACAAACACCATTATTTAACCATGGACTTGGGAAAATACAAGTGTATATAAATGCAGTCATTGGGAATGAGTAGAAACAAACCCAAAACAAGTAAGTGTTGTTTAGTACATGGTTTAACACAGCCTGCTTCAGGAATCTGATGGGATTCAAACAGGTATCTGCTAACCATTCCTACCAAAGCTGATCCATCAGACTTAGTTGATAGAGGTGTGGCTAATCCTTACTACTTTTTCTCATCCCTCTTTTCATGTAGCATTGTCTTCATCCATTTCAGGTTTATATGACCGTTTTGTGCAGATCGCATCAGAAACCAGGAAGTATATACCTAGGGGACATCAAAATCACATCCAAAGAATTGATCAAGTGGCAGTGTCAGATTCTCCTCCCATCTTTATTAAAAGCTTTGCCCTAGAATATGGCGTGTGTTTTGGAACAAGTAAATATTGAAAGGGAAGGTTCAGGGTTAAGGTCTTTGAACACCAAACTTTTCACTTTGCTTTGGAACATTTTTTCCCTTTAAAAAACATTCTGGTCTCCGGAGCCCAGAGTACTGCTCGCTTGTTTGAAGAACTCGGCACCTTTAGTCTTTTCATCACTATCTTAAACTTTTGTGGACAGGGTATTTCAGTTGATCAAACAGGCTTCTTCCTTATGTGGGGATGGAAGGTGAGCAGAAGTAAGGGACACAGCTTCTGAGGGCTGTGTGTTTGCCTGGTGCCTTTTCAGAAGCCAAAGCCGTGTTTATTCCCTCTCTCCTCCCTTTCCAAATTGATGAGGCTCTCTGGCAACTTGTCATACTGGGTTAGGCAGCAGCACAGAACTGCTAGTCACGTGAAGAAAGAGAATTCGGGTTCTTCTTTGGTATGAATTTGTGGCAAAACCACCTTCAGAAGGTTGGATATAATTGACTGTCACCCAGTTTTCTCTTTTTTTGGCCACTCCGCATGGCATGCAGAAGTCTAGTTCTGCAGTCAGGGATCAAACCCGCGCCTCCTACAGTGGAAGCGTGGAGTCTTAACCACTGGACTGCCAGGAAAGTTCCTCCTGGTTCTTTTGTAATAATACAAAGAGTTGCCGTGACCGCGTTCCCAGGGTGTCTCTCTTGATGTTCTAGGTAAGCCAGAATAGGTTTTAATCTCTACTTGCTATAACCTATGTGGTTAGAAGAGACGAAAGAGTTCTTGTCCTCTGTCCACTGTCAGGAACGTCAAGAATTGTTGAGCACTTCACACAGGTAAAATCAGTGTAGCCCCAAGGGGTAATGAAGGGGGAGTTAGGAAAATCACAGGATTCGTCTTGGCCATTGAGCAGCTATCTGCTTCAATGCACCCTCAGCCTGTAGATTGATATGCTGCTACCTGCCTAACATGGAAGCTCAGTGCCCAGTAGGCATCTTAATCCGTGAAGCCAGTTAATCAAAATATCTTCCATTCTCTCCTCAGCGTTACCTCCATGAAACACGGTGTTCAGACTCCTAGCCAGTTGCCATGTGCCCAGATAGCTAAGTTAGACAGCTGGCTTCCTGCCTTATCGTACAGAAGAAATGTCAGGACTTGCCAGTAATCCCTTTGCTCTTAATGTGTAAAAATGCCATTGCCCCTTTAGTCACTTCCAGTACTTCTGAGCACCTTTCCTATAGATTGAGCCTTTTCTAGGGAGGAGACTGAAGGGGCTAGCTCAAGCCCTCATTGGAAATGATCTAGTCTCTGCTGAGTCTGGAGTTATCACATTCCCAGTCATTCTTGGGAAGGACTTGGGGGAGCTGTGGTCAAGGTCTTGTTTACTATGGAGTACACATGATAAATGGCCTTATAAACTGAAATTCTTTGTGGTATGATGAGTTTATTCAACTGACCGTAAAGAATTCAGTGGTTATCTTAAACTGCCGTTACTGTGTTTTTAATGAAGCATACCCAAAGCTCTGTTCTTCTGGAGCAGTTGTGGGGAGGTTGAATGAAAGGTAAAAGTTAGTTCGGCGCCCTGATATTGTGCCAGGCATCCTGCCTTGTTGCTGTCTGCGTGGATAGTGGATCCTCCCATAGACGAGGAGCCTGGAGCCCACTTAGTGTCTGCTTTTTCCACCACGGTTCCAGAGTTCCTGTGCACAGCTTTGTCGCTTGGCCCAGGTCTTCTAAGAAGTGTGGGACATATTCCTGGCTAGGGTGGAATATCTTTACCCTTGGCATTAGGTCTTGTTCCCTCAGTTGTTAAGGGTTGGAACAGTAAAAAGCGTCCTCAGTGGTTCTTCAGAGGAGACTAGTGAGGTCACCAAGACAGCCAGCATGCAGACACAGTCTTGATGATCCCTCTCTGGATAAAGGCAGCTAACATTAAGAGAAGGGGGAAAGATAAACGAAGAATAGAGACATAGCTTATGGGGAGCTTAGCTCTTTATTTTGTTGGCCTGTATATTTTTCATTCCTGAAAAACTGGAATTTGCAAGAGGTGCTGTGATAACCCTTCTCCAGCCCTGTAATGCTCATATAATCTGAGAAAGAAGGGAAATATATAAATTAATTTTTTTAAGATTTAGTATTGTGTTAAAATGTCACCCTGTCTCCCTTCTTTGCTGAATGATTTTTTTGTTTTGTTTTTGATTTGTTGGATGATGGTTGAGCTATAAATAATGGCTTGGGGGAGGTGTATCCATTGTGAGAGTGTATGTTAAGAGCTGAAGGGGAACTACTTGAGATGACTTAAGAATCATCCCATGCAAATACATTGTTTTGCTCCAATAAAATACTCGAGAAGCTGTATCTGCCTTTATTCATTCCGCCAATAAATACCGAGTGCTGTCCACGCCAGGCCCTGCGCGGTGTGTCACTCAGTCATGTCCGGCTCTTTGCAGCCCCATAGACAGCGGCCTGCCAAGCTCCTCTGTCCTTGGGATTTACCAGGCGAGAACACTGGAGTGGGGTGCCATTCCCTTCTCTGGGGGATCTTCCTGACCCAGGGATCGAACCCATAGCTCCTGTACTGGCAGGCAGATTCTTTACCACTGAGCCACTTGGGAAGCCCGAGAGGAATTCATACAGGGAGTCATTAAGCGGGGGTGGGGGAGACTTTTGGGTTCACAGTAGCTGGAACAGTAACAGAACAAGCTAAGATTTTAACAACATAACTCACCCCCTCTTCCCACCTTGTACTTTGTCTGGGTCATCACAGCATTCAACCAATAAATACCGAGTGCTGTTTCCATGCCGGGCACTGCACTGAGCATCACAAACGAAAGAAGTTAGGGTTCCTACTTTCAAGTAAACAAATAAGCACATGAACCAAATACATTAGAAACTACTCAGTGCCGTGAAGGAAAGGCGAATGACGTGAGACGACTGGAACCAGTGCCTGGTTTAGACAGAGGTGATAGAGGAGACTTTTCTAAGGAGTGCAGAATCTGGAAGAGTGTGGTTAATGGTCACTGAGGAAAGGGCCAGTGGTGAGGTGGGGCTTACGAGGTGCTGGCCTGCTGCACAGGCTGTCGTGGTGAGTTTATCTCACTGGGAAAATGAATGAAAACTTCTAAGCATTGGAAAGAATATTCCCTAGCATGCTTTTTGGTAGACAATGACAAATTGATAAAATGTGTATGGAAATGCAAAGGACCTAGAATAGCCAAAAAAGTTTTGTAGTGGAACTTAAACGTGTATATGTGCTCAGTCATGTCTGACTCTGTGGCCCCCGTGGACTACAGCCCACCATGTTCCTCTGCCCATCGAATTTTCCAGGCAAGAATACTGCAGTGGGGTGCCATTTCCTACTCCAGGGGATTTTCCCGACCCAGGGATTGAACCTGATTTCAAAACTTTGTGCAGAGAAAACTGCAGTAACCAGGAGTGGTATCAGCCAAGCAGTTGATACTAAACTAGTCATATAAGAGCAATAAAACAGAATAGGGAGTCCAGAAATAGACCCACACTTGTATGGTTAGTTGATTTTTCCACATGCCAAGTTAATACAATGGGAAAAGGACCTTCAACCCTAATGTAACATAACACAATTAAATCATAGATCTGAACATAAAATAAAAAACAAAACTTCTAGGAAAAACTATAAAAGAAAATCTGTGACTTTGGATTGCTGCTGCTAAGTCGCTTCAGTCGTGTCCTACTCTGTGTGACCCCATAGACGGCAGCCCACCAGGCTCCCCCGTCCCTGGGATTCTCCAGGCAAGAACACTGGAGTGGGTTGCCATTTCCTTCTCCAATGCATGAAAGTGAAAAGTAAAATTGAAGTCATCTCTCAGTCGTGTCCGACTCTTAGCGACCCCATGGACTATAGCCTACCAGGCTCCTCCATCCATGGGATTTTCCAAGCAAGAGTACTGGAGTGAGGTGCCATTGCCTTCTCCGGTGACTTTGGATTAGGTGCAATGATTTCTTCAGACACAAAAAAGGCTCAAAAAATGCTGATAAACTGGACTTACTAAACAAAAAATAGGAAAAGGTAACAAAAATGTAGGTCACAGACGGTTAAAATATCCACAGAGCATATATCTGACAAAGGCTGTCTAGAATGTATAAACAATTCTTAAAGCTCAGTAAGACAAGACTATTGAGTAAAAAATAGGCAAGAGATTTGAACAGACACTTCACAAAAGGAATACTAGTGGCCAGTAAGCACATGGGAAAATGCTCCGTATCACTGGTTACATCAGTTCAGTTCAGTCGCTCAGTCGTGTCTGACTCTTTGTGACCCCATGAACCACAGCACGCCAGGCCTCCCTGTCCATCACCAACTCCTGGAGTCTACTCAAATTTGTGTCCATTGTATTGGTGATGTCATCCAACCATCTCATCCTGTGTCATCCCCTTCTCCTGCCCTCAGTCTTTCCCAACATCAGGGTCTTTTCAAATGAGTCAGCTCTTCACATCAGGTGGCCAAAATACTGGAGTTTCAGCTTCAACATCAGTCCTTCCAGTGAACACCCAGGACTGATCTCCTTTAGGATGGACTGGTTGGATCTCCTTGCATTCCGAGGGACTCAAGAGTCTTCTCCAACACCACTGGTTACTAAGGAAATGGAAATTAAAACTGCAATAAGCTGCTACCACTCATCCACCTGCTAGAATGGCTAAATTCAAAAAGAATTACAATACCAAGTGTTGATGAAGGGGGGAATGCAAAATGGTACAGCCATTTGAGAAAACAGTTTGACAGTTTTTTGACAGCAGTTTCATCCAAGAGAAGTGAAAACATATCCATAGAAGAACTGGCACTTGAATATTCATAACTGCTTTATTCATAACAGCCCCAAAATGAAAACAGTCCAAATGCCATCATAATTAATAGGATAAGAAGCAAAATGGTCATGTGATGGAATACTACTTAGCTGTGAAAAGGAACAAATTACTGACAACTAGATGGATGAATCCCAAACATGCTCAAAGAAAGAAGCCAAACAAAAGAATAAATAAGGATTATACACAAAATTCTAAAAATGCAAACTAACCTATGATGACAGAAAGTGGAGAAGTGCTTACGGGGAGGTAGGGATTAACTGAACAAAGGGACTAAAATCTTGACTCTAACAGATGTAAAAAGGAAAGATTTTTATTTAACTCATTATGAGAAAACTGTTAAGTGTATTACAACCAATTCAAAGGAAATTAGAAAACAAACTTTATGGGGCAGGAATATTAAATGTACAAATGACAAAACTGATTTCTTTCACGCTAGGGGTGGTAGGTCAACTGAACCTCCACAGGACAGGACAGAATTTGCATTTAAATAGAAAAGAATTATTTTGCTTTGCTGTTAGTTACCTACAACGTACAAAGTTGTAAAACAGCTCCAAAACAAGGAAAGACTAGAATCAGATAACTCAAAGGATGCAGCTGTAGACAATGCATTGTTTTCCACTGAAGCATATTCTTCCTGCAGTTCACCAAAGGAAACTGGAGTTCTGAGAAATTTTTGTATCATGATGATGGTAGTGAACCTGGATGTATACATTTGTCAAAACTCATTCAACTATACAATTAAAATAAGTGTGCTTTAGCCTTCCTTCAGCTTCTCTGACCTCTGAGTTCCAATGGACAGATGCAAGCACTTGATAATTAGGGAAGGGAGAGGAGGCCAGAGCAGAGAGAAACAGTCAAGAGCAGCTTTGGGGCAAGGTCCTGGTTCCCCATCAAAGGATACACACAACAGTATCTTGGAGCTATTCTGCAGGTAGTATAACCCCCTCCAGATGGAAAAAATTAATGATTAATGATGGTATGCTGCCCACAAGCATGTACACCCCAGACCAATTGGACCTGAAGGATGATGGTGTGGACTCCTCCTTACCACCCACCCACCAGAAGAATGTCCACTAGCTGATCACGCTGTCTTTGAACAATTACAATAAAATGTTGGGACTTACCTGGTGGATCAGTGGTAAAGAATCCACCTTGCAATGCAGGGGACATGGGTTCAATCCCTGGTCCGGGAAGATTCCGCATAAGCCCGCGTGCCGCAACCAAGACTTGGTGCAGCCAAATACATTTTTAAAAAATAAAAATAAAACTTGTCACTATCTTCCCCAAGTTTGAACACTTGGGTTTTGAGGGCATTAGTCCACTGTTTCCCCCTTGCCTGGTAAAGCAATAAAGCTATATTTTTCTACTTCACCCCCCAACAAAGAAAACTAAAATAGGTATGTTTGTTATAAGTAAGTTATACCTCAATAAAGTTGATCAACAAAAGAAAAGATAACCAACAGCATTTGGGAAGGAGGGAGTGAGAACAGGAGTGGATACAGACTTATCAGGAAGCTATTATAGCTGTTCAGGTAAGGGGCAGAGGGACTCCCAGTGGAGTGGTAGTGACTGAATTGGAGATGGGTAGACATGAATGCATGAACTCATGATTTTCAAACTCCATGTTTAATCTGGTGCAAGGTGCAAAAGTTTGATGAAATGACAAACTATTGAACTGGATGTGAAAACCATTTTACCAAAAAAATCCTTAAAGAAAACAACTTCACATTTAGTAAAAGCAATAGGGCATAGCAGGTACTCAAATGCTAGGTTTCTTTGGGCTAGTATCTGAGTGTTTACTGGGAGTTTTGACATGTATACACTAGCCATCTTATTGCTGCTACTGCTAAGTCACTTCAGTCGTGTCCGACTCTGTGTGACCCCATAGACGGGAGCCCGTCAGGGTCCCCTATCCCTGGGATTCTCCAGGCAAGAACACTGGAGTGGGTTGCCATTTCCTTCTCCAATGCATGAAAGTGAAAGTGAAGTCACTCAGTCATGTCCGACTCTTAGCGACCCCATGGACTGCAGCCTACCAGGCTCCTCCATCCATGGGATTTTCCAGGCCAGAGTACTGGAGTGGGGTGCCATTGCCTTCTCCAGGCCATCTTATTAGGCTGAACCATATGAAATTACCCATTTTGACCCTTTTTACCCCAAAATGGCAACTTCGTATGTGCTGTGCTTAGTCACTCAGTCATGTCCAACTCTTTGTGACCCCATGGACTGTAGCCTACCAGGCTCCTCTGTCCATGGGATTCTCCAGGCAAGAATACTGGAGTGGGTTGCCATGCCCTTCGCCAGGGGATCTTCCCAACCCAGGGATCGAACCCAAGTCTCCTGCATTGCAGGCAGAGTCTTTACCATCTGAGCCACCAGGGAAGCCCAGCAACTTCATATAGCTCAATCTAAGTCCTTAGATTCTTATTTACTCCTCACACCTGTGAGGTGAGTAGCCCCTCCCCATCCCCCACACTTTTACAGATGACAAAAGCACCCACCAAGGGCTCAAAGAATTTGCCCAATATCACCTGCTTAGTAAATGATAGCAGCAAGGTTCAAACCCATGTGACCAACTCCAGACCCCGGCTATAACCCCTGTGATGCGCTGCTCAGAACACTGGACCATTCGGGGTGGAGCTGCCCATGATGAGAGTGGTTTCTTAGAAATGTGTCCAGTCTCCTAGGAGTTTCTAAGGCTAAACCAGATCCCAAATGGAACCCTAGGGCCAGGTTTCTGGCCATCCTTCCCAGCATCTCCCGGGATCTGCTGTCCCTGTCCAGAATCCAGGCAGCCTTTGTGCTGCTCCATATCCCCTGGATAGGCATCTCCTAATTACGCCTTCTGATGGCTCCTCACCTACCTGTCCAAACCCCACCCCACCTGCCCTGTGTCTCGGGGCTCACTGTCACTAACAGCCCCATCCAGGCCTCTAAAATCTTCGCTGCCACTCAGAGTTCCTGATCGCTATCACAAGCTGACTCGCAGGCTCTACACGGGAGGATCCCTGCCCCAGTGTCTGGCTGGAGGGCTTCGGGGATCCCACTTTTTTACCCAGGATGGCAGGGCAGGGCAGGATCTTCCGACCACTCTCTCAAATGTGGCTGGCTGCTGTCACACTCGAGTCTCAGCTCTTTCCTGGCTCTTGAAGTGCTCAGAGAACACCAGGGGGGAAACTGGGTGCAGAGTAGCAGGTGTTTTACGGGTCTCAACCTACCGCAAGGGAGCTGGAGGAGCCCCGGGGGAGTGATTTCCAGGCCGTCCTTCCCCAAGCCAACCTCCCTTGTTTGGGGCACATTTGCCCAAAATCTGAAGGCTCCCGCGTCTTGGGCTGCGGCGAGTCCCTTGCTCGCGAGGCCCTGGCGGTCCGTGAGCCGCCGGTGCGGGGTTGGGCGGGGGGCCACACCGGGGTCGCATCGCAGGACTGGAGAGCGCGGTCGGGAGGCCGCCACTTCCCCCGAACAGGAACTCGCTTGGGGCTGCGACGGCGACCGTGGCGGGGACCGAGGGCGGGGAGACGGCCGGATCACAGGAAGCTGCCCGCAGGCCCAAGACGCGTCCACAAGCGCGGGCGGCCAGTCCTCCAGGGAGGACGGAAGACACCCCGGGGGAGCCGCGCGCCTCCGCCGAGCCCATGGCCTGCGTGTCGGCCCCGAGCTCGCGCGCCGGGAGGAGGCGAGGCGGAACATCCGCACACTTGGCGGAGCCGGCGGGAGGCGCGGGGGCGGCGGGAAGAGCAGCCTCGGGAGGGAGAGGGTGTGGCGCCTGCCCTGCCGCGCGGGGCTCCTCCTTGGCGCGGTGCTGGCCGCGGTGCGAAGGCTCCCCCTGCGGAAGCCGCAGGGCCCCGGCCGGAGCCGCGCGCAGCTGGCAGAGGTGAGCGGCGGGGCACGCGTGGTCCCTGCTCCCCTGGCCCGCGAGGGCGGGCAGCCGGGGCCCTGCCCCGACGTCCCCGAGCACCCGGCGCTGGCCCGCTGCCCCCGACCTGCGGGGGCCTCCACCCCCGGGGAGAAACTTACTTGTGGGCGGAGTGGGGTGCGGAGTCACCCCGGAGCCGCCCGGCTTCCTCTCGCGTCCGCCCGGCGCGTCCCCTCGGCTGCCTGGCCCTGACCGAACTTTGCCGGCAGCGGTGCCGGCCCGGGGCGCGCTCCGAGAGGAGGGTGGGCTAGGACCCCCACCCTTAGCGGGCCGGCGGGCGGGGGTTGCTGAGGTTCCGACAGTCCAGACCCCCACCTCCGCTGCAGCCTCTTCAGTCAGATCTGCAAAGGATTCGAGTCCTTTGGGGTGTGAATTGAGGGAAGGTGATTGCAGCCATGAAATTAAAAGACGCTTACCCCTTGGAAGGAAAGTTATGACCAACCTAGAGAGCATATTCAAAAGCAGAGACATTACTTTGTCAACAAAGGTCTGTCTAGTCAAGGCTATGGTTTTTTCCAGTGGTCATGTATGGATGTGAGAGTTGGACTGTGAAGAAAGCTGAGCGCCGAAGAATTGATGCTTTTGAACTGTGGTGTTGGAGAAGACTCTTGAGAGTCCCTTGGACTGCAAGGAGATCCAACCAGTCCAACCTAAGGGAAATCTGTCCTAGGTGTTCATTGGAAGGACTGATGTTGAAGCTAAAACTCCAGTATTTTGGTCACCTGATGCAAAGAACTGACTCATTGGAAAAGACCCTGATGCTGGGAAAGATTAAGGGCAGGAGGAGAAGGGGACGACGGAGGATGAGATGGTTGGATGGCATCCCCGACTCAATGGACATGAGTTTGAGCAAGCTCTGGAAGTTGGTGATGGACAGGGAGGCCTGGCATGCTGCAGTTCATGGGGTCGCAAGGATTCAGACACGACTGAGCGACTGAACTGACTGACTGAGGTAGTAAGTGGGGGTCCTCCAACTGCTGGGTGGGACCTTTGTATTACTAGGCGCTTGGACAAGCAGAAGAGGCCAGTAAGAGGTAGAGGAACACTTTCCGGAGCTGAGCGGGGTCTGTGAGTGGGCTTTTGGATAAGCCCGAAGACAAAGGAGTGAGACCAAAAGTAGTTTCTGTGCTGTGCTTAGTCTCTCAGTTGTGTCTGACTCTTTAGGTCCCAATGGCCTGTAGCCTGTCAGGCTCCTCTGTCCATGGGATTCTCCAGGCAAGAATACTGGAGTGGATTGCCATGCCCTCCTCCAGGGGATCTTCCCAACCCAGGGATGGAAGCCAGGTCTCCCTCATTGCAGGTGGATTCTTTACCGCCTGACCTGCATAGAGAGAAACCCCTGTCTATCAAAACCCAGGTCTCCTATCACTGGTCGTCCTCAGCCCTGCCCTTCCCTCCTAGACTGCAGTGGACACTCATCCCGTGGTAACAGACCCTGCCAGACTCATTCTGGGGTTTGCATGAGCAGGCCTGTATGGTATGGGTCCTGCCCTTCCCCTGTGCCCTGCAATTCCAGGAGGAAGCCAGAGTGGTCCTCCTTTTCCAGACTGAGGGCCGAGGTGTGTGTAGGAGAGTGCTGTGAAGTAAGAGAGCCCCAGCTTGGGACCTTCTTGATGCTCAGGTTGCTGAGGTCACTCCAGAGACAATGGGAAGAAGGAACCTCCCATCACTGCGTTTTGGGGCTTCCCTGGTGGCTCAGTGGTAAAGAATCCACCTGCAATGCCAGAGCCACAGGAGGCATGAGTTCTATCCCTGGGTCAGGAAGATCCCCTGGAGGAGGGCATGGCAACCCACTCCAGTATTCTTGCCTGAAAAATCCCATGGACAGAGGAGCCTGGCAGGCTACAGTCCATGGGGTCCCAAAGAGTCAGACAAGACTGAGTGACTGTGCATGCACACACTGCATTTTAATGGGGTCTCTGTGGACCGCTGTCTATCCATATTTCTTTCACAACTGCCCTCCCTCCTAAGGAGATTTTTAGACTCTATTTTGTTCTAAGTACCTCCCCCCATGAAATTTTAATACCACATATATACTGTCTGTTCATGTACTATGGCCCTTTGGAGTGTTACAAACCATTGTAATACTTCGTGTTTTTTTTTTTTTTGCCTCTTCCCTGATATCTAACTTTTGCCCCTATTGAGAGTACATCCTATGGACCAAGGGTTTTCAGCCTTCACACCGCAGTCATTTTGGGGTTGTACAATTCTGTGCTGTAACGTTGTAGAATGTCTAGCAGTGTCCCTGGCCTCTACCTACTAGGGGCCTGTAGCACCCACCACCCACCCCACCCCCAACAGAACCCGACATTTTCCCCTGAGAGATATCCGCCTTCCCACCCGCTGTTGGGAGCCACTGCTGAGGACAATCCAGAGGAACCAAACACCCTCTGGCCAGTCCCACCTCATGGGTGGAGATGACAGTGGAAATAAAATTAATTAATTGAACTGGCATTTTTCTAGCCATTTGGCATAAATACTTTAGTATTGTACTTATCACTTTATATTGTGATTATCTTTAGTGTGTTTGCTGGATCTGCCCCCAAGGCCAGCCTAGAGGATGAGTTATTTCAGAGCCAAAGTCACATGCCAGCCCTAGTATAGAGCCTGGCATGCGCGCTCAGTCGTGTCCAGCTCTTTGCGAGCCCATGGACTATACCTATCAGGCTCCTCTGTCCATGCGATTTCCCAGGCAAGAACACTGGAGTAGGTTGCCATTTCCTCCTCCAAGGTATCCTCCCAACCCAGGGATAGAACCTGGGTCTCCTGCATTGCGGGCAGATTCTTTACTGTCTGAGCCACCAGGGAAGCCCATCTTCTGTTCTAGTTAGGAGCAAACAGCCAAACATCAAGCAGCCTTGAGCAAACAGCCGCAGGGCCTAGCATTTTGTGTGCCAGGTCTTTTTGTCCTCATTTGAAGGGCAAGGAAACTGACAATGGGTCCAGTAACGCATAGCCAGGATCCAAACCCAGCTCTGCTTAATTCTTCAGGCTCTGGGCACCTAACCCTGGCACCCACCACCTCCTTGGCTGGCAAGGGAAGACCCTAGGGTAGGGCAGAGGAGAGTTGGGGGCTTGCAGCCGCAAGAGGGTGAAGGAGGTTAGAACTAGCCAAGAGAGAAGAACCGAGAGAGGGCAGCTGCTCTGCAGCAAGGACTGTCCTTCAGGAAGGATCCACCCCCAGGGCTGAGCTGGGGACACTCATGCTGCAGCAGCAGGGGTGCCCCCATGGTGGGAGGAGGCGCTTTGTGAGGGCACAGGCTGAGATGAAGGACTGGACACAGAGGAAGGAGCCTCTCCAGGGATGCTGTCCAGGGCAGCGTCATGCATGTGTGTGTGAGTGTGTATTTGGGGGGGTGGGTACTTGGCAATTCAGTCCTTGTCCATCGTCCAGCCAGTTACCCAGCATCAGGGCCTGGACTGCAGGAGGAGCCTTGGGGATTGAAAGGTCTCACCTGCCAGGTGGGTGGCACCTAGAAGCAGGTATTTTTCTAGACTAATGGGTGAGTAAGTGACCAAAGGGGGACTGGCACCCAGGCCTGTGTGGGGCCAATCCCTCTGCCACCTCCGGCACCTGGGCTCCTCCCCCCACCTTGACTATGACCTTCGTTCTCCCCCCCAGACCATCCTTCTCGCTCTGAGAGCTTGGAACCACCGGCAAGCCAGGTGAGGGAGAGAGGGAAGGTCAGGAACGGGGCCCCGGAGGCGCGGCGGCTCAGTGGTCCAGGCATGTTGCAGCCTCCTCGCTGGATCTCGGTGTCCTCACGTCGCCCCTGCCACTCTCACCTCACTCAATGGTTCCGGGGACCAAAGCGAAGGAGGCATGAGAAAAGCAGAGCATCCTGCTCTAGTGTTTTGATTGTTTGACACATTCTGCACCCTGGAGTGTCAGGCAGCACACCAGAGGGTGCAGCCCCTGCCTGGAGGTGGCAAAGCTCAAGAGTTGAGAGCATGGGCGCTCCAGCCTTATCACCTGCCTGCAAACCTGCTCTGCCAACCCCCTGTGTCAGTCAGTCAGTCAGTTCAGTTGCTCAGTCGTGTCCAACTCTTTGCGACCCCACGGACTGCAACACGCCAGGCCTCCCTGTCCATCAGCAACTCCCGGCGTTTACTCAAACTCATGTCCATTGAGTCGGTGATGCCACCCAACCATCTCATCCTCTGTCATCCCCTTCTCCTCCTGCCCTCAATCTTTCCCAGCATCAGGGTCTTTTCCAATGAGTCAGTTCTTTGCATCAGATGGCCAAAATATTGGAGTTTCAGCTTCAGCATCAGTCCTTCCAATGAACACCCAGGACTGATCTCCTTTAGGATGGACTTGTTGGATCTCCTTGCAGTCCAAGGGACTCTCAAGAGTCTTTTCAACACCACAGTTCAAAAGCCCCCTGTGTAACCCCGAGCAAGTTACTTCACTTCTCTGATCCTCGGCTGCCTCCTCTGGGAAGCGAGGATGATGCTAGGGCCTGGTGTGTGTCAGTGCCTACAGGGTGCCCGGGAGCAGTGGCCCCATGCAGAATGACAGTGTGGGTTCTCTAAGCGCTTCAAGATGGCAACAGCAGGGCGATAAGCCTGGCGCAGGTACGCAGGTCACACAGCCTGAAGCCAGCCCTGGTGCTTGGAGGGCGTGCTCCGAGGTCTCCACGGTGGGGCCAGGGTGGGCTGGGTTAGAACAGCACATGCCAGGGAGGAGGGTGACATCCAGCCCTGTCCCTCTGCCCATGGTCCTCTGGCCGTTGACTGCTGGGACCCCAGCACCTCCGGGAAGCTGGAGTGACTGTGTGCAGCCTGGCTCTGGAGGGGCGCACCTGGGCCTCAGAAGCAGATGGTTAGAGGAGGCGGGATGCTGGGCTATACCTGACAACTGGGTTTCATTATCTGGAACAAGTTCCCGACCCCGGAGAGGAGGTATGAGAGGAGAAGGGCAGGGGGCCTGTGAGGGAGGCTCAAGCAAGGCAGTAAGGGTTTGTGAGGGGAGGCTCTTGTGTTAACTGGAAACACGTGGGTCAGGGCTGTCCTGCCAAGCCTGGGAGGGTATGCATGGGCCCGTGTGTATGTGATAGAGGGGCAATGGATGGTGGGGCTATAACTTGGTATATATCTGTGTATCTCATGTTTATCAGGGTAATGGCACCATCCCCCGAAAGAATGGAATTGTGTATTTGTACACATGGGAAGCTCCACATTTGAGCATAACAGATGTGGGAGGTGGCCCCGTGGGACAGAGCAGGTCTTCTTACACAGGCTGGAGCCTCAGCAATTGTTTGAGAATGTCCTGGAGGTCCACGCACTGCCTGGTAATCCTGCCTCAGTGGTAGGGTGGCGGATGTGCACTTCAGACCAAATAAGATGTAAAGAGCTAACTGTGATGGCTAGAGGGGTACTGCCCTCTCTCTCTCTCTCTCTGAGAACTATCTATCACCTCCCTCGGTGACATTCACCACACGCTTGCCGTGTGCTAGGCACCATGCTAACCCAGCCATCCTACAGATAGGGACGGCCAGCCATTTCCCTAATTTACAGGGGGAGCAATTCAGGGAGATTAAGTAACCTGCCCAAGGTCACACAGTAAGTGTACAAGTTGGGGTTTGAAGCCAGGCAATGTGGCCTCCAGCCTGCACTCGTTACCCCCACGTTCGGGGACCAGACAAGAAGATGAAGGTGGAGGTGCTCTGCATGCCGAGGTGGTTGCCCTTGAGGGGTTATTGGCCTCAGCGTCTGCACAGGGACCTCTGCACTGATGCCTGGGCATTGAGATCCCGCAGAACTGCAGGTGAACGCAAGTGTAACCTTTGGTGCAACCTGCGAGATCTTATGTAAATCCCTCGCCCTCTCTGAGCCTCCATAGCCCCATCGTTAACACAGAGATAGTCACACTCACCCTTCAGTGTTGCTGGCAGTCATCCACAGCAGTGATTTACTGAGCGCCTGCAGGGTGCCAGGCACCGTACTGAGCACAAGATACATGTGAGCAAAGCAGACAGACATTTCTTTCTGCCCGGGGCTGACACTCACTAGCTGGAGTAAGTGTCAGGAGGTATGTAAAGGACCTGGCCGGGGCCTGGTATGGAAGACGTGCTCAGATGATGCTCGGGTGCTCTGCCCACCTCCCCACGGGCCTCACTTCCTGTTGTCTGAGGGCTTTTGCCAGCACTGGGGCCTGCTCTGAGCTGTTCATGGCAAGCCGGACGTGGCTGGAGTGCAAATCCTCTCCCCCACCCAGCCTCCCTCAACCAGTGACTGACGGGTAACTGGGGCTCCCAGTGGGACGCACGCTAGTGGTCCACTGTGGTCACTGGCTTCATGGGGCATTTTTTATTAGCTGCCTCCCTTCCTTGACTCACTCTCAGACTCACCACTTGGTCTCCAGGGATTACCTTCCAAGGGAACCACTTGCCCTTGAAGCTTTGTCTCAGGGTCGGCTTCTCAGGGAACCCAGACTAAGGCCAGATAGCCCCCTCCACCCTGAGGGGTTCCCCAGGGGCTGATACAGGGCAGGAGGCTCCCAGAGAGGAAGGGAGGGTGCGTGGCTGTGAAGCTGAACCAGGGCTTCCTATGGGCTCTGCTCATCATCTGGCCCGAGGGGGCAACAGGGCAGGGAGGGCTGGGAATGGATACTTTGAACGCCCGCTGGGTACCAGCTCTGTCCCGTCGCTGATTCCATTTACAGATGAGGACGCTCACTAAGGTTACACACCTGCTAGGGTCCCACAAGTCAGAAACCAGGCCACCACTGGGATTCAGACCTGGCATCCTCTAGAGCAGGGTTTCTTAACTAATAGCACTGTTGACTGGAAAAATCCTTGATTTCCTTGCTGTGAAAGGGCTTCTCCGGTGGCTCGGTGGTAAAGAATCCGCCTGCAATGCAGGAGACACAGGAGAGGCGGCTTTGATCTCTGGGTCAGGAAACTCTCCTGGAGGAGGAAATGGCAACCCAGATGCACTGTAAGATCTCTAGCTTCTACCCACTGGATGCCAGCAGCACTCCCTCCTGTGATAACTATTAATATCGCTGCCAAATGGCAAAACACGGCGCTTATGCCCACCAGGCTGGGCCATCTAAATCAGCTGGAAAGGCTGCAGATCCTGAACTCCTGTTCCCCCAAGTCTCCCTTCTCTGTGCTCAGAGGCTGCAGACAGGATGACTACACAAAGTCACAGGGACAGGTAGGAATTACGGGTGGGAACTGCTAGGAAGCCATCATCTGGGGAAGCTCCAGGCCTCCAGGACTGGCCGGTGAAGGTGTTAGGTTGTTGCCCTACTCCTCTGTCCATCCTCTACTCATCCACCCTGGCTATCTGGACCAGAACACTTTCACTCCGAATTTCGAGTGCCGGTTGAGACAGGCCCAGGGCTGCCCTGGGACCAGGTGTTTAGGGCAGGAGCCTTGGAACCAGGCATCTGGGGACCACAGAGGGAGGTGGTCAAAGGGGAGAGATGCGAGAAATCAGACTGATTCAGCCCCTGATTTGTGCAGTAGACTCTCAGCGCTCTCACCTGTAGGGCTGGAGCATGATGATTAAGAGTGTGGACTCTAGGCCCAAGCTGTCTGGTTCAAATCCTGGTTCTCCCTCTAAATGTCTGTGTCACTCCAGGCAAGTTACTTGCCCTTTCGGTGTCTTAGTTTTCATTATCAAAATGGAGATGACAGCTAGCACTGACATCTGAGGGTTTTTGGGAGGATAAAGCAAGCAATTAAGTGTTTGGAATAGTGCTGGGCACACAGTGGATGCTGTGGAAGTGTTTGATAAGTAAAATTCTGACAGTCCTTCCAGGCAGGAATTATTGTCCTCATTTTGTTGATGGGAAATCACCAGATTGAATGAGCTGATAAGAACTGACTCTCCAGATCCATGTTTTCCAGCGCCACCACACTGCCCAGCTAGGAAGTAGAAGGTGGGGTCAAAGCTGTGGCCTGGGTAAAGCAGGGTCCAGAGGCTCCCGGCCCCTGAGGCTCATGGGACAGAGCTGGACAGGCTTGTTCTGCCTTGGTGTAGGGACCTGGGCAGTGGGCCTGAAGCCTGGAGGTAGGTGCTGAGCTCCCGGTGTCCCAGTCTGAGCAGAGAAGGCCAGAAAAAGAGCCAGAGACATCCGGGATCTGCTTTCACTCACTACTTGCGTTGCAGCAAGGACAGTCCCAGTGTGGACCTCATGACACTGGCCAGCGGAGGGAATTGACTGGGAGACAAACGGACACACCCACGGCCTGGAAATCCGGGCCCCAGGTGGGCAGGCAAAGGAAGCTATAGCTGTGGTTAGGGATGCCAGGGAATACAGACCCTACATGGATGGCTTGGGAAGGCCAAGTGGCAGGGGGGCGTCGGAGGGGAAGGGTCCAGGGCCGCTGCCCACAGCTGCGTCAAGGCTTTCTGAGCCCCCTGCCCTGACCTGGGAGGGCCAGAGTGTCTATTCTCTGACGAGGGCCCTGGGGGATTCTGAGGCTGCAAACTGGACTTTGGAATTTCTGCCTAAAACACCTCCCTTCCCCTCGTTTCTTCCATCTGTGAAAGAGGAGGTGGGATTGTGCCTCTTCCGTGTGTAGAAACCTGATTTGACCCCTCCTCCTCATGCCTCACGTTGGCATCATTTCACCCGAGCGCTTTGGGGGCATCGTCCACCCTCTGAGGTGTCAGAGCAGATGTAGCTTTGTGTAATTAATTTATTATTTGGCCGTGCTGCTCAGGCTGTTCCTTGCAATCGTGGGTTTAGTTGACCCACGGCCTGTGGGATCTCAGCTCCCCAACTAGGGGTCAAACCCGCGTCCCCTGCACTGGAAGGCAGATTCTTTACCACTGGACCACCAGGGAAGTCCCCAAACAGACACGTTTGGGTGCGTGGTCACAAGTGAGTATGTGACCTGGTCTGGCCCCAAACCTCCTGCCTCCCCCCTGCTCCCCAACCCCCCCAGCCTTTCCCAGGTCCACATGGGCCTTGACCTCAGCCTCCCCAGATCCCAGCTCTCCCAGAGAAGAGGAGGAGACCCCTCTGCTCTCCAGGGCCCACCTCCAGGCAGGGTCACGTCAACACAGATGTCGGACGCTCCCTGAATCAGCACCCCTGGTCCTAGACAAGACACCCTCACCCGGGACCCTGAAGGATGCTCCCTTGCTGCTGGAGCTGCAGAAATTGCCAGGATTGACCAATACAGATTTGAGTGCCCTGAACCCCAACATCCAGGTGAGGGCTACAAGGGCGGCCATGACCCAGCGGATTCCTGGAGAAAAGTTGGGCTCAACAGCTCAGCTCCGAGGTCAGGCATCTTATCCTGACCTCATCTCATCCTCATCTATTCCGTGGAGGACCGGGGTCCTGTGTGGGTCAGACAAGGTGACTCTTATGCCCCACCTGTGGAGTAGGAGGAGTCGGGCTTCCCCGCTTCTTAGCTGCAGACCATCGCGTGGCTCTCACAGCCTCTATCGCCTAGATGTTATTGTTCAGTCGCTCAGCTGTGTCCGACTCTTTGCAACCCCGTGAGCTGCAGTATGCCAGGCTTCCCTGTCCTCCACTATCTCCTCGAGTTTGCTCAGATTCATTTCCATTGAGTTGGTGATGTTATCTAATCATGTCTAGTTAGACCATAGCAAGGGGCAAACAGCACCAATCTGACAGGGCTATCATGAGGACTGAATGAGCAGAGAATGTTTCTTGAGCAGCAGGCGGTTCCTGGAATATGGGCAGAGGTCAAGTAGAAAGCCCTGAAGGTCTGATCTTCCCTGGCCAGGCCCACTCCTTACTACAGGCCCCTGAAGAATAGGGTAGATCGCCCACCAGAGGGGCTTTATGGGAGAGAAAACTAGAGAGGTTGGTGGAATTCCAGCTTACAGTCTTCACTGTCAGCCCTGAATCCCTAAAGATAATTCCTGCATTTTGTGTACATCTACAGCTTACAAAACACTTTCACTGAAAGAAAAAAGACCACAAAAATATGAAACACATAACATTCTAAAGTTGTTTAAAAGTACGCATGTGTGTATCTGTATATCTAAACTTGGAGTGTTAATTACCAAAATGTTACCTGTCAAAAATGGAATATGGGTGATTTCCCTTTTCTTTGTATTTTGTTGGTTCCCCCACCCAATTTTGTCCTTTGACCTCATGTTACTTCATAATAGCCCCAAAATGATGTTTTTAAAGTTCACTTTCACATAAATGATTTCATGTTATTTATTTTCTGTCCACAAAGTGGTGAACAAGAGCCCTTCCCCGGGTTTCTGGGGGGTTTGTTGTCACTTGGTCTCATTTTCTGGCCCTACAGTGAGGAAGTGGAAGTTCAGGGCTGTTGGTGGCCCCAGCAGCTGGGCAGAATTCAAACCCAGCTTCTCATAAATGAGTGGATCTCCAACCTGGCACATGTTAGAACTACCACATCTGGTTCCATCTCACACTTGTTAAATCTGTCTGGGTTGAGATTAGGGGGTCAGGAATCTCCCTCAAATTCTGATGCAAGGCCAGGGCTTAGGCTGTGACCCCAGCTGCCCCAGGGAGACCAAGAAGGTTGACCAGAAGAACGGGC
The DNA here is from genome assembly GCF_019923935.1 of Bubalus bubalis. Classification (NCBI taxonomy): domain Eukaryota; kingdom Metazoa; phylum Chordata; class Mammalia; order Artiodactyla; family Bovidae; genus Bubalus; species Bubalus bubalis. Next base: position 14,511,788 of record NC_059167.1, read on the forward strand.
TGGTTTAGAGAAAGGGTTGGACCTCTCCCCCTGACCCTAGGCCTATCATCTTCCTTCTCTTTGGAGTCTGGCTCTGAGGCCTCCCTCCGTGGCTGGGTGTGTCTGTCCCTCTGCAAGTGACCATCGAGTGGTAGTGGATCCCCAGGATGAGCTGGAGGTGGACCTGATGGCTGAGCCCAACAATCGCTGGTCTGAGGGTGCCCCCTGCTGGCTGCCTGCTGAGGAACTCTTCTGGCCTCTCTCCTGGGGCTACTCAGAGGGTAAGGAAGAGAGGCCCCGTCTCAAGGGCAGAGCCTCAGGGGAAGAGCAGGAGGAGGAAGAGGAGGACGACCCCCCAGAGTACAGTGAGCGTGAGGACCAGGAGGACAGTGAGGAACACGGTAGAGATGATCAGGAGCCGGGCTTCAGTAGGGCCGCAGGAGGCTGGGAGCAGGGCCCACTGTCTCCCAGAGACTGGGCCTTTGAGGAGCCTGATCGCTACGGTGAGTACCCCCATCTTGACCTCCCTGGCTGCTGCCCCTGGAGGTCCTGAGCGGAAATAAGGGTGACAGCTTCCTGGGCAGGGGCAGTTGTGGAAGTCTGGAGCTTAGGCCCTGTACCAACACCATCATCAGCTCAATAGTAACACCCAAGGCTTGCAAAGGCTTTTATTTTTTAAACATTTGACTCTACAATAGCCCTGAGATCCCTTAAGCAAAACAGGCATTTGTTAATAATATTTATTTACATCTATCAGTTTTCCAACAAATTAAGAAATATTATAAATCCCACCACTCACAACTGACCTCAGACTGTGTGAGTCTGAATCCTGGGTCTGCTACTTACCAGCTGAGTGACCTTGGGCAAGTTACTTAACCTCCCTGGGCCTCGCTTCCTTCCTCTACAAAATGGAGATGGGCACCACCCTTACTACTTGGAACTAAGTGTAGAGAGTGGTGAGTTAATGCTTTTAAAGTCTAAGTACATAGTAAACAAGGTATTGGCGATGATTATTTTAGAAAGCAAGATGACAACACAGACTGTTCAGAAAAGATCACCTGAAACCTGGCCCCACCTCCGCCCCCCGCCACCATGACAGGCATTTTTATTTTTTCATGTTGCAGTTCCGGTTTTCCCTGGGTAAGAATGTTGCACGCAGTGTTACAGCTGTACTTTCCAGAGCCCTAGCGATGCATCATTGGTTCAGACTAAGTCATAGCAGGCTTTCCCTGTTTTACCAGAGTCACGTAAGCTAACAGGCAGAATTTTCATGATTGTCAACATTTCTTCTATCGATTTTTCTTAATCACTTGGTGCCAGCCTGTTCAGACCTGCCTGGGAAGTGAGGAGAGGGCCAGGCATGTGTGTTGAGTACTTCAGGGGTTCCAGTGAGAGCCCTGGTGCATTTCGGGTCCCTCAGAGCAGGACTGGGTCACTAACGTGGGGAGCAGGGACATTCTTTAATACCCCGAGTGCTAGGAAAGTATCATCAACTAGGGTTTTGATTGACATAAAAGTGTAGCTTAAAGATGTAGGCGGACTTTTCCAGGGTCCCCCCAGCAGCGATCAGGTGGCCTCCAGATAGCTTTGCTCTGTGTTGCTATGTGGGCACAGAGGGGGTGACTGGGGTTTGTGACACCTCCTGCATTTGCCCAGGTGTTCACTGCACAGGGGTGCCCAGCTGAACAGGTGAGTGGGGCTGAAATTCGACCCCTGCTTCATCCACTAGGGGAGTCCTGGCCCCAGGGCTGCGTCCTCCAGAGGAAGGGGGTGCCTTTTGCTAATTCACACCAGGGCACTTCATGGGCTCTGCCCACTCACACCTGGCTCCCTGCCTTGACCCAGACTATGAGCTTCAGGAGGAGTGGAGCCCCTGGTCTCCCTGCAGCGGGAGCTGTGGCAGTGGCCAGCGGAGGACTCAGCCCTGCGGTACACCTGCATTGCCTCCAAGTCCCGCGCCTGCGACCTGCCCCCGTCCTAGTGAGATGAGCCCCAGTGCCTGCAGAGGGAGTGGCTTGCACTGTCTGAGCCTTGTACAGGGTGGACTCGGGAGAGGGGAGCCAGGAAGCTCACAAACGTGGTGGTCCTGCCACGTCCCAGGCGGCTGTGGGCACCATGAGCCTAGTGAAGGCTGGCGCCCACCAGGGGCACAGACATGCTCTGTGGCACCACCAGCCTGGCCTCCTCTCTTCCCCAAGGCGCCGAGGACAAGGACCCCTTGGGCTTCCCCAGTGAGAGGTGGCAGCCCCTGGCGATGCTATGGACACGCTCAGCCCAGGTCAGTGTGGGGGGCTAGCCCTGTCCTCTGGGGGTCTGGAGGAGAACCTCTCTCGGAAGGGTGGAACCTCACTGCACTGGCAGGAATAGTGCCTCCTGGATGCAGAGCACATCTTTCAGCTGGAAGGTTAGCCTCCCCAGCAAGGGGGCCGTAGCACTTCTGAGCAACCCCCTTGCCAGGCCCACTGGCCTTTCCCAGCCTGATATTCCTGCTGAGAAGGTCTTGAGGGGAGCCACAGAGCTTGGGAGATCATCCAGTGGAACAGAACAGGACAGGGACCTTGTGGCTTGCCCTCCCTGGTCACTCTTGGATGCTCCTGGAAGCTCTGTCTGGGGAGTAGGTGCTGTCAAAACTGGTCGGGGTCCAGAGCTCCAGGACCGCTCCTTTTCAGCAGTGAGGAGCAGGCCACGCTTTCACCAGCACACTCCCCATCTGTGTCCCTGGCGCTCACCTGCACCCCCAAGGAGGTAGGCAGCTGCCAGCAGCCTCCTTGCAGTTGACTCCTGTGCTCCATGCTGCAGAAGCTCGCTGAGCCAGGAAAGTGCACCCAGCCCTGTGGCGGGCAGGAGATTCCCAGAAGACTTAAGTCCGGTCCCAGCCTTCAAGGGGCTCGGGTCTTAGAGGGAAAGACGCACAGGACCAACTTAGGCCCAGCACTGCCAAGCGGGCCCTAACGGTCTGGAGCAAAGAGGAAGGAGCAGTTTGTTCTGTGTGGTCAGAGAAGCCACATTTCCCAACAGAGGGAGAGAGGAGGAGGGCAGCATAGACAGAGGGGCCGCTGGGGCCCAGAAGGATAGAGTGAGCCTGAGAAGGGTAAGGTTAAGAGCAGGAATGGGCCAGATGAGAGTGGTTAAAACAGGGAAATATTTTCTTACCGGGAGACTGAAACAGCTGTCCCTGCCCCCTACCACCCCAGCTCCTTCCCCAAGATCCCAGGATCTTTCCCACCACCCCGCATCTAAAAGGACAAAGGGTAGCTCATCAGGGCTTGCTGGCCCCCTCCTCTAGCCCCTTGGCCGTTGTCCATGTGGTCATGGCATGTTGCTTCAGCTTGCCTGCGTGGTGATATGTGGTCTCTCCCGACCGTGTTGGCCAGGTCGTTCTGCCCCCAGCTCGGGTGTGAGTACCTCCCCGCCTACCCGTTAAGATGCCTCCAAGCCACACCTTTGTACTGGCCCTTGCGTAACCCCCACCCCACCCAGGGGCTGACCGGTCCCTTGTTCCCCCGCCACCTCCCCTGCCCTCTGCAAATGTGGACAGCTGTGAGAAGTGGCTGGACTGCAAGAGTGACTTCCTGGCCAAGTACCTGAAGCCAGGCGCTGCGGGCCCTGCCCAGCTGCCCATGAGCGTACGTGTTGGAGGCCGCGTCCAGCGCCGTGAGCCTGTGGGAGGAACATCAAGGCCGCAGCTTCCGCTGGAGGGATGCCAGCGGCCCGCGCGAGTGCCTGGACGTGTACCGGTCCACAGTCCCTTCTGCCTGCGTTCTCTGCAGCAGGCCGGCAGCCCAGCACTGCTGCTACGACGTGAGCAGCCGGCTGCTGACCCGGGGCAAGGATGCCGGCGTGCCCGACTTGGTCAGCACCGACGTCTCGCCCGAGCTTCACTTCAAGGTGGACACGCTGCCCTGGATCCCGTGTAAGGCGGACTGCACCCGCTACCACGCGGTGCGGCCCGCCAACAATGGCCGAGCCTGCGCGGACAACCCTCCCGAGGAGGAGTACCTGGCCCAGTTGCAGGAAGCCAAGGAGTACTAACGAGAGGCTGCCGCGCTGGACAACGTTTCCTCGCAAGACCCCCGCCTTCGCCCCACCTCTGCCCAGACCCGGTGAGGCCAGGCTGGAGCCTCGAGCCCTCTGCCTGGGAACCTGGGGCGGGCAGGTCAGCACGGTGTGGGGTCGGCTTAAAAGATGTGTAAGGGGCCCAGGGTGAGGAGCTCCGCCCCCTCCAGGGGCCCAGGGTGAGGAGCTCCGCCCCCTCCAGGGGCCCAGGGTGAGGAGCTCCGCCCCCTCCAGGGGCCCAGGGTGAGGAGCTCCGCCCCCTCCAGGGGCCCGGGGCGGGCCGCAGGGGCTGCCGGGAAATGCGTTGTCTGTGGAGAAACTCCCGACACGCCTGATGCGAGGCGCTGTCCCAGCCTGGCCACCCATTTTTCTCCCTCGGCATGGGAGCAGGGGTGAGCCGGGGTCTCCACACGCAGGGGTGATTCCCGGAACCTGCGTTAAGTCCCCCAAAAGCCCCAGCCCCGAGGGCCAGCCCTGCCACCCCCGCGGCCCGCCACCGACGCCGCCCTCGGGCCAGCTGCCTTCCTCGGCTCTGAGCGGTGGCACGTGGCCGTCTTGCCCACCCCTGCTGGGAGGGTGGTCATCAGCCCTCCCACGAAGCTGCTTCCCATGGAGGTTCCAGTGGAGACCACTTCAGTCTAGGGCCGAAGGTCCGCGGTGGAGACATAAGTGGATAGGCTGAGGCAGCCAAGACGAGGCAGGATATCCGGGTGGGGCAGGGATCGACCAGTTCTAGGGGCTTTCTTTGTCCAGCTCACCTCTGTTCTATCCAACTCTTAGGAATATTGTGGGGCTGGGAGATCACACCACCCTGACTGAGCACAGGGTCAGGCTTGGGGAGGACTCGGAACCAATGCAGGATGGGTCAGGTGCAGGGTGAGCTGGTAGATCAGTTCTCCGGGTGTGTAGGTGCGTGTGTAAGTGTGTGTTAGGGGACAGCCCTGGTGTGTCTGTGTCTGTGTGTTAGGGGACAGCCCTGGTTTTACAGTGGGGGTGTAAACATACCCACTGTGGCCCACTTCAAGCTCCCAAGGTGATGTCGCTGAATGCACTGAGCTCAGACCTGGGAAGAGACGTGTATGATCAGCTCTGCTAGCACCTTCTGCCTCTTCCCTGCCTCCCCTCACCTTCACCTCCTTCTCCCCTCTGCAACCATTCTTCCTTGCCTTCTGTGGGTTGAAATGCTGATGTTCCAGTTGTCTCTGTTCACAAAAGCCTCTAAAAGGCTGGTCACTTTAGTTCTAACCCTTAGACAGCTGCCCTGAAGCTCTCTGGGAACTTCAGCAACAAAGCACTTTATTTTGTAATTCTGTCTGATAAAGAATTTGAGTTCCCAGGGGAGCAGAGAAATGTAGGGAGCCCTTGCTGACCTCTTAAGCCAAGCTTGCCTGGGCTGTGTTTGTAATTACCTAACCCAGCTGGGCTTCCCAGGTGGCTCTAGGGTAAAGAACCCGCCTGCCAATGCAGGTAAACATGGGAGATGAGGGTTCAATCCCTGGGTCAGGAAGACCCTCTGGAGGAGGGTATGGCAACTCACTCCAGTATTCTTGACTGGAGAATCCCATGGACAGAGGAGCCTGGCGGGCTACAGTCCATGGGGTCGCAGAGTCAGACATGACTGACGTGACTTAACACACATACAACACAGCTGGGCAGACAGAGATCCGGGGTGCAGAGCTTACATGGGTTAGGTTATCTTTCCTCAGACTCATAAAGGGTTACCTGAGAGGCAAGGAAGAGCTAGCAGGACCTCAGGGGCACATTCAGAGTCCTTTGGTCAGAGAGAGAAATTATATTGACACCAGAGGAAGTGGCCCTACTTCCCCAAGGAACTTGCTGCAAGGGGATCTGATGCAGAGTTGTCCCAAGGACTACCCCTAAAAGATGGCCAAGGTGGACCTGTACCCTGCCTTAGTTGGTACCCTTACCATACACTCCACTGTCACTCCAAGCATTTGGGGAAGTCACATCAGGAAGCCAAATGAGACAAGGTCTGTTCAGAGCCGCTACCTGGAGAAGCTCAGAGAGGCAGATGTTTCCAGTTACCATCACACCTAAAGGTAAGTGTGTTAGTCTGGTCTGGGATCACAATCTAACAACGCTGGTGCAACTAGAATATTACAGGATCAAAGAGGGCGGCATCTCAGGTCCCTAGATGGGAACCAGGTTCCCTTCCCTGTCTCTTGAACGGGGAATTCAATAGGATTAGCACTAGGGGAGCCTACGATTAGCACAGGAATGTTTTAATTATGTTTTAGCAGAAACTTAAAAAAAAAGATACACCAGAGTCTGTTTTCACAGGAAACGAATTTTCCTCCTTTCTAATATAATTTACCTTGACACTTAAATACACTATCTAAATTTAATCTATACCTAATGCTGATCCCATACAAAAAAGATCTTCACAACCCAGATAATCATGATGGTGTGATCACCTAGAACCAGACATCCTGGAATGCGAAGTCAAGTGGGCCTTAGGAAGCATCACTACAAACAAAGCTAGTGGAGATGATGGAATTCCAGTTGAGCTGTTTCAAATCCTGGAAGATGATGCTGTGCAAGTGCTGCACTCAATCTTCCAGCAAATTTGGAAAACTCAGCAGTGGCCACAGGACTGGAAAACGTCAGTTTTCATTCCAATCCCAAAGAAAGGCAATGCCAAAGAATGCTCTACCGCACAGTTGCACTTACCTCACATGCTAGTAAAGTAATGCTCAAAATTCTCCAAGCCAGGCTTCAACAATACGTGAACCACGAACTTCCAGATGTTCAAGCTGGATTTAGACAAGGCAAAGGAACCAGAGATCAAATTGCCAACATCCGCTGGATCATCAAAAAAGCAAGAAAGTTCCGGAAAAACATCTATTTCTGCTTGATTGACTATGCCAAAGCCTTTGACTGTGTGGATCACAATAAACTGTGGAAAATTCTTCAAGAGATGGGAATACCAGACCACCTGACCTGCCTCTTGAGAAATCTGCATGCAGGTCAGGAAGCAACAGTTAGAACTGGACATGGAACAACAGACCGGTTGCAAATAGGAAAAGGAGTACGTCAAGGCTGTATTGACAAGGCTGTGGTGACTATTGACAATAGTCACCCTGCTTATTTAACTTATATGCAGAGTACATCATGAGAAATGCTGGGCTGGAGGAAGCACAAGCTGGAATCAAGATTGCCTGGGAGAAATATCAATAACCTTAGATATGCAGATGACACCACCCTTATGGCAGAGAGTGAAGAGGAACTAAAAAGCCTCTTGATGAAAGTGAAAGAGGAGAGTGAAAAAGTTGACTTAAAGCTCAACATTCAGAAAACGAGGATCATGACATCTGGTCCCATCACTTCATGGCAAATAGATGGGGAAACAGTGGCAGACTTTATTTTTTTGGGGCTCCAAAATCACTACAGATGGTGACTGTAGCCATGAAATTAAAAGACTTGCTCCTTGGAAGAAAAGCTATGACTAAACTAGACAGCATATTCAAAAGCAGAGACATTACTTTGACAACAAAGGTCCGTCTAGTCAAGGCTATGATTTTTCCAGTAGTCATGGGATGTGAGAGTTGGACTATAAAAAAAGCTGAGTGCCGAAGAATTGATGCTTTTGAACTATGGTGTTGGAGAAGATTCTTGAGAGTCCCTTGGACTGCAAGGAGATCCAACAAGTCCATCCTAAAGGAGATCAGTCCTGGGTGTTCATTGGAAGGACTGATGCTGAAGCTTAAACTCCAATACTTTGGCCACCTGATACGAAGAGCTGACTCATTTGACCCTGATGCTGGAAAAGATTGAGGGCAGGAGGAGAAGGGGACAACAGAGGATGAGATGGTTGGTTGGCATCACCGACTCAATGGATACCAGTTTGAGTCGACTCCGGGAGTTGGTGATGGACAGGGAGGCCTGGCATGCTGCAGTCCACGGGGTTGCAAAATGTCGGAAACGACTGAGCGACTGAACTGAACTGAATGCTGATCCCCCTCCTTTCTAATATAATTTACCTTGGCACTTAAATACACTATCTAAATTTAATCTATACATGCTGCTAAGTCGCTTCAGTCGTGTCTGACTCTGTGCGACACCAAAGACGGCAGCCCACAAGTGATACTCTAAATTGCTACTATGTCAAGCCACAGATTAGAGAAACTAAAAGGGGGGCTGGAAAGGAGCTTTGAAGGACTGGGGTGTTGATCAGCTATAAAACAGTGTTTATTCAAACTATACAAAGGAGAAAGAGACACTGTCCAGGTGGCTGCGGGCTTAGGGAACACCTGTGTGTGAGGAGAAACAGTTGCAGAGGGGCCACTGATCCTGCTAAAGGGAGGATTTTAGGAGTGGGTGGTGTCAAAGCCGGGAGGGGCCCAGGAAATAAAGAGAGGGCCCTCCCCTGCTGTGGTCCAGTGTAGGCTGTCCTAGCTCACCTGGCTGTTATTCTTGTCTTGGACCCCGGGAGCCATCTGTGACCATACATCCAGCAAGAACACCTCCGCTGTTTCTAACTTAGCTACCTTGGCCACCTGGATGGCTTTGCCCCATTTCCCCCACCCTGGGTTACCTCATAAAGGGTCCTATGCTAGGCAAGACTAGTCACATTGAATTCTAACTAGTGTTTAAAACAACCCATAGTACAAACCTGCCAGATCCTGCTGATGGTCCTGGTCTCTTGGAAGACAGGATGTTTCAGCTCCTTTGTCTCATTATTCACAAAAGGGACTCAGATGTGCTTCCTTGTTTCCTCCATTACAGTTAGATTTTCTTAACATGTTGAAGTGCTCCTCAAAATCCATCCTTGGTATCAATGTCACCTGGGATATTAAAATGTAAGCTCACAGGCTACACCCACACCCAGGATGAGTCACTGGGGTACAGTCCACTCTCCTGCATTCAACAGGTTCCTCTCAGGTAGTACTTTAGTTGAGGTGAACCCTTAGCCTAGGATTTGGAATTTGGCCAGTTAACCAGCTTTCCTGCTTAAAGGAAAACACGGGGGCCTGGGAGCCCAGAAGTCAGCAGGTAAGGGATCTTCCCAACCTAGGGACCAAACCCAGGTCTCCCGCACTGCAGGCGGATTCTTTACCAGCTGAACTACCAGGGAATCCCCAGGTAATGTGCTGCCAGGTGCCAGAGCTTCTCTGTCCATCCCTAATGCTCTCGTGAGTGCTAAGTCGCTTCAGTCGTGCCTGACTCTTCATGACCCTATGGACCAGGCTCCTCTGTCCATGGGATTCTCCAGGCAAGAATACTGGAGTGGGTTGCCATGCCTTTCCCCAGGGGATCTTCCTGACCCGGGGATCAAACCCACGTCTCAGGTCTCCTGCATTGGCAGGTGGGGTCTTGACCACTGTCACCACCTGGGAAGCCCCTAATGCTCTCATAGTTACCTATTACACCCATTTTACAGATGAGGAAATTTGTCCAGTTTGTTAGGTGGTGATATTTACAATTGAAACCCAAGTCCCAAGTTTCTAGCTCTGTCATTCTGCTTTTTAGGCTCTGATACCTAATCAAATGCTGTCAGTGAGACGGAAGTGGTAAAAATTGTAACAGCATCAGTACTGGGGATGTGAATGTTGCTGAGCTCTCACATGACAAGCTACTTTGCCTGGTGCTTTTTTACTAAGGGACTTGTAAACTTGCTTCAGATTTTTCCTAGGTATTCTGGAATTGGTAATTTTCCAGCCAGGTGTGAAAGTGGTGCTTCTTTGTTACCAGTCTCTGTGTTAGAAGGGGGTCCGTTTGTGGTTTTTTTTTTTTTGCCACACCACATAGCACGTGGTATCTTTAGTTCCCTGACTAGGGAATGAACCTGTACCCCCTGCATTGGAAATGCTGAGTCTTAACCACTGGACCACCAGGGCAGTTCCACAGAGTTCTTGATTTGATACAAGCTAGAGTCCAGATACTTTATTTTTTATAAAAGTACTTTTCGGACCCCCCCAGGCAGCAGACATAATGCCCAATTAGACGAAGATTGCTTCAGTCCAGCACTTGAGTATTTCAAGCCAGGGGGTGGGGGGATCTTGGGGGTTCTAAATTATCCAGACCAGTACTGACTTTCTGCTTTAATTACATTTTGACCAGCTCATATTGGTAGGCTTAGCCTGCAGGGATCCATGCCACTTAATAAAACAGGCAAGTTTAGATGAAGGAAAGCGCTGTAGCTGCAGGGGATGGTGCCTGGATCAGAAGATGCTGACTCACCCCGGGGTGGACCCAGGCAGGGCTGGTCCAGGAAATGCCCCTCCCTGTGCAGGTAGCTGGGCTTCACAGGTGGTGCTAGTGGTAAAGAACCTGCCTGCCATTGCAGGAGACATGAGACGCAGGTTCGATCTCTGGGTCAGGAAGATACCTTGGGGGAGGGCATGGCGACCCAGTCAAGTATTCTTGCCTGGAGAACCCCCATGGACAGAGGAACCTGGCAGGCTACAGCCCATAAGGTCGCAAAGCTGGGACACGACTAAACACGCATGCACGTAGGTAGCTTTTCACTACCTGGAACCCGGCAGCCTAGACCCCACTAAGGTCAGTAGCACTGACCACCTGGTCAGTGGTCAGAAGCTTGTTTAATGGAACCACGTATTTCAAAATACTCTAACAAGGATTTTCAATTTTTCCTCTTTCTGGGAGTAATAGGCCTGGAATGTCCTACTCCGGGAGGGATGCCTAACATGCTAGAAATGTAGCTGCTGCTTTGTGGGGATGAATGCAATGACAAGGCAGTAGGCAAGTTTGGACTTGAGCATTGGCTCTGCGGTTTCTCTGCTAAATTATCTGTGGTAGGATCTGGGGTATCCATTAAGAAATACAAGGACTAGGTTCTTATAAAATAGAAATGGTGGTAGTATCTATCTCACAGGGCGATTGTGGGGGCTAAGGAAGCTCCTGTAAGGAAACTGCTTAGTGCAGTGTCTGGAACGTAGAAACTGCTCAATAAACAGAACCTCAGTGAACAGAACCCCGGGACCCACGGGGTGGGGAATCTCTGTCTGCATCTCAAACCAGCGCCTGGTGATCATCTTTTTGCAAGAGGGTAAGAGGCCATGGGGAGTGGGAGCCCCAGGATGCCACCTCCACCAGCCATGGAGTTTATTGGTACTGTTTACCACAGAGTACCATCCCCACCCCTGCCAGGCTACGTTTGACTGCCCTTTTTTGCCAGTCTTCATTATGAAAGGACGTGAGCTCAGGAATGCTTGCTGGTGAGAAGCAGGCTCCCTTCATGCCTCTTGATTATGTACATTTAGCCAGAAGAAGACAAAACCCTTTTTTTTTTAAAAAATTCAAAACCTTCAGGGGAACTCTAATACCAGCCACGCCATCAACACAGGTTCCAGACATGCATGTTTTTTAAATTACGTTTATTTAGCGTATGTACACATAAAAGAGAAATCACCCTCTGTTCCCACCCAGCAGAAAACATGCACAAACCCAAGGTATACATGAAGGGACAGGGCCCCAGCCCCAAGTTAGTGGTTGGGATGGTGCAATCCTGTGAGTCACAAGCCCCGGTCAGGAGAGGGCTGGACTGAAGTGTTGGGCAGGCTGTACCCCCGCTGCGGGGCCTAAAATAAGCGCGCACCATAGCCAAAGGTCTGTTTGATGCCCTCAAAGTAGTACCGCTGCCAGCCCTGCCTCGTCCTCTCCTCCTCTGGGGCGGGGACGCCTCGGCCTTCCATGCGCAGCTCAGTTTCTCCATTCTTATCGATGAAGGTCAAGGTGATGACGGCAAAGTGCCCTGGGGGAGGCAGAAGGAGGGGGGCTTCAGATCCAGGGTTTCCACAGGGGCCTGAGGAGGGGGAAGGAAAGGGTTCTGGGGGCAACGGCAATGAACAAACATGCCTGCTTACCTTCTGGCCAAGATTTAAACCTCCACTTCATCACAATGTATTTCTCAGGGACCTGAAATAATCAGAGAGGTCAGCCTTTTTGATGTTTGCTTTCTCCCAGAAGAACTAATTTTACCCCACGAAGGAAAAAATTATAGCAAAGTGAGCGAGTCCAATTGTAGCATTCCTTTGAAAAACAAAATGAGCTTTTACTGACCCAAGAGATTAAAGTCTTAAATTTATCTACAGAGCTGGAAAGAAAAAGGCTGGGAGTGGGGAGGGAGGGACACATTATTCTTCTAAGCTGATAAAAGCCACGTCCTGGCTAGCAGGAACTCACCAGATCAGTGAATTCTCCAGAGACATTGCCGTCTACCAAGTGAAACTTGCCACCTTTGTCTGCTTCCAACATAGCAGGAGCGTGGGTGAAGGCCTGAACGAGCTGCAGAACAAAAGGAGGTTGGAAGATGTGCGGCTCTCGGGGGGACCCAGGAGAAACGCCAGCCGACCTGCGTGCCTCAGCTCTCAATTCCAAAGACACTACTCTGCCCAAGAACCAGCTTCAGGTTCTTTTCTGTTCCAGTAGAGACCATGCTTCGACTCAAATAATTCTTTCTAAATCCAGGATACCATTACATTGGATCCATTTACTTTTCTAACATGAATGATTCCAGTTGTTCCCACTTACAGGACCCAAAATTAGTACAAGAAGAAGAAAAAAGGCAAATCCACTTTAATGAGTGGTGGCTTGAACAAATATGTCTTTCCTTTGCCTCTTTGAGAATGAGGAAAGCCTCATGGCTCCACTCAGCACTTTTCTGCACAGTGAAAGGATGTCCCCACAACTCTAGTCACCTGGAACGGCAGACGCCAGGAGCTGGAAGGACAGGACTGTACTTACCTCTTGGGTGGTAAAAACTCTATAGAGCTCCTCTGGTGATGTCAGGAAGCTTTCTCTAAGGGTGATCTTACAAGTGGGGATTTTGACACCAACGGGTCTGGCCTGGGTTTTTGAAGGAGCAGACTTAGCCTGTGGAAGTGGCAGTGAAACTGTCAGTTTATAGAGCACTGGTGAGACCTCACTTCACGGGGCTGCAGGGACGACTGCCATTCACTCTCACAAACCTTGTCACCTCCAAGGCTAAATTATTCCAGGGGCTCAGAGGACGTTTATGTGCATGGGCATTTCTGTGAGGAGGGGAATTTTCTCAGCACACTCTCAATGCCACTCTGGGTGAAAGAAAAGTGATGCTTATTTAAAAGCCCACTGCCAGAGGACACACTAAATCATTATGTACTTCTGAAGAGTCCTGTGTAATCCTCAAGCAGAATGTCTGTTTAAATAGCTGGAAGCAGCACCCCCAGAATATCCTTCCGAGTGCTGACAAAGGGGCAGGAGGGCTGAAAACCAAGTGCTGAAGCCAAACCAAACAAGTGCCAACTCCAGAAAACTGTTTGTCCTCCCCTCCAGTGGGATGAAATCAGTCAGTTTCCTGTTAGGTGAGGTCAGTGACCTAAGTAACCTCTGATACTTTGATGAGACCTTTAATATCAAAGGATGAAATGTAGATATATTATTTTAGATGCATACAGGGGACCTGCGTTCGTAACCTCCTCACTGGTGTTAAATGCCAAGAGTTGGACTCTGAAGCCCCTGATGGCTTGATGGCCTCCATTTGCTCTAGGAGTCTGTCGTAAATGAATAAAAACCAGGTTAAAGATGGGGCAACAGACAACTACATTCTGTGGACCCTGAAAAGCAGCACCTCTGGCTCGGAGGTTAGGGTGGGAGAGAAAGAGCTGAGATACAGACTTAAGGAAGAGGCAGTGTCTCAACTCCCTTTCCAGATAACCTCCCGCCCCACCATGCAGGGATACTGGTTACCTTGCGCTCCTCAGTTTTCAGTGCTGGCGGCCCGGCTGGGTCTACTGACTCTCCATTCATTGTAGGCAAGATCATACCCTGCGTGAACTCTGAAAAGACAAAATCCGGCTCTTGGAAGTTATTTCTTGGGAGCTGAGATTTGGGGCTTCACCGTAGTTCACAAACATGGCTGTCCTAACTCAGGAGGAGGTAATGACAACAGAAGGAGGAGTCTATCCATTTTACGTCTTTCCCTTTGATCCATGCCAGATGGGTACCTGAGTGTATCCTACAGAATGTAGTATGGTCATTGGGATTACTTGAAACCCCTGACTCAATCAGAAGCATCACAACTTGTTAAATGTGTGTGAGGTCTACTGCGGATGGCAGCCGATGACTGCGGCGGCACTTCCAAAGCCTTCAAGAGTGGGGAAGATGCTCGCAGATGCGTATTTAGTCCCCTTCTCCACTCTGCCGTACCTCTGCAGGGCAGCCACAACTATCAGGGCATCAGAGCACTGGTTCCCACCTCTACACTGGCTCCCTCTGATGGTCACCAGAGGTACTCCAACACCCAGACCAGACCACGTGGGCAAAGCTGGAGTTCTGGGGGACAGCTGAGAGGACGACTATTTAAGTAAGCCTAAGAACAGTCCAGGACTGTGCTCAATCTGGAGATGCCGGGTCTTTAGATCAGTGAGTCCAACAGAAATACCACCTCAGCCTCAAATGTAACATTATATTTTCTAGTAACCACCCTAAAGTGTTAAAATGGACAGGTGAAATTAATTTTGACCACGTTACCCTAATATATCCATTCTCCCATTTGTGTGTTGTCAGTATCAGATAATTGAGATATTCTTCTTTTTAAAAAAATACCAAGTCTTCAAAATTTATTACATATTTTATACTCAGAGCACATCCCAATTTGGACTGCCACATTTCACGTCCTCAACAGCCAACGCATTAGACAACACATCTCTAAATCTTTCCCTTATTCAAACTTTACAGACTGATTTCAAGATGAAATAAGCCTTCTCCGCCCAGATTTCTACTCATTTACTAAAGAAAGAACTGTCAAGCCCCTTAATTAGCATCCAACAGGTGGAAAACTATCTTCTCAAGGCACTTATAACTACTCAAAGGATACCTGTTTTGAGGGTGCTGATGTAAATTCCCATTGCTTCCCTTAGAAGTTTCACCCCTTCTTCCTTCATTAAGGCCACGAGATTTGTGTCAGGCTCATCTTTGGCAAGGCTCACACTAATCTGAATGAAAGATCAGAAGTAGGTGGTAAATAGCTTGAGAGGCACCCACATTGGGAGATACAGGTGCCGAGCAGTCAGATAACCGCTGACATTTGCAAAGGAAATGCATGACAGTTGAGGTATTCGTACAATCCCCATGAGTGTTTCTTCTCAAGGTCTCTCTGCCACCTACTGCCAAGACAAAAGTGGCTAATGGTAAAACTCACACCACTCCCTAAAGCAAAGTAATTGAATAAGCATAAACTGCTCGGGAAGCTCCTAATGGCACCACAGACCCAGAAAGTCGTCTGCAGACTGGGGTTCTGAATGCTTAGGCCAAGCCTGGTCTGTAATCTTGAATGACAGATCATTTTTCTCATCTGAGAATAAGAGGATGTAGGAGACTCAGACAGATGAGGAATTAGAAAGCACAAACCTCCACTTCATCCACGCTATTTTCATCAGACAAATTGGGGATCTCCACATGGCCCTTGTACTGCACTCCAGACTTAGAGGTACCTGTCAAAAGTAATGCAGTATTATCAGTCTCCTCCTCTTCAGGCTAAGTCTTCTGCTCTGGACGCGTAACTAGTATTTTGCTTATGCTTCTTTTGGACAACTGAACCCACCTTCTTTATTCTGAGAAAAGGTGGCTGCCACACTAGAGGCAACCATTGCCCCCCTCCCTGAAATGTCTTTCCTCATCAGATTTCTGGAGACTGTGTTACCAGTGTGAGACTAAGAGCTACGTGAATTCAGCACTAGCCTGAATTCTGCTAAGGAGGACCTAGGTTAATAGCTAATACTGGCAGTTTTGCTAAAACGCTTGTTTTGAAAATACAAATTTGTTCCAATGCTATAGGTATATTAAGTGACAATTTGATTGTAATATGAATTTCATATTTGCTTATATGCACTTTCATCCACAAAGAAACCCAAACAGAGCTAAACAGAGCTGTACAGGAAAACACAAAACACACGTCTCAAACGTTAACCTGACAGTGACCTCAGTTCACCACTCGTGTTAGGAGCCACACCATCCACGACTGGTGTTATAATGCTCCTTCTGATTTCCCGTGACTCTCCTTCCATCACCTCACAATAACCCACGTGCCTCAGTGCCCCGATGCCCACTTTCACAAGCAAACCTCAGGTTTTTGTCAAGGTAAAGCACGATATTTGTCAAATGATTTACGTATTTCTTATGATTTGATGTGTAAACTGTGCCGCCAATTTTTACATTACTAAATTAAAAAAAAAATCACTGATGAAGCTTTTGAGCATCCTGTCATGTCCCTAACCCTATCTTCCCTACAAGCTCTGTGTTTTTTGTTGGAAGTTTCTGCATAGTGTGGTGAATTTTAGAAACACGTGTCACCTTATAGCAGAACTGATTGTATTTCAAAGTTAACATGTATTTATCTTTACCTCTCTAGGCCTCAGTTTCTCAATCTATAAAAAGGAGGCTGGGAAAGATGATACCTATGGTTTCTTCCAGACTGCTATGCTTTAATTAAAAATAAAAAAGACAAAAATACATTTTGCCTCTTTGTTACCATTCAGTTGAGAATTTACATGTTTTGCCCCATACATGTACTCTTTTAACTTTACTGTCTTTCCTTCCTGTCAGGACCATCCAAGGATGGCCCCAATTCTACCCTAATATTCTCCAAGCAGCATTACCACAGCACTCTGAACTATTAGGTTCACACTGGAATTAAAAAAACAAAAGCCAAAAAACTCCCATAGCCTACTTTCAAGTCATCCAAGAGGCAGAAATAGCTAGTCTGAAAAATGTCACATTGTATGCTCCCAAACAGGACAAGGCCCAAAGATTCAGCAGCCCAGTTGCTACATCAGTAGGGACTTGTGAGACCCACAGACAGGAGACCCATTTAGTGTCCTGCAGTGGCAGAAAAATTTCAACATTCTACTGCTTCCTATAGGGCTCTAAAGCAGCACTATCTCCCTCGAAAAAAGTTCATAACCTCTCAAAAACTGTTCTCCCTGGCTCCTGAATAGGTCAATCAAAATGTGATTAACCCCTGTCCTAAAAGCCGAGCACAGACTTACCTGTCCAGTTTAGTTTGACGCTCCACTCATAAAAGAAGATAAGTTTGCCTTTGCGATTGTTAATGGATGCCTCTCCATCAAGCTTACTCACTTCTGTCACCTCGCACTTGCCTTCCTCATTGTGCACACGCACAGCCAGGAACAGTGTTTTCAGCTTATCTGTGGACCAGTTCGAAGCATCCCTCTCTGTCCTGCAAAACAGAAACAGCTATGGACCAACAGCCAAATGAAGGATACACTGCTTGCTCTATGCAAGAGCACCCAAGGCTATAGGAGGCTGGAAAAGAACACAAAACCCTCAGCCCCACTCCACTATGTCCACAAATGTGTTACTCTTTTAGGAAGACCAGGAGTCCTACACTGTCAATAAGGACTACTGCTGTATAGCATGGTTTCAAACTTAATGGAAAATTCTGCTTTCCTTTCTCAGCATGATGGTGCTGGGGTCAGTACTGAATACTTTAACATGGCGCCCCCGTCTGACCAAATGGAAAACTGTGCGCTTCTGAGGTCAGGAGCACACAAGGGGGCCGCAAAACGCAGCGCTGAGCTAAAAGGTCCAGTTAAGAAGAAACCAATAATCTTGATCCCATTAGCGCAGTGTTTTGACCTATCAAATTCAGGCTGTGTTATAAATTTTGTGCCCTCCAAATGGCCCTGAAAACAATGAATGTCCAGGGTTTTAAAACAAACAAAAATTAAAGTCAACCATTCTATGTTGAGAGGACGCAGGCTGAAATACAAAAACTATCTACCTTCTAACTTTCTAATAAAAGTAAGATGAGCTACAACAAAGTAAATCTACAGTTTACGTCCAAAGTTCAGTGGACTCAAAAAGAATAACAAAATATTACTTGCAGAACATTTCATGAAAGAGAGTAGGCTTTTAACAGTGGTTGGATTATAAACTATGATTGCCCGGCAACCAGCGGCAGTCCCTGGAGCGACGATACAAGCAACTTAACAGTTCCGGGTGAGAGGCCACGGCGCCTTGGAGCATCACTCAGCTCTGAGCACTTGCAGAACACGTTCTAAGACCTGGCTTTCTGGAGTGAGGCAGCGATCCCTTATGACTGACTTTTAATTCCAGCCGAAAGTCGAAAAAATAGTAACTCCAACCCTCTCGAGCCTAACACTGCAATCTCTCAATACTATACATGGCAGTTTTGGGTCTCAATGACGCCTCCGGCCACGTGTGAGAAGCATCTCTCCGCTCAGGCTGAATGCAGCAGCCAGGGGGGTTACGTCCTCCTGTGTGAAACCCCCTCGTCTGGGATGCCGTCTTCTACGTCGTCCCCCCACCCCACCCCCGGGCTTCCCCTCCACCCAATGAAACGAAGGTCTGAGGCTGGAGGGGCCTGCGACTTACGGACCCCTGGAGACAGGAAGGACCCACGCCCATCTCCTGGCAGGCAGGGCTGCCTAGACCCCAGCAGTGTTCCGGTCAAGGTTCCAGGGTACCCCCCGGCGCAACCCCCGGCCCGGCCGCAGCGCTCCCGCGGCCTGGCCCGCTGGCCCTCACCAATGCCAGTTGTTGACGTTGGTGGCGTCCGCCCGCTCCTCCACGATCCAGCGTGGGTCGCCCTCACCCCACTTGGCCATCGGCTCTCCTATCGCGCCGCCACCAGCTCCCGAGCAGCCACAGCCACAGCCTCAGGACAGCTTGGTCGCGGCCGCCCGGCAGCGCCTGGAAACTACTAGAAGAAGCTGCAAGATCCTCCTGGCTTGCTTTTCCCTCCACCCCCCCCCGCCCCTCCCCGCCTTGACTTCCGGCTCCGCCTCCCTCCCGCCGGGTACGTCGGCTACCCCTCCCCGGACCTTCGCTTCCGTCTGTTCTAAGGAATCCTTTACACTCCTTCGAGTTATGCCCTGAAAGGCCCGAAAGGCGACAGCTCACACGACCATTCCTCACCCACAGAGACATACAGGACATGTTTCATTGTTTCCCTAAACCCTTCATCGGTCCCGCTTGGCCTCACGGGAATTGTAGTCTTGTCGAGTGACCCACGGGATAACCTCGGAAGGTCGAGCTGAAAGGAGAGGAAACGGGCTTAGGTGAGGTGCGCTGGGGATTCTGGGAGTTGTAGTCAAGAGGCGGCCGCGGCCTGTCCTGGCAGAGCCTGATTGTAGGGGCGAGAGGAACTACAACTTCCAGCATGCCGTGCGGCGCCTGTCTCGACCCTTGGTTCCAACCCCCACCCCAGCCTTCCCGCCCCCTCCTCGGGACTATCCGCTTCCGCCCCTTTTGTATGCCGCACAGCCTGTCTAGAAAGGCTGGACCCTCGGCGGCGGAGTCTGACGCTGACCTGAGAGGGAGGGCTCGGTGTGGAAGAGGTGAGGGTGTCCCAAACTCCTTGGGCTACATATCTGGCCAAGTCCAGCCTCTCCGCATCCATATCCTTTCCCCTCGTTGTCTGAGGCGTCCCTCGACCTCCTTGGCTTGACTGTTAAATCCAGTTCTGGCGATCCCTGGGCTTGCACTCGGGGTTGGGGCCGCGAGCGAGCCCAGACAACTGATTTTGAACAAGAATTTATTGTACTAAGGTTCTGGGCTCTGGCCTCTGCGGTGGATCCTTGTTTCCTGGACCCTTCGCCCACAGAGTCTTCCTAGTTTAATCCACATTTCCTCGTCTCAGTTCGTCACCTCACTTGTGTAGGCCTGGCTTTGAAAGAAGATAAATGAGTCCGAATCTAACTTCTCACAGGCTGGTTTCTGCGGTGTCCTGAGGCGGAGAGCGTGTTGGTTGTAGATATTCTTTGGCCAAGTCGTTTTCCTTCCTTTGTCGTATTCCTGCCCTTCCCTCAGATCTACTACCCTGTATGGTGGGATCTCAGTAAACAAGTGACAGGGACAAGCCTTTGAAGTGTTTTAAATAATTTTGAAGCACCTTTCTCAGCCCCTCTTAAAATTGTAGCTGATGGCCTTATAAATTTTAGAGCCATTAAATCATTGTCTTTTTTTACTTGCTGAGGAAATATAGTTTCTGACTAGCGCTAGAAGTACAGATTGGTGTCAAGCATCCACTGCCTTTGCATGGTTAAGAAAAGATTCCAGAAAACCTCGGGTGGATTACAGGGTTTGTTGACTCGTGCTGTGCCTATCTGTAGATACTGTAGTAAGGACCTGCCCTCAGTTTTCCCTAGAGTGATAAAAGAACGATGCAAATCAGAGTGGAGATGACCCAGGAGATAGAAAACCTGGAGAGGAGCAACTAACTTGAGCTTAAAAACTTTGGTACTTAATCCTTTTGTGCCTCATTTCCCTCATCAGTGAAATGGAATCCGCTAGGCCTACTTTGAAGAGGTGTTCTGAGGCTTTATAAACTGGCACCTGTACCATAGATGTTTACCTGCTCTGTGGACATCTTCAGTGTTTGTGATGGCTACTCAGAGTTTTTGTATCAAAATTTTAAACTTTAGGAATGCTTAGAAATATTTTTCTAGCTTTTTCCAAGATATTGATTTATTATTAATAAAAATTAATACTAAACAAATTTTGTGTCAGCACATGTGCTTTCCATGTGGTTCACTGGCTTCAGCCTCACAACAGTCTTAACAGGTATGTTTCTGTTGTTAGGTCCCATATTTACAAATGGCAGAGATAGAAGGCAGAAGATATACTAAAAGGAGCTAGCCTTTAGTATTTACTTTATACTGGGGACTTTTCTTAGCTCTTTCTTGACTCCTGTTTATTTTTCACTGCAACCCTGTGAGGTCGCCTGTCACTTTCTCCAAGGCTTAGAAGTGAGATTATTTACCCAGGTTGCTGAGAATTGGAGAGACTGACATTTGAATTCAAGTCTGCCTGACTACAAAGCCTATGCTTATTGCAATATAAGGGATGATTTTTTTTTTTCTGCTAGCTTTTGTATTTGATTTTACTCACTGCATTAAATATACAAAAGGATGTTTAAGCTGTGTCTGGGTTCAATAGAAATCAGTTAGTGATATCTGCCATGGGGAAGGATCAGATGGTAAACACTTCTCAGCCTGCTTTGCCATTCCCAGACCCCCTGACAACACACCAAGTGAGGCAGAGTGTGTTAAGGCCATTGGGAGTCTCAGTGGGTCTGCCGTGGGGAGTGTTTCTTAAGCTTCTATTGAGAAAGGTGCTATTGAAATAGAAAAAGCAAATCCATCCTTTAGAATTGGACTCTCTGTAGCCTTTGGAGTTATTTTTGGCACTGAAAAATTTGGTACCTGGTTCTTGGCTTAAATCAGTTTTCACTCTAATCCAGTTGGCATGGATAGTTTAGTTTGTGATTCTAAGGCAAAACTTTTTTTCAGGGTGAAATCTAATTTTAGAATAGTTATGAGAGGAACTTGTGGTGTTTTGACTGATTCTTTATAGACTTCCTTCTTTGGCTATGCCCTCGTTTCCCAAATTTTGGCCAGTACTTGTTATTAAATTAATCATGATTTGAAGTTGAAGTTACAAGCAGGCTAATTCAGCTTCCTTTAGTTGCTTACTTGCTATCAGGAATTCAAGAAGCACATGAAAGAGTAAGATGTCTGTGAGTTTTTATTCTCTGCAGTATTCCCAGAGCCTAGAACAGGGCCTGAGAGGTGGCACGCAACAGATACATGTTGAGTCCATGAATGTAGTTACCATCTGTTTTGTTCATGCTTTGATTAACCTTGTGTATCCAGCAAAGTTCGTGATGCATTCTTGTAACACATGCCTGGTTTGTACTTTTACCTTTGTACATACTTATACTGGGCTTCCCAGGTGGTGCTAGTGGTAAAGAACCCGCCTGCCAGTGCAGGAGACCTAAGAGACACAGGTTCAATTTCTGGGTTGGGGAAATCCCCTGGAGACGGGCATGGCAACCCACTCCAGTATTCTTGCCTGGAGAATCCCATGGACAGAGGAGCCTGGTGGGCTGCCGTCCATAGGGTCGCAAAGAGTTGGACACGACTGAAGTGACTTAGCACACATGAGAGTGTATAAATTAGAAAAGGTATATATGCTCAATACTGTGTTGTAGGGTCCTTCAGAGAGGGACTGTGTTTTGTACTTCAGATATCCCTTACGTAATAAAACAGCTGACAGAGCACCTGAGATGGTGTTGTGAACAAAGTAGCTGCTCTAGGAATGAATGACTACTCGTGGGTTATCAGGCAATCAAAAGTGTGATTGGATTGGTTGGAGACCCAAGGATCTGATTTTATGTGGCCTCTGCAGTATTTTCTTCACCAGACACTTTTTGTGCATCCCTGACTACAGCAGGGAGTTTGTAGTCCAGGAACCCAAAGCTTTTGAAGCTCTTTTGAGGGGAATCCAGAAAGAGACATACAGTATATCTCTCTTCTCTCCCTCCAGATGAATCGGACAAAGGGTGATGAGGAGGAGTATTGGAATAGCTCCAAGTTCAAGGCTTTCACCTTTGATGACGAAGATGATGAGCTCTCACAGGTGGGTTTCTGTGAACACTCACCGAAGTTCTCACCCCTTTCCACTGTGTACCCTTTCCCTTGCATCCTTGGTAACCTGTCTCAATTAGGCTCAGCAGTGCTTTCAGTCACATCTTTAGAAGACTCTTCATGGAGAAGAACGCTGGGAAAAGAAAGGAATTGTAAAAGCCAACTCCCTGCCCATTTTCCTTTACATTCTTAAGATGATTCATTTCTTTCCGTTGTGTTTTTTTTTTCCCCAAGAACCCATAAGTCTTTTTTCATGTGATATAATTATTATTTTTGAAGGATGAACTGGATTGGGAGTTTTGTCTTTATCATGTCTGTTTTACAAATGAGGGAAACATTCATTTTTGGAAAGATGGATAAACTCCCTACAAAGCAAGTCAATACCAGGAACAGGATTAGAATTCAAAATTGGCTTTGACTCTTCCTAACCTTTTGCCACTGGACTCCAGTGTTGGCTAAATAGCAGTTTCTTTTCTTGGCAAACGTCTAGTGGGCTAGGCGTTTGATGGCAGAAAGGTTAAAATATTGGCCATTCTCAAGTCCAAGTTCCTCAGCCTTCTTGGCTGTCAGAGGGAGAGGGGAGAAGTGGTAACTGCCTAAGCGCCCTGCCTGATGTCCATCCACAGTTAAAGGAATCCAAGCGGGCAGTGAATAGCCTTCGAGACTTTGTGGATGACGATGATGAAGATGACCTGGAGAGAGTCAGCTGGACCGGGGAACCTGTGGGAAGTAAGTACAAAAGACCCTGGGAAGGGATTAATTATTCAGGGTTCTTACCACTCATAAAGTCTCCTCAATACTTGTCAGGATAGGGAACGAGGCTAAGCTGTTTTCAGATGAGCATACATCTGGAAATTTACCCAGGAGAGGGTATTTGGGAAAATAGTTTCCATATGGCTGTCTAGGTCTGCTGTCCGAGGGCTAATGTTTGGGTGGCTATTTCAGACTTATTTGGGGTGCTCGTTAAAATTAGATTCCTGGGCTTCACTCGAGAGACTCTGCTTCGGTAGGTCTTGATGTTGGGTGTGGGGTGGCAGGTAGGGCGGGGTCTCAAATGACAATAAGCACTGCTAATGTTCTGATACACAGTCATATTTGAGAACTGCTGACTTAAATGCTCACAACTGCCTGGCAGAACTGACTTCCTGAGCCACCAAGTCCCACTGCCTAATCATTCTCTAAGAACACTTAACACCTTTGCTGGGCCCATCTGATTAAGCATAGTTTTAAAGGTTTGTTTGTTTGTTTTAATGGGAAATATTGTCACATGATTTAAAAAGCAAAAAGTATTCAAGGCGTACTGTAGTAAAAAGGATTCAAGGCGTACTGAGAAGTTTCCCTCACACTGTCACGCATCTACTTAGTTCTCAGGCCCTGCCAGCCCCAAAACAACTGCTGTTGTTTGCTTCCTGTGTGTTCATTTAGAGATGCTTTCTGCTTGTGGAACTATATATAGGAAAATGAACCCCGTTTTTTACACCAGGGGTGGCATACTTTGTACCCTCCTCTTTTCACTGGATAATATAGCTTGAAGATCTTTCCAAGTTTTCTCATGCTGCCTCTCCCTTTTTAAAAATAGCAACATAGTATACATGATGTGGAATTCTCATAATTTATGTAACCAGTCCACTGTTGATAAGCATTAGATTGTTTCCAATCTTTTGTTGTTTTATTGCTGTCCTTGTATTTTGCCCATGTAAGAGTATCTGAAAGTTCAGTTCCTAGAGTAGAATTGCTGGCAGAGGGTATTTGCATCTGTGTCGGTTAGATGTTGCACCAATTTGCACTCCCACCTAGCAGTATCCGAATGTTCCTTTTTCCCCACAGCCTTGACAGCACAGGGTGTTCTCAAACTTTTGGGCCTTTGTCAATCTTACAGGGGGCAAGTGGTATCTCAGTGTGCTTTTTAAAAATACTTATTTATCTTCACCTGCTCCTGGTCATTGTTGCTGCGTGGGCTTTTCTCTAGCTGCAGCAAGCAGGGTCTACTTACTAGCTGTGCACAGGCTTCTCATGGCGGTGGTTTCTCTTGTAGAGCATGGGCTCTAGATGCACAGTCTTCAGCAGTTGTGGCACGTGAGCTTAGTTCCTCCGTGGCCTGTGGGATCTTCCTGGCCCTGGGATCGAACCTGTGTCCCCTTGTGTTGGTAGGCAGGTTCTTAATCACTGGACCTCCAGGGAAGTCCTAACTGTACTTTTAATTTGTGTAATTCTCTTATTAAGAGTGTGGTCAAGCACCTTTTCATATGTTTAACAGCTACTTGTATTTCCTTTTCTTTGATCCATTTATTCATTTCCTTTGCCCTTTTTTTCTGTTGATTGGTCTATGTGATTCTGTTCTTTCTCCCTGCCCCAGTATTTTAAGTCCATGTTGACAAGGGACCAGGGCTTCTGATGAAAAGCTTTTAGAGTTTATTGGAAAGCTGGATGTGGTGGTATTATTTTGGATGAGAATGACTGATCTACATCTTGCTGTCTCGCAGGTATCGCATGGTCCATCAAAGAGACTGCTGGTAATAGCGGGTCTAGCCACGAGCGTGAACAGCTGAAGAACCGAAACAGCTTCTCCACCTATGCACAACTACCCAAACCTGCTTCTACCTACTCTCTGAGCAGCTTTTTTAGAGGTGAGAGCGACGGTTAAAGGGACAGAGTCCTTTTCTTTTTTCCGAAAAACCACGAAGGCTGATTTTCATTTACTCTGTAAGAAAAAGATACTGAAGTATAAAAATCTTTGGAGCTAGCAGTTAGGGATCAGAAAGGGGGAGAAATGAGGGAAATTCAGAGGGGTTGGACTGGGTTTCTAAAACATGATAAACAAAGTTGACATTAACCTTGTGACATACACTCAAGAAGTTTGCCTAGGTCAGAATTCCCCCCACCCCTGTGCATTTCTGTTGGGAAGCCTTGCGCACTGCTGGTGGGAATGTAAAATGGTACGGCCTGTGTGTAGAAGACACCGGAAGGCTGTGGAAGACAGTTTGGCAGTTTCTCAAAAAATTAAGCGTAGAATTGCCATATGATCCAGCAGTCTACTTCTGGGTATATACCAAAAAGAATTCAAAGCAAGGGTTTAAACAGGTATTTATACACCACGATTCAGAGTAGCCAAAATATGGAAACAACACAAATGTTCATTCACTGACGAATGAATGAACAAATGTCCATGCACATGCAGTGGAATATTATTCAACCTTAAAAAGGATCAAAATTCAGATACATGTTACAACATGGATGAACCTTGAGGATATTATGCTGAGTGAATGAAGCCAGACATACAAGGATTCTGTGTGATTCCATTTCTGTGCGATGCCTAGAATAGTCAGATAGAAATAGAAAGTAGAATAGTGGTCACCAGGGAATGAGAGTAAGGAGGAAAGGGAGTTATTGTTCAGTGGGTACAGTCTCAGTTTGAGATGATCAGAAAGTTCTGGAGATAGATAGTAGTGATGATTGTACAATGTGGATGTACTTAGTACCACTGAACTGTATCCTCCTTAAAAATGGTGATGTTTATGTTAGGTGTATTTTACCACAATTAAAAGAAAAAGTTCCTCAGTGCCTTTTATTTCCATGGTACCTCAGATTTCTGAAGTTGAGTAAAAGCTTTTTTAAGCCTTAAGTTCTCATATTTTCACAAAAAGGTTCTGTGTGCACTGCATCCTAAACTGAGTCTGGATGGCTCTGACTTTAACTCTTGGCCTTATGTGTTCTTTATCTTTAGGGAGAACTAGACCTGGAAGTTTCCAGTCCCTCTCTGATGGTAGGCATGGACTCTCTTCTCTTGATTACTGTGGGAGATGTTACTGATCTGGGGTACAGCCTGGGGAGTCATGGGGACAAGTGATAATTAGATAATGGCACTTCTTCTGAATCTATCATCATTATTAGAGGAATTTTCTGATGCTGAATAAGCAGGTTGAGACCATTCAGGCCGTGGGGTCCAAGGGTAGCATCTAGGGATGCTGTCTTTGGGTAGGAACTGAGATCTACTCGGACTTCCCTACTTTGGGCCATAAAGATACCTCGGGAGCCCACAAGTCAAGCAAAGGAAGCAGTGGAAGAAAGGAATGGCAGGAAGATGATGTCCTTCTCAGTCCCTTGCCTGTTCTTTTGCAGCTCTGTCAGACACACCTGCCAAGAGCTATGCTCCAGAGCTGGGGAGACCCAAGGGGGAGTATAGGGTGAGTTGTATCTTACGATGGTCATGACACTTTACACAGTTTGACGAACTTGGACGTTTGTTATCTTGCTTAATCTTCCCAAATCTCTGAGCAGGTGTTATTTTAAACCCCTCTTAGAAATAAGAAAATTGGATCTCTAAACATTAGAGCTTGCCGGGAGTCTCACAGCTAGTTACATGATAGAACTGGAACTCAAAATTTTTAGTTTCTGATTCAGCCCTGGTGTACTTTCCTTATCCATTATACTGCCATTTTTTAGGTTGTGGTTTGAAACTTTTGATCATCACTGTGGTCTAGAAGCTTGGTGGAGCTCATATTCACATGAAGCACATGAAAAAGTAAATTGACTAAAAAGCGAAAAACGATATCATAAGGTCCAAAAAAAGAATATGTTTCTCTCTTTTCCTTCTGTTGGCAAAACCATTCATTAGAGTCCCAAAACGGCCTCTACAGGCTGAAATTCTGAACCACTCACATGTTGGGCTGCCAGCTTTGTCAGTTGATCTGTTCCCTCTTTGATCCAGTTCGTCCTGCCTGTAAAATCTCTGTCCTGGTTGCTTAAGAAACTCAGGACCAGACCATCCTAGTCTTGTTTTTTTTAATCTATCTTCTGGGCTTCCCTGGTGGCTCAGACGGTAAAGCGTCTGCCTGCAATGCGGGAGACCCGGGTTTGATTCCTGGGTTGGGAAGATCCCCTGGAGAAGGAAATGGCAATCCACTCCAGCACTCTTGCCTGGAAAATCCCATGGACGGAGGAGCCTGGTAGGCTACAGTCGCAAAGAGTCGGACACGACTGAGCGACTTCACTTTCACTTTCAGGGACTAAGACTATAAGCATGAGATGAGGAGCTGATGCACTGATAATTCTGAATTCCGATCCTTTAACTTCCTATAATTCATGCGTTGCTAATATTTCAGGATTACAGCAACGACTGGAGCCCCAGTGACACAGTGCGGCGCCTCAGGAAGGGCAAGGTAAGGCCCCTGGGGAGAGAATTCTTGTGGAATTGGAATTTTTTTTTTTTTGGAAGCTGAGCAGCTTGGCCTTTCTCTTCAGTTTTGTTAAATGAAATGATTTTCAGGAGGAAAATCATTCCACTAAGATGGCAATTCAGCTGCAAAATTTCTAATTCTCCAGGGTTTAGTGTTGTTTTGATGGGGAAGTGGGAAAAGAGTGATGGATGAGAGGGAAAAGTAATGCCTTTAAGAGTGAGAGCAGATCTTTCATGTTAGGTCTGTGATCCAGTGTGAATTAATACAAAATATATGGTGTGAGGTACAAATGGACATTCATTTTTTTCCCATATGGTTTTCTGTTTGTTCTAACACTATTTGTTGAAAAGACTATCCATTTCTGCATTGGTCACTTTGGTGCCTTTGTTGAAAATGAATTGACCGTATATATGTGTAGGTCTCTTTCTGGACTGTATTCCAGTTCATTGATTTTTTTTTGTCTATCCTTATGCCATTACCATTCGTGACATTGTACAGGAGACAGGGATCAAGACCATCCCCATGGAAAAGAAATGCAAAAAAGCAAAATGGCTGGAGAGGCCTTACAAATAGCTGTGAAAAGAAGAGAAGCAAAAAGCAAAGGAGAAAAGGAAAGATATGAGCATCTGAATGCAGAGTTCCAAAGAATAGCAAGAAGAGATAAGAAAGCCTTCCTCAGCGATCAATGCAAAGAAATAGAGGAAAACAACAGAATGGGAAAGACTAGAGATCTCTTCAAGAAAATTAGAGATACCAAGGGAACATTTCATGCAAAGATGAGCTCTATAAAGGACAGAAATGGTATGGACCTAACAGAAGCAGGAGATATTAAAAACAGGTGGCAAGAATACACAGAAGAACTGTACAGAAAAGATCTTCATGACCCAGATAATCACGATGGTGTGATCACTGACCTAGAGCCAGACATCCTGGAATGTGAAGTCAAGTGGGCCTTAGAAAGCATCACTACGAACAAAGCTAGTGGAGGTGATGGAATTCCAGTTGAACTATTCCAAATCCTGAAAGATGATGCTGTGAAAGTGCTGCACTCAATATGCCAGCACATTTGGAAAACTCAGCAGTGGCCACAGGACTGGAAAAGGTCAGTTTTCATTCCAATCCCAAAGAAAGGCAATGCCAAAGAGTGCTCAAACTACTGCACAATTGCACTCATCTCATACGCTAGTAAAGTAATGTTCAAAATTCTCCAAGCCAGGCTTTAGCAATACGTGAACCGTGAACTTCCAGATGTTCAAGCTGGTTTTAGAAAAGGCAGAGGAACCAGAGATCAAATTGCCAACATCCGCTGGATCATCGAACAAGCAAGAGAGTTCCAGAAACACATCTATTTCTGCTTTATTGACTATGCCAAAGCCTTTGACCATGTGGATCACAATCAACTGTGGAAAATTCTGAAAGAGATGGGAATACCAGACCACCTGACCTGCCTCTTGAGAAATCTGTATGCAGGTCAGGAAGCAGCAGTTAGAACTGGACGTGGAACAACAGAGTGGTTCCAAATAGGAAAAGGAGTACGTCAAGGCTGTGTATTGTCACCCTGCTTATTTAACTTATATGCAGAGTACATCATGAGAAACGCTGGACTGGAAGAAACACAAGCTGGAATCAAGATTGCCGGGAGAAATATCAATAACCTCAGATATGCAGATGACACCACCCTTATGGCAGAAAGTGAAGAGGAACTAAAAAGCCTCTTGATGAAAGTGAAAGTGGAGAGTGAAAAAGTTGGCTTAAAACTCAACATTCAGAAAACGAAGATAATGGCATCCGGTCCCATCACTTCATGGGAAATAGATGGGGAAACAGTGGAAACAGTGTCAGACTTTATTTTTTTGGGCTCCAAAATCACTGCAGATGGTGACTGCAGCCATGAAATTAAAAGACGCTTACTCCTTAGAAGGAAAGTTATGACCAACCTAGATAGCATATTCAAGCAGAGACATTACTTTGCCAACAAAGGTCCGTCTAGTCAAGGCTATGGTTTTTCCTGTGGTCATGTATGGATGTGAGAGTTGGACTGTGAGGAAGGCTGAGCGCTGAAGAATTGATGCTTTTGAACTGTGGTGTTGGAGAAGACTCTTGAGAGTCCCTTGGACTGCAAGGAGATCCAACCAGTCCATTCTGAAGGAGATCAGCCCTGGGATTTCTTTGGAGGGAATGATGCTAAAGCTGAAACTCCAGTACTTTGGACACCTCATGGGAAGAGTTGACTCATTGGAAAAGACTGATGCTGGGAGGGATTGGGGACAGGAGGAGAAGGGGATGACAGAGGATGAGATGGCTGGATGGCATCACCAACTCTATGGACATGAGTCTCAATGAACTCTGGGAGTTGGTGATGGACAGGGAGGCCTGGCATACTGCGATTCATGGGGTCACAAAGAGTCGGACACGACTGAGTGACTGAACTGAACTGAACTGATGCCATTACGAAGGCCTTGATTATTGTAGATTTGTAGTTAATCTTGAAATCAAGTCATGTCAGTTCTTCAACCTTATTCTTCTCTTCCAAAATTATTTCAGCCATTCTAGATCCTGTGTGTTTCCATATTAGCTTGTCAGTGTTACAAAAGAGCTGCTGGCATTTTGAGATTGCATTGAATCTGTATTTCAATTTTGGGAGAATTGATACCATAATGACTATTGGGTCAAAATGGATCATAGTAGAATAAGTGCTAAAACTATCAAGCTGGAAGAAAATTTAGGTGAAAGTCTTTGTGATCTTGAGTTAGGCAAAGACTTACTAACCAAGCATACAAAAACCATCAGACCAAAAAGGAAAATGGACTTCACCAAAATTGAGAAGTTTTGTTCTTTGAAAACACTGTTAAAAACACGAAAAGACCATTGCTGGGAGGAAACATTTGTAAAATACATCTTATAAAGTGTTTTCTCCAGAATATGTATATAAAAAATGATGATGTATCTTCAGTAATAAAATAAGCAATCAAATTTAAAAACTGGCTCAAGTTTTCACCAGTTACATCACCAAAAGCTGTGTGAATGGCCAATAAGCACTTGAAAAGATGCTCAACGTTATCAGTTATCAGGAAAATGTGAATTAAAACTGAGATACCACTATACAGCCACTATAATGGCTAAGTTTAAAAATACTGATCATACCAAGCGTTGCTAAGCTAAGTCGTGTCAGTTGTGTCCGACTCTGTGCGACCCCATAGACGGCAGCCCACCAGGCTCCTCCATCCCTGGGATTGTCCAGGCAAGAACACTGGAGTGGGTTGCCATTTCCTTCTCCAACGCATGAAAGTGAAAAGTGAAAGTGAAGTCACTCAGTTGTGTCCGACTCTTAGCGACCAAGTGTTGGGAAGATGCAAAGCAACTGAAACTCTCATATGCTGCAAACAGGAAGGTGAAGTGGTAAAACCACTTTGCAAAAGAGTCTGACAGTTTCTTACAAAATCAAACACACATGTAATTTAATCGCTAATAGACATTTACAATTCAGGAGAAATGAAAATTTGTTCATACAAAGACCTGTACACAGATGTTCATAGGAACTTTATTTATCATAACTTTTAAAGTGGGAATAACCTAAATATCTGCTAGTAAGATCCCTTGTCAGATGGACAAGGGAAATTTTTGTGGTAATGGAAATGTTCTGTATCTTGATTGTGGTAGTAGTTAACATGGGGTTATTTACTTGTCAAAACTCACTGAACTGTACACTTAGATAGGGTAGATTTTATATGATATAAATTGTACCTCATTAAAAAGAGAACAAGTTGGGACTTCCCTGATGGTCCAGTGGTTCACCTGCCAGTGCAGGAGATATGGGTCTGATCCCCAGTCTGGGAAGATGCCACAGCTAAGCCCGTGTGCCACAACTACTGAGCCAGCACTCTGGAGCCCTCGCTCCGCCACTGCTGCAGCGCGAGCTCCAGGGCCTGTGCTCCCCAGCAGCAGCAGCCGCTGCAGTGAGAGCCTGCACACCGTCACGAAGAGTAGCCCCCACGCCACAACTCGAGAAAGCCTGCACGCAGCAACGAGGACCCCGCACGGGCAAAAATAAGTAAACAAGTTAATTAAAAAGAAAGAAAAGTTGGTCTCAGATAGCCAGTCCCCTGCTGTCCCCTCCAGTGAACCCCACACGCATCCCCCGTGGTGTGGCAAACGGTGCAGAGCCTCAGGAGTCCCCGTGCAGAGAGCCCTTCTTCCTGGGACACTGCGTGGCCCGAAAGGTGGCCGCCGCCTCGCCTGTCACGCACCGCATGTTCCTGGGGAAGCTCGTCCTAAACCATTTCTACAGGACCTGCTTCTGGGTCCAGCTTTCATATGTAGCAGAGCAGCTCCTTCACTGCGATCTACTGAAAGGTGGCGCTCAACACCAGGGTTTGAAAAAGCAACAACCAACCAAACAAAGAAAAACAGATTTTTTAAAAAGGGAAAAAAAGAGGCAAAAGAGAACAAGTGATCACCCTACCTGTTGACTTTGGCAAGCCTTCATCAGGACACTAGCATCTTCCAGGGTTGCCCAGAAAATCCCATGGATGGAGGAGCCTGGTGGGCTGCAGTCCATGGGGTCGCTGGGAGTGGACATGACTGAGCGACTTCACTTTCACTTTCCACTTTCATGCATTGGAGAAGGAAATGGCAACCCACTCCAGTGTTCTTGTCTGGAGAATCCCATGGACGGAGAAGCCTGGTGGGCTGCAGTCCATGGGGTCACACAGAGTCGGACACGACTGAAGCGACGTAGTAGTAGTAGTAGTAGGGAGGGGGTGGTGGGAACCTCCTGGCTCATAGAGTGTTGGGGGCTGTTGTGTAAGTGAAGAGGCTCTCCTTGGGGACCAGCGTGTGTGCTCAGTCGTGTCTGACTCTTTGTGACCCCATGGACTGTAGCCCGCCAGGCTCCTCTGTCCATAGAATTTTTCAGGCAAGAAGACAAGAATTTCCTCCTCCAGGGGATCTTCCTGACCCACACAGATCAAACCCATTTCTCTTGCATCTCCTGCATTGGCAGCTGGATTCTTTATCATTAGTGCCATTTGGGAAGCCCCAGGTGGCTTAGCAGTAAAGAATCCACCTGCAGTGCAGGAGATGTGTGTTCGATCTCTGGGTCAGGAAGATCCCTTGGAGAAGGAAATGGAAACCCACTTCAATGTTATTGCTTGGAAAATCCAATGGACAGAGGAGCGTGGCAGTCTGCAGTCCATGAGGTCGCAGAGTCAGGCATTACTAAGCGACTGAGCATGCATGTATGCATTGGGGATATTTCAGGTCATTCTTGCTCTTCCTCAGTTTCCAGTGACAAAGGAATATAGGAAATGGTCCTCTTCCTTGCACACCAGTTCTGTTCTTATCTGGCAGGTCTGTTCACTGGAAAGGTTCCGCTCCTTACAGGACAAAATCCAGCTCCTAGAAGAAGCAGTCAGCATGCATGATGGGAACGTCATTACTGCAGTGAGTTGTGCCTTTTGTTGTTTAATTACTGCTTTCATCAGTTTCTGAAAGTCCAATCAGGATAGATTTTTTTTTAAATATCTTTATTTCTTTATTTGAAATATAGTTGATTCACAATCTTTTATTTTATTTATTTATTTTTTTTGATTCACAATCTTTTAGTTTCGGGTGTACAGCAACATGACTCAGTTGTATGTATTAATATATATATATATTTCAGATTCTTTTCCCTTATAGGTTATTATAAAATACTGAGTATAGTTCCCTGTGCTGTGCAGTAGGTCCTTATTGGTTATCCATATGATAGACTTTAATGTCCAGTAGAGACACTGGATTTCCTCTTCAAGTAGAAGATTCCCAGAAGTACGTGTTCAAAGGCTCAGTTTGCATTGTGTGTGACACTCTTGATTATGACCCAGAAGTGGTAGGTTGGCTACTTTGTGTCCTCAAAAGTAATCTGAAGGCCCAGAGATGTGACAGCAGCCTCTCCCAGAGGGAGGGAGCTGTCTCTTGCCGTAGGGGCAAGGGTGTGTGGACTCCCAAGACAGAGCTCATTCCACATGTCCATCACCTGTCCTTGCATCACATAGAGAGAGAAACACCTTGTCTGGACCTGCGAAGATTCCTGATGAGTTGCTGGCCTCGTTCCTAGTCGTCAGGTGCTCAGACAGGGCCTCGTGTTGGGAAGGTTACACAGGGTGATTCATTCTTGGTTCTCTTTTCCTCTAGGTTCTGATCTTCCTGAAGAGGACGCTGAGTAAAGGTGAGCGTGGTTTGAGGGAAATCTTTAGTCAGTAAGATGTGTGCTACACTTGAAGGGAGAGTGGTCTCGTGGCTTTCATACCAAAATTCACCAGCATCAGGTCTACTTTCGGGATAGCTGGGGGGTCCTGAGGCTTCAGAGTACACGCCTCAGCCCTGAGTTGTTCCTCCTTTCGAGTGATAGCTACAGTAATTAAAAAGCCCCTCATTCACTGCACAGATGGATGGCTGTGTTGGTTTGAGGAGGTGAAAGTCCAGGCTCAGGGCCTGCTGGTTGGGTTGGTGAGAGCTGAAAGCTAACACAAAGCCTTAGCCTTGCCCTGGACCCTGGAGTGTTTTGCTGGTGGGTTGAGCCAGGGGTGGGCACTATGGTAGACCATTCCTAGCTTCTGATGGACTTTGAGGAGATTATCTTAAGAATGTGTGAGTTGGGGGGTACTGATTTCCTGTTGAGTGATAGGCTTTAATCTTTCCCCATCTAACTCCTTTCTTCCTGCCCACCAGAGATCCTCTTCCGAGAGCTGGAGGTGCGGCAGGTTGCCCTGAGACATCTCATTCACTTCCTTAAGGAGATAGGTGATCAGAAGCTGCTTTTAGACCTCTTTAGGTAAGAACCGATCATCTGGTCTGTAAAATTTGTTAAGTACTTAGTTCAGAGCATGCTGGGTGATACTGCAAAGAGACACTGCCCCTTTTTTCTCGAAACGCTTATTAGACAAGATATAGTAAGGTGATAGGAGAAGGCAGTGGCACCCCACTCCAGTACTCTTGCCTGGAAAATCCCACGGATGGAGGATCCTGGTAGGCTGCAGTCCATGGGGTCGCTAGGAGTCAGACACGACTGAGCGGCTTCACTTTCACTTTTCACTTTCATGCATTGGAGAAGGAAATGGCAACCCACTCCAGTGTTCTTGCCTGGAGAATCCCAGGGACGGGGGAGCCTGGTGGGCTGCGGTCTATGGGGTCGCACAGAGTCGGACACGACTGAAGCAACTTAGCAGCAGCAGTAAGGTGATGGGGGAATTCCCTGGTGGCAGTGGTTAGGACTTGGTGCTTTCATTGCCATGGACCCAGGTTCAGTCCCTGGTTGGGGAACGAAGATCCCGCAAGCCGTGTGGCATGAATGAAAAGAGAGAAAGAAGGAAAAAAAGAAATGTGATGGGATAACTAATATTGCACCACAACCTGTAATAAAGTGACCATGTTAAGAAATCAGGCTCCAGAGTCAAGCACCTGTGTTGAATATTATCTCCATCACTTAGTTCATAGCATGACGTTGAACAAGTTCCTCAACCTCTCCAAGCACCAGTTTTCACGTTTGTAAAATGGAAATAATGTTGCGTACTCCACAGGTCATTATGAAGGTGAAAGGAGTTCATGCATGTAAAGTGCTCAGCATAACGCCTAGTCTGTGGTATTAATGTTTATTAACTATTTTCTTACAAAAGACCGAGACTAAAGATGCCCTTTTTACTTGGTCCCTGGTGATGCCAATGAGAAGCACAATGGAAAAGCAGAAGAAGCAAATGCAATTTTCAATCAGGATAGCTGAGGAGAACCTCATGGGAGTGATGAGGAATTGAGTGGGCCCTGTGGGACTGGGTCGGGTTCTAATGGGTAGAGAGGCAAGAAGCAGGCATGTCTGCTGGGGGCCTGGGGAAGGGGGTGCCCATTGGGGGCAGCTGTCTTCTGCCATGTTTTTCTTCCCTATCTCATTTCAGTTGTTAGGGACTTTTTCCCACTCTTAGCTTAAAACAGGTATATTATGTCCTTTCTTCAGTGTCAGGGCAGGGGGTGGAGCCTCTGTTTAGGCTGACATGTGCCCTGAGGTAACTTTATTTACCCAGTGGCCTCCGCAGAGTGATGAGCTTTCCCAAAGACTCAGGTGGGGAGGGCACACATGGTCAGGGTCAAGATTAGAGATGGTTAGCCAGGAATTTGTAGAAACCGCGTTCAAGACGAGCTGTTCCCTCAACCCTTTCTTCCTTCTCTCCCTCTTTCTTTTCTTCCTTCCTTCCCTCCGAACCAACAAGGCTTTTTTTAAGCATCACCTCTATGCCAAAGTAGTGATGTTAATTATAGTGGTCCTTGCAGAGGGAAAAAGCAACCAGATGACAAAAAGTCCTTGTTCTCCAAGACCTTACCACCTTTGGGGAGAGACAAATGCATTGTATGGGGGTCCAGTGGTTAAGAATCCACCTGCCAATGCAGGGAACACGGGTTCCATCCCTGGTGTGGGAGGATTCCATATACCCTGGAGCAGCCAAGCCCGTGTGCCACAGCTGCTGAAGCCCTCACACCCAGAGCCTGTACTCCACACCGGGAAAAGCCACCACGGTGAGAAGCCTGCACACTGCAGCTAGAGAGTGGCCCCGGCTCGTCAGAACCGGAGAAGGCCTACATGCAGCAGTGAAGACTCCTCAAAGCTAAAAATTAAAGAAATAAATCTTAAAAAAAAAGAAAACAACAGAGGAGGATAGTGTAGACAATCTGTTTCCAAGACTACTGACAGAGAAGAGTGTTTTCATCTTTAAAAAAAAAAAACCCAAGATGACTACTGTGGGCTAAGGTTTTGCAGAGGCTCTGAGCCTTTCTGTCAGAGCTGTTGACATCACAGAGTTACTAGTGCCCATAACATCTTCCAGTTTCTGCTCTTCACTCAGCTCGGTAGATCGGGCACGTGTTCTCAAGGGGTTGCTGATGGTAGAGAGTTTGAGAAGAGAAGGGCTTAGCTTGTGTATGGAGGCAGATGAGTTCGGATGATGTTTCTCCTAGAACACTCATCCTGTTTTGTGAGGTTATACTGCCATGCATCAATAGATAAAAACGTGCTGCTCCCTTCTGCTTCTTCCCAGGTTCCTGGATAGAACAGAAGAGCTTGCGGTAAGTGTGGCCTTTGATTCAGTTGGGGGCCTCTTTAAAAAGTCTAAGCCAAAACCCAGCCTACTGCACTGATTGACTATTTCCTTTCTTTGGTATTGGTTATATCTGGGAGACGGGCATCTGGGAAGCCTGAGAACAATCCAGATGATGTACTGCTTTGTGTCTTTTTATATGCTCTTTTGGTTGGGCTTCTGAATAAATTAAAAAATAACCAAATGAAAACTGGCCTGGTCAATTTGGAATTTCTCTCTTAATTTCTAGTTAAAAAAAAAAAAAAAAAATTTCTAGTTGTTTTTAGTTCTTGATTTGTAGGAGCTTTGGGGTTTTGGCTTCTAATACTAAAGACAATATTGAACAAACAATATTGAGCAAACAGGGATAAGAAATCAGATACAGGTCATGAGGACAATCGGTCAAGCTGCTGGTAGGGCACCCAATACACATTTTGGCTGAGAGCTCAATGACTAAGTGTTAAAGTTGATTTTGGACAGATTTTCACCGTTGTAGATGAAACTCTTGTAATATAAGAATGAACCTGAAATTTTACCAAAAACGTAATTTTCTTATTAAAACTTCAATAATCTATTTAAAAGGTTTGACATTATTGTGTAAGAGTAAGGATTTCTCTTTGCCATCAATGTCAGAACTGTTCTTTAGTCACTGTACCACACATTGGTGGTGATACATTTTTAAGCTTTGCACACCGGAGTATAATTCAGGAAAATGTTTTCAGTAACATTTTGTAAAAGGAATTTGTACTTAATACTCAAGGTGTGGGAAAATCTCAAAACCTTTTATCTTAATCTCTTCAAAATGATTAGGAATCTGTAGTACTCATTTTGAAAAACTTTTTCGTTTATATTTTTAATTTCCATAGGTTCAAAACTATAAGGAATTTTCTTCAGATAGCATTCATATAGTTCATTGTTTTGAAGTTTGATTAATCAGTGAGAATAAATGTGTTTTGGGTAACTCATTTTTATCTAAAGCTTTCATATTTTCTTCATATTCTGTTATGTTTGAA
Source organism: Bubalus bubalis (assembly GCF_019923935.1). Classification (NCBI taxonomy): domain Eukaryota; kingdom Metazoa; phylum Chordata; class Mammalia; order Artiodactyla; family Bovidae; genus Bubalus; species Bubalus bubalis. Next base: position 14,549,545 of record NC_059167.1, read on the forward strand.
CTGAAGGTGATTTATCATGCATGCTGTTATATATGCATTTGGAGTTTTCCAACCTTCTAAACCTTGGAATTGGCAAATCCGATAGTCTGCTTTTAGTTTATCCTCATAGAATAGGACAGTCTCCTAAGAACAACTTTTTCTTGAAACTAGTGGCTGTTGCATTGGATAATGCAGTTAGAGATTATAATTTTGAATCACTCTTCTCCTGCACCCCTCTGCCATCTATTCCCAGAAGAATCTCTAGTGATGAAGAGTTTAGCTTTCAAGCATGGAAAACCTACTGACAGAACTAACTCACCCTTCTGAGGAGAAGAAACAGCTCAAAGTTCTTCTCTGTTTTTTGTAGCTGTCCCATTATCGAGAGCACTTGAACATTCAGGACCCCGAGAAACGAAAAGAATTTCTTAAGACATGCATTGGGTAAGTGGGGGAGAAGTGTTTTTCACTATCAATACTGTTATACAGAACAATGAAGAGATTAAAAGAGGGTAGAATGGATAGATGGTTGCAGGGAAAGGCTAACAGTGGGTCATACAAACGTGATTAAAGATAATCTCATTCAGTGGTTCCAAACACTGTTCCCCCATAGAGTTTTCACTGATTGGTGATAAACTGAGAAAAATAAAGACAGTGTAGAGAGCTTTCTACTAAAGCTAAATTTATTTAATTGGAAAGACTGCGTTTTATTCAGAGATTCTCTCCCCTCCCCACCCCCCACTTCTTTTTGGTAGAAAAATGAGTTTTAAGTTTTTTGTGTGTGCCCTAATGTATTAAAAAAATCGGCAACATCTTACTTATGTGTTGTTTTCAGTGTTACCAGTCCTTGAAACCCCATAGTCCAAGAATTACTGGTTCAGTCCAGCTTTTATCCAGAGTATAAGTCCCTGTGAAAACTAGCCCCACATACTGTTCTTCCAGGGGTGGGGCACACACTGCTCTTGGAAGTAGCTTATTTCCTTGTTGGACAGCCTTTATTACCGCAAGTGCCTCCTTATATTGAGCTGAAACTTGCTTCCCTGTTTATCTTTTAAGACAGGTGTAGAGCCCACCCAGTAGACCTTACTTGAGGTTCAGTGGTCACAGTTCTTTCTTTCAGTCATTCCTCATGTGACATGATTGCCAGGTTTCACATTTAGAAGTTTATGTCAGTACAATCCTTAGTTTTAACTTTAGCAGCTACTGAGCCAATATGTTGTATGGCCTCTGGTAAACAGAGAAGTTAGAATACTGAAGTAACTGGAACCTTTTGCTGTCTTCTTTATCACTTCTAAAAATCGGCTGTGGGCTCACACTTACCTGGGAGAGTGTAATTGAATTTCAGAATTCTTCCTGGAGTAAGTGGAGTAGAGGAATAAGGCAGTACTTTCTGAAGGAAGGTCTGGGAACTGGGCGTTTAAAATCTGGCTTCTATTCCTGGCTTTACCCATTGAGTTGCCAAATGACTTTTAGGCAAGACATTGTTTGTCCGTCAACTTCTTCATGTGGAAGGATATAATGTAGTGTTAAAGATGGGGCCCTTGACATCATGTATAACTCTTGAGATCTTTACCAATCTACAGGCATAATGCCATGCTCTGTAACTTGAGTTTTATCTTATTACTCTGCATTAAAAAATGGCCAACATGTCAGTGCTCCTGAAAGACAGTTCAGCATTGACATTAGGCAGTGACCGCAACCCCGAGCCTCCCTGGGATGTGGATGATGGGCAGTTGGCCAGGCGCACTCATTGGCTGAGTGACTCGTTCGTCAGTCATTGCACCGCCCACAATGAGGGGATTCTGCCTCACTCCTCAGCAGAATCACTAGTGACTATATGTATTTCGTGGACTTGAAGGCTCCCTGTCTAATTGGCAAAACCTTAAGTATAAAATCCGGGCCAGAGGTCGCCTCTGTTTCCTGCTTTCTCTCTGCCTTTCAGGGATGCTCTAAAGGGAACAGAGATCAGAATTGCAAAGCCCCACGAGCATCTTAGACTTAAAGTGGTGACCTGGATTAGGTAGGTATGTTTCTTGTTTGAGTAGAGAATGAGGTACTAACCTTCTTGCCCTCTCTCCTAGCTTGCCCTTTTCAGCAGAAGATTCTGCACACATACAAGACCATTACACACTCCTGGAACGTCAGATCATTATCGAGGTTAGAATCCTTGTTTCTATTCTTTCTGCTTCAGTGCCAAAGCTCTGTGTCATTCAGCAGCTAGGAGACTTCCGCTCTGCCCACATACGTCATTTCCGGTTACCCTTATTCTAAGAGTCTTTCATTTTCTTTCTCTGCATGGTGGCCTTCCCTCCACTGCCTCCAGGCATCTTTTCTTTTCTCACTTGCTATTAATCTATTTCCTCTTCATCCCAGAACTCTGTTTCATCACTACTTCTCCGGTCTTCCTCCATCCAACTTAGATCATCATTTTCTGGATCTTAAGCTCCTCGGGGCTCTCCTAGGCAGTTTCTTTTTTTTCTCCTCTTCGCCTCTTTCCTAGGGTAGGAAACACATCTGCTCTAGTATTACAGGCTTCTCTCCTGCCTCCATTCCACGGACACTGTTCTTTTTTTTTCTCTTGGCTCACTCCACCACAGGCAAACGATCGGCATCTAGAATTAGCGGGACAGACTGAGGTCTTCCGGAAGCACCCCCGCAAAGCGTCCATCCTCAACATGCCGTTGGTGACAACGCTGTTCTACTCCTGCTTCTACCATTACACAGAGGCTGAGGTACGGGCCACACGGGGGAGAAAGGCCCACGCGTTCTCACTGCACAGGGGGGCATCCTTCAGAGCCTGTGTTTCAGCGTATCTGTTTACAGTGGGTGCACATCATTCTTGGCAGCCCACCTGGGAACTGTTCCAAGAGGGGAAAAGAGGTCTGTATGGGTTCGCATGGCTTCCAGTGAGCTGGCCTGCCCTAGAATACATCTGCCTGACCAGTGCTGGTGCTCTGAGCATCTCTGGTCAGAGGCCCAGAGTTTCAAATGGATTCCCACAGGGTAAAGAAGAGCAGCAGAGGGTAGTTACCTGTGCATACTTAAAAAAGTGGTCTTGAAGAAGTGCGACTTTAATGATCCCATAGGTGGACATGATCGTAACAATCATAGGATTAGCAAAAAACTGGGAAATACTTTATACCTGTTAATCTAGTGCTCTTAAGCTGGATGGTGATGTCCAGTTAGACCTGACAGAGCTTTTCTCTTAAATTAATTTCCAGGTTTAAATGGTTACAGAGTGAAATGTAGAATGTCTAGCTAGTGGACAAGAAAACAGGAGATTGATGGTATTTGAGAGAGTCAGTAACACCAAGATTCCTTCTCCACTTTCATCCTAGGGGACATTCAGCAGCCCGGTCAACCTGAAGAAGACATTTAAGGTAGATATAAATTCAACAGTGTTTAGTAAAAGTAGTATCAGAATCACTCTGTGGAGTGGCTGTTGCTTTGTAACCCTGTGCAGTAAGTCCCTTGACATGCAGGGGTCAGGGGAGAAGGGAGCGTCTGTGGGAGGTGAGGGAGGCCTTCACTGAACAGCCTGCAGCAGCGCTGGGGCTTGGAGGCCCAAGCGCTTTGGGGATTGTAAGGGGCAGAATCAATACCGGGGACTATTCTTGCCTGTCTCTCCAGAACTCTCAAGCCCCTCCCCTGATGCATTTCTGCTTCTCTTAATTTCCCCGGGCCTCTGCTTTCAGATCCCAGACAAACAGTACGTGCTGACAGCGCTGGCCGCTCGCGCCAAGCTCCGGGCCTGGCATGACGTTGATGCCCTGTTTACCACCAAGGTGGGTGCCCTGGGGCTGTCAGCGCTCCGGTGGAGATGCTGTCTTGCCATCCCACGCCTCCTGGGAGTCTCAGGTTTCACGCCTTCTGGGACACTCAGGTTCCAGCTACTGGTTGCCATTTTTCCTTCAACATTTTATTTTCCAAAGTTTCACATCTAAAGAAAACCAAAAGAAAGAATAATCAACAGTTTTCACCTACTTAACGAACTTGCTCACATTTTTGCCATGTTTGCTTTCTCTTGATCTATATGCGTTTTTTTTTTTGCTGAAACATTGGAAAGTAAACTGCAGACATCACAATACTTTAACTACTTAAGCATTGTTCTCATTTGTAACCACAGTATTATCATTCTCGAGAAATTTAACGTTAACGTAAGAATATTATCAGGGAGTTCAAGAAGCGCGGACACATGTATACCTGTGACCAATTCATGTTGACGTATGGCAGAAGCCATCACAATATTGTAATTATCCTCTAATTTAAAAAAAAGAATATTATAGTACATATAAATTGATTTGCTCTTTAGAGCTGTTTTTTGTTTGTTTTTGTTTGCTGTCCAGATCGTCAAGAATCTTCCATTCCATTCGGTTGTCATGTCTCCGTTGGTTTGCAGTTTAAATATCCATTTTTCCACTATGGGTTTGACAATTTTTTGTTTTCTGCCTTTGCTATTTAATTAGAAACATTAACTATGAAAGCAGTACATGCCTGTGTCAAAATCAAACCCGCTGTGAAAGTGAGAGGATAAAAAGTGAAGTTCCTCCTCCACTGTCCACCTCCTTTCTCAGTCCCTTCCTCAAGGCAAGCACTGTGAGAAGTTTGACTGGTAGCTTTCCAGACCTTTCCTCATGAATTTACAAATAAACATTTATGTAAATATAAAGACGTAAAGGGTAGGATTATTCTACCCAGAGAATTTCATACTATCAATGCAAGTATTGTTAACGAAATTGCTTATTTCATTTAGCTGTATTTCAGACTTTTCTGCATTTGTGCCTATTCAAGCTAAGAACTCATAATACCTCTCTTTTCCACCCTCCTGAGTTCCTTGACTTTGCTGAAACCCTCATCTCTCTCCCTTTCTCTTTCCCCCACCTCCCATTCATCCACTCTCACCAGCACGTCATGCTGGTCTTACCACAAAACGCAGAGAGACTAGCTCAGAGTGAGTTGAATTTGTCTGACCTGCCCACGGCCACCCTGTCTTCCTTTTTCAGAACTGGCTGGGCTACACCAAGAAGAGAGCACCCATTGGCTTCCATCGGGTTGTGGAAATTTTGCACAAGAACAGTGCCCCTGTCCAGGTAATGGTTCCCAGAGAGAGTCGGGTACAGGGTCTTCTAGGAGACCTTACTGCTCAGCAATGGGGGACTTGACTTGCTCTGGTCTTATCTTAAAGGCAACATAATGGTTGAACTGCACCTCGACCTAGAAAGGGCCAGGGAAGGAAGTTCTGCTCAGCCTTTAGAAGTATGACCCCAGACCATCCCCTCTGAGGAGCGTCTGCTGTGTTCAGCCAGAGGGAGGCACACTACTCAAATGATACAGGAGAACTTAATGAGAAAGGCCATCAAGGAGCAGAGGGTGCGGGGGGAGGTCAGACCCAGGGCACACCTGTTGCTGGCACAGGGGTCTGGCTCCAAGATGAGGAGGAGTGGGCCCTTCTCTTCCTTTTCAGGAGAACATGGATTACTGCAGAAAGTCCACCTCATTGCCCATTGCAGACCTAGTCCTGTGGTTTGTGATGGGAATTGTAGACAGCAAGCACTGACTCTTTGCCTTCTTCAGGACTTTTTCCCTACCTTTCAGAACTCTGGCTTTAATACAGCTGAGAATCATTAATCAGAAGTACTTGTTTTCACAGATATTACAGGAGTATGTCAATCTGGTGGAAGATGTGGACACAAAGTTGAACTTAGCCACCAAGTTCAAGTGTCATGATGTCGTCATTGATGTGAGTCCCTCAGAAATGAGAGCCCTGAGTTAGACCTCAGTGGACAGTGGGAGGCTTCAGTCTCAGGTCCTGGATCCTGAGGTGCTAATGTCAGTTTCCACTCAGTGCATAGTGTGGTCTGGCAAGAGTTAGTTTGGAGACCAGCTCTCCTATATGATTTGCCCAGTTCTCTGACTGGGTTTTCTCTGCTTTTATAAATTCGTTGCACTCGGAGAATTCATAGAATGAAATCAAGCCATGTAACCTCTGCAGACGTCTCTTCAGTGTGAAGTTCGGTGGGTGCTTAGCCCCACTGTCATCCCACCGCAGCTCCCTGGCTTCTCTCGGAACCTTGGCTCAGAGTGGGAGAGACAGAAGGAAAGAAGCCCTTCTAGAGAAGGCTGACTGGAGGTTTTTATTGTCATTTCTTTTGGTGACAGACTTGCCGGGACCTGAAGGATCGTCAGCAGTTGCTCGCATACAGGAGCAAGGTGGATAAAGGCTCTGCCGAGGAGGAGAAGATTGATGCCCTTCTCAACAGCTCGGTGAGGGGCCGAGGCTTGCCCTCCAGCAGGCTCAGGAGACAGTTATCAGAGGAGTATTGAGCACAGACTCCCAAGGCCTGAATGGGATTGCTGTCGGTCAAGCCTGTGGATCTCTTGATAAGGGTCTCCTTCGGGCCTACAGGGCAGAAGTCACTCCTGAGACGTGGGATGACTTAGGGTGGTCTGGGGACCTTGGCTGACACTGATTGTAGTGCTCTGATCACTGTTAAACTCATCAGGTAGGAAGGACTAACCACTGGAAGTTAGAAACAAACGTTACAGAATCAGAATATGCAGACTGTAGAGTTTCCTGGGGCTGGATGTGACCTCCCTATTGGAAGAAAGAAGTAGGTGAAGTAGATTTTGGCTACTTTTTTTTTCAATTAATTAATTTATTTTAATCGGAGGATAATTACTTTACAACATTGTGATGGTTTTTGCCATACATCAGCATGAATCAGCCACAGGTATCCATGTGTCCCCTGAATTTTAGCTACTTGGGGAGCACAGCTGCCTCCTCTCCCATGGCATGGAATTGCTGAGCTTACTGTTAACGTGGAGCTTCGGTCCCAGTTAGGTATTTTGGAATCTACCACAAGCTAAAGCTAGTGAATCTTTGAATCTTTGTCCTGAGGAGTGCAGAACCAGAATAAATGCCCTAAATCAGGCTTACAGAATAGGTACAGATAGGTGTTTCATCCATCTCCGAATAAATGAACTCCTCTCTCCCACGTTAAGTTTTTTTTTTCAGCTTTCTGGCTCCATCTTTCTTTTCCTTACATTACCTACCTGGAGTCCTTGTTTTATTGAACTCTGTCTGCCTATCTGTAGGGATCCATGAAAACTGATGATTGTTTGTTTTCCCCAGCAAATTCGATGGAAGAATTAAGTGGCATCAGCTCCCTTGCAACCTGCCTCATTTCTTCCTTTCCTGCCTGTGAAAGTAGAGCGCGCTCTTCTTGGGAGAGTTACAGCATCACATCACTGGGGCAGAGGGACCGAGACCAGCGCCTGGGCACCGACAGCCTCAGACCGGTCTTCTGTCCAGGGACTGTCACCGAAGGCCAAGATCTAAAGCTTTGCCTTATGAGGGAGGCTCTTCACCTGGTGCTCACGTGAAGGTGGGAGTTAATTTCTAGGTTGGGCCCATATTGGGCAAGATGGCTTTTGTCCGGAGAAAGTGACTGCTCTAAAAAGGAGGTCTCCTAGGCCGAGAGGTACCGGTGTCGTCGGGCGGCCACTCCACTGCCCTCAGCTGATTGTGACCTTGGACTTGGTGCTGGACGCTGGCATCTTCTCTGCAGGAAGTCAGCAGAGAACTGGAATGGCTGTCTCCCGGGGGGTCCTCAGGAAGGGCCACCCGCCTTGCCAGGACCTGTTGGAGGCGCCTTCACCCAAGACTGTACAGAGTCCGCCACCTCGCGGCAGAGCCGGCCCACCCCGCTCTGCTGCCCTGGTCTTCCCTTTACAGACAAACTGTGGTTCCTCTCTCCCCGCACACCCCGGGGAGCCTGGTGTGGGAGATGAGGGCCCCCTCCTTCCCGTTCCTCCTCCTCCCACCCAGGCCCCCCACCGTACATGAGTCAGCGGGGCTGGGGCGCGCGTTCCCTTTCTGCACACACGTCCTTGTTTCACTAGGAGCTTCCACAAGTTTCAGCAGGGCTCACCTCAGCAGCGTTTCTGGTAGGTGAGCAAGAGGGAGGTTTTGGCCTCGCGATTGGTTTTCGAGAGGATATTCTGTAATGCCTGTGTCCTGTATTCCTGTGCCAGCGTGAGCCTTTCTTCTCTGTGACTGACCTGGGTTTCCCAGACACGCCTAGACGCCTAATAAAGCCATTTCTTCCTTGGCGCCTTCTCTTTCCCTCCTGGTTATTTTGTGCAGAGCCGTGAAATCATTGCCCTGTCTCTTGGGACCGCTACAGCCCTGCCTGGGTGACCGCATGTACCGGCCTGTCAGCACCTCAGGTTATGGGGTAACAGTGCTTATGGCAGAGTAGGGCCGTGTGCTTAACAGAGCGAACGCCGCCCCCGGCTGAAGACCTGGCCTCTTGTCCCAGCTCTGCCACTGACAAAGCTGTGTGGTGCTGGGCGAGTCCCTGTCTTTTCAATCTCATTGTCTTCATCTGTGAGAGGAAGGCACGATTCTCTCAGGGCTTGTGGAAGTCTGCACTCCTGTGACTGTGGGAGTGGGGCAGTTCAGTTCAGTTCAGTTGCTCAGTTGTGTCCGACTCTTTGCCACCCCTGAACCACAGCACGCCAGGACTCCTTGTCCATCACCAACTCCCGGAGTCCACCCAAACCCATGCCCATTGAGTCGGTGATGCCATCCAACAATCTCATCCTCTGTCATCCCCTTCTCCTCCTGCCCTCAATCTTTCCCAGCATCAGGGTCTTTTCAAATGAGTCAGCTCTCCGCATCAGGTGGCCAAAGTATTGGAGTTTCAGCTTCAACATCAGTCCCACCAATGAACACCCATGACTGATCTCCTTTAGGATGGACTTGTTGGATCTCTTTGCAGTGCAAGGGATTCTCAAGAGTCTTCTCTTGAATTGAGTGGGGGAAGTGGTAGGAGGAAAAGACAATACTGGTACAGAGACAGCAGGCTTTCAGGCAACGTGGCGCTCCTCTGGGGCAGTTTTGCCCCCCAAGAGACGTGTGTCAGTTTCTGGAGACACTTCTTGCTGCCACAACTGGAGGGAGTCACTGGCGTCTAGTAGATAGAGGCCAGGGATGCCACTGAAGAGCCTGCAGGGCACAAGCAGCTCCCTACGGCACAGAATTAACCTGCCCTCGAAGTCAGTAGTGCCAACGAGGAGGAAGCCTGCTCTCAGGATCAGACTTGATCTTTGGCTCCTCCGCTTTGCATCTGCTCCTTCACTTTGCATTTCCAGGTAACCTCATGTTTGGTGCCTCTCTGATCAACCCTCTTTTTAAAAAAAATTTATTTATTTCTTATTTGTGGCTGTGCTGGGTCTTCGTTGCTGCAAGTGGGCTTTCTCTAGTAGTGGCGAGTGGGAGCTTCTCTAGTTGTGCGTGAACTTCTCATGGCGGTGGCTTCTCTTTGTTGCAGAGCACAGGCTCTAGGGCGTGTAGTTGTGCATTGGCTGAGTTGCCCCGTGGTATGTGGGATCTTCCTGGACCAGGGGATGAACCCATGTCCCCTGCATTGGCTGGTGGATTCCTAACCACTGGACCACCAGAGAAGTCCCCCCAACTGTCCTGCTGTTGAAGAAAGTGAAGCAAAGGTGAAAGTCACTCAGTCGTGTCCAACTCTTTGTGACCCCATGGAATTCTCTAGGCCAGAATACTTTAGTGGGTAGCCGTTCACTTCTCCAGGGGATCTTTCCAACCCAGGGATCGAACCCAGGTCTCCCACGTTGCAGGCAGATTCTTTACCAGCTGAGCCACCAGGAAAGCCTAAGAATACTGGACTGGGTAGCCTTTCCCTTCTCCAGCAGTTCTTCCAGACCTAGGAATCGAACTGGGGTCTCCTGCATTGTAGACAGATTCTTTACCAGCTAAGCTCTCAGGGAAGCCCTGCTGTTAAAGAACTGGGAGTTTAATTTGCTAAATTGTGCTGAAAGGAATTCCCTAGCAGTCCAGCCGTTAGGAATCCGCACTTTCAGTGCCGAGATCTCAGGTTCAATACTTGGTTGGGGAACAAAGATCCCACAGGCTGTGAGGTACAGCAAACAACAACAAAAATCGTGCTGAAGTTATGGGCTGATCTTCAAACAGATACTGGTAACTTAACCAGCCTATGAGGATTCATTCAGAGAGGCAGAACCACTAGGAGTATATAGTCCACCCATCTGTCTGTCTAATCTCTGCGTGGAATTCATTACAGGCCCTTGACCTTGCTCAAGTAATGGCATCTGGTTAAATGGTCTCTGAAAGGTTGTCTTCTTGTCTGGTCTTAGAGCTGGCAATGCAAAGGGCAGGTGGTGGGGAAGGGAAGGTGGATAAAAAGTGAGGGAGGAGGAGCCAGAGCCCATGCATGGACTGGAACTCCTGCCAGTTCTCACCTCCTCCAACCTGACGAAGTGGGTGACCTGCAGGGGCAGCTCACTGGTGGCATCTGTCATGCAGCGGAACACACGTGTGGCCCAGGAGTGTGAGAAGCTGCAGGAGGATCTGGGGAAGGTATAGTAGTCGTCAGCTCAACCGCTGCCCCCAGACAGCGAAAGCTCCACCCCCAGCCTCGTCCACCTCCAATCCTGCAGGGAAAGCTCTCCGGCAGCACACCCTAACTGGAAACAGGGAGAAGGATGCTGGAAAATGTAGTTCTGCCTAGCCACCTGCATGTGTCACAAAGCCACGACCAGCGGATCCCCGTTTTCAAGAACGTGTAAGTAAAGGATGGATCTCGAATCTAATGCTGGTACAGCCAACCTGTGCCTCGTTGTGCTGAGCTGGGAGGTTTTGCACTTCTTTTTCCTTTGGATCAGGAAACATCACTTACGACATTCGAGTGGCTCACCCAATGTTATGCGCTTTCCTGGTGGCTCAGCGGTAAAGAATCTGCCTGCAAGGTAGGAGCCGCAGGAGATGTGGGTTTGATCCCTGGGTCAGGGAAGATTCACTGGAGGAGGGCATGGCAACCCACTCCAGTATTCTTGCCTAGAGAATCCTATGGACAGAGGGGCTTGGTGAGCTACAGTCCACGGGGTTGCAAAGAGTCAGACACAATTGAAGCGGCTTAGCACTCACCACAACCCACTGTTATGGTCTAAGGAAGGGTTTCCTAGACTTGAGACCTTGTTTGCTCTTCACCTCAAGTTCTGGAGACTGCTTTTAAAGAGATTGAGAGCAAAGTGACCTAAGAGCCCTCCTAGAAAAGGGATTAGAGAAGCCAGACACTAAAGGTTGCATTTTGTATGATTCCATTCATGTGAAATCAGGCCTGAATATTCATTGGAAGGGCTGGTGCTGAAGCTGAAGCTCCAATTCTTTGACCTCTTGATGTGAAGAGCTGACTCATTGGAAAAGACCCTGATGCTGGAAAATATTGAAGGCAAGAGGAGAAGGGGGCAACAGAGGATGAGATGGTTGGATGGCATCACTGGCGGTGGACGTGAGTCTAAACAAGCAAACTCCGGGAGATGGTGAAGGACAGGGAAGCTTGGCGTGCTGTAGTCCATGGGGTCGCAAAGAGTCAGACATGACTTAGGGACTGAACAACAACTGTTCATGGGAAATAGCCAGAAAAGGTAATTCCACAGAGGCAAGAAACATGTGTGGTTGCCTAGGGCTGAGGGGGTGGGTGTGGGGTGGAAGTGGGGAGTGACTGCTTCATAAGGGCCAGGCTTCCTTTGGAGGGGGATGAGAGGTCTTGGAACTAGAGGTAGTGGGTGAGCAACACTGAATGTAACGAATTGTTCACTTTTAAATGGCTGTTTTGTGAATTTCACCTCAATAAAATTTTCTCACGGTTATCATTTTTGTGTGTGTGGTGAGAACACTCAGGATCTACTCTTGGCAAATTTAAAGTAGACAATGCTGTACTGTTACCTGTGGTCACCATGATGTACATCAGATCCCCAAATTAATTTTATCATTTATTATTTTATTATTATTATTTATGCATTGAATGAGAAATTTGTATGCAGGTCAGGAAGCAACAGTTAGAACTGGACATGGAACAACAGACTGGTTCCAAATAGGAAAAGGAGTTCGTCAAGGCTGTATACTGTCACCCTGCTTATTTGACTTATATGCAGAGTACATCATGAGAAACACTGGACTGGAAGAAGCACAAGCTGGAATCAAGATTGCTGGGAGAAATCCATAACCTCAGATATGCAGATGACACCACCCTTATGGCAGAAAGTGAAGAGGAACTAAAGAGCCTCTTGATGAAGGTGAAAGAGGAGAGTGAAAAAGTTGGCTTAAAACTCAACATTCAGAAAATGAAGATCATGGCATCTGGTCCCATCACTTCATGGGAAATAGATGGGGAAGCAGTGGAAAGAGTGTCAGACTTTATTTTTTGGGGCTCCAAAATCACTGCAGATGGTGACTGCAGCTATGAAATTAAAAGATGCTACTCCTTGGAAGAAAAGTTATGACCAACCTAGATAGCATATTAAAAAGCAGAGACATTACTTTGCCAACAAAGGTCCATCTAATCAAGGCTATGGTTTTTCTTGTGGTCATGTATGGATGTGAGAGTTGGACTGTGAAGAAGGCTGAGCGCCGAAGAATTGATGCTTTTGAACTGTGGTGTTGGAGAAGACTCTTGAGAGTCCCTTGGACTGCAAGGAGATCCAACCAGTCCATTCTGAAGGAGATCAGCGCTGGGTGTTCTTTGGAAGGAGTGATGCTGAAGCTGAAACTCCAGTACTTTGGCCACCTCATGCGAAGAGTTGACTCATTGGAAAAGACTCTGATGCTGGGAGGGATTGGGGGCAGGAGGAGAAGGGGACGACAGAGGATGAGATGGCTGGATGGCATCACCGACTCGATGGATGTGAGTCTGGGTGAACTCAGGGAGTTGGTGATGGACAGGGAGGCCTGGCGTGCTGCGATTCATGGGGTCGCAAAGAGTCGGATAGGACTGAGCGACTGAACTGATGCATTGATTTCTTGAACACAAAAAGGAGAGGCTTGAAAAGTTGACTCCTGAGTAGTGCTAAGATTTGAATGAATTGGAGTGTGCAAAAAAAGAAAAATCTAGAAGTCCAGAACCTTCTGTTGGGAAAAGGAGGATCCCAGACTGCCCTGGTATAGTATTCTGAGAAGTATGAAGGAATTCATGCCCTCATGGGGTAGGTCTGGAAAACCTCTAGGTGGGTCTGGCCCCTTTAAGACTCCAAGCCTGAAGTAACCTGGTAGCTAAGGAGTCATAATGACAACTTTCCTGGGTAATTCTCCCTGAAAATGTAGTTATTACCTTCCAGGACGAGACGTCCTGAGGATCAGAGCCATCTTTTCCTCAGTTTGGTTGGTGAGAGATATACATAGGCTTCATTTTCTAAAATCTAGATGTCCCTGCTCTAGACAGAGGGTTGTGGTATTTAGTTTGGGTTCTTTTCTACCCTGTAGGAAAAGAGAGTTTGGGGAAAGGGGTGAGTTTCTGTGAAATGTGGTCTTAAGTGTCCAGTCCTATCTTTAAGAGAATGGAAGGGAAAAATGTCCTAGCCCAAGAGCGCCTGTGAAACCCATTGCTCACGGAAATACAGGTGCTGAAAAATTTGCCTGAAGCCTACATGGATCTTGTCCAGGTTTTTCATGAATCCAGTATTCTTGATTGATGGGTGTAGGCTCAGTAGTCGCTCAGTCGTGTCCAACTCTTTGTGACCCTATGGGCTGTAGCCCACCAGGCTCCTCTGTTCATGCGGTTTTTCTGGCAAGAATACTGGAGTGGGTTGTCATTTCCTCCAGGGGATCTTCCCGACCCAGGGATTGGACCTGCGTCTCCTGGATCTCCTGCACTGCAGGCTGATTCCTTACTGCTGAGCCACCAAGAAAGCCAGATTCACAGGTAGTCAGTGCCTAGGAATTCTCCAGGACTCAGATGCAGAGAAGTGGATGGGAGCTGCCGGTTTGGAACTGGGAGGGGAGGTGCTGAAATCGCCATCAGGAGAACAGGGACTTGGGCGCATGCCCCACTCTTTCTTGGGGGACAGAGGGTTGAAGTGATTGGCATCTGTCACTGCAGTAGATGCTGGCTTGGAGATGGACCTGCTAGAGGATCTTGAGACCCTGAAGTTTGAGTCCGGGATTCATGAGGAAGACCAAAGCTGGCTGTATTTGCTGGGCCGTTCTCATGGTCTGATGACCAAGGCCTGCGCCCACGCAACCTTCTTCTGCAAGCTACTCCATAATTTGAGGTACGCTGGGTCCCTAGGGTCAAGTAGATGGAGAAGAATCTCTGCAGAGAATCCAGATGACTTAACTTTTTATATTGGAGAATAACTTTGGCAGGGGGAGTGTCTTCCTGCCTTGGTAACCTACACTGAAGCACTCCTGGTCTGAAAACACCAGGGAGACGCACACCAGGGTGCCTTGGCTGTGGTTATGTAATGTGGCATGGATTAATGGTGATTTCCTTTTGGTGCGTAGACTGATTAAATCATCCATTCACCCATCCATTCACTCTCTCATCAGGACAACCAGCTTGTCTTCCACAGATGCTAATGACGGGCCATTCCATGTCTATTGGCTGAAAATGGGGGTCATTTTTTTTCTTTTCGGGCTAACAGTGGAATGCCTCCTCACAAGAAAGCTTCCAGGGACTTTGGGGGTCCCTATGGCCAGATGACTTGCCTGAAAACAGGAATACTGACTTTCAAAGAAGCTCTCAGTCCAGTCCTGGCTTCTTGACACTTGAATAAGAGGCATGTGAGAGCCAAGTACTTAGGACTAAGGCTCCTGGATTCTGTTAACTCTAGGTCACTCTTGGAGCATTTGTTGCCTCCCCAACCCCCACCCCTCCGTCTACTTCTCAGTTTACTTTCCTCTGATATTAGATTAACTCCCAGATGGGGGGCCCAGATCCCAGTCAAGCATATTAAAGGTATAGCACATACCTGAGGAGGCAGAGGACTCGAGCAGTTTGCTGACTGGCTGACTGATAGGGAAGCATAAACCTGTGGGCTGCCTCCAAAGACGTGTGATGAGAAACCAACATGGGAAACTCTCAGGAGGCACCTTCTATTTGGAAGGATTAGGCACAGTGGGAAAATGCTCTCCTTTTAACCAAAAGAGAAGCCTCACATAGAATGTGGCTTGTCATGCTTAGATGGAAGCTCCAGAGTGTGAAGACTCCATTTTTCACAGAAATACAGAACAACTATAAGTGAAGTGAAAGTCACTCAGTCATGTCTGACTCTCTGCAACCCCATGGACTACACAGTCCATGGAATTCTCCAGGCCAGAATACTGGAGTGGGTAGCCTTTCCCTTCTCCAGGGGATCTTCCCAACCCAGGGATTGAACCCAGGTCTCCTGCATCGCAGACAGATTCTTTACCAGCTGAGCCACCAGGGAAGCCCCCAAATACTGCAGTGCATAGCTTATCCTTTCTCCAGCAGATCTTCCCGACCCAGGAATCGAACCGGGGTCTCCTGCATTGCAGGTGGATTCTTCACCAGCTGAGCTACCAGGGAAGCCCCACAAATATCAAGATCATCCTATAACAACATAAAATGATGCCTATGTGTTCAGGGGTCAGACCTTGTTCATCTTGGGCCAAGGAAACACATCCAGAACCAACAGCGAGTGAATCTCCAGAAAGAGTGGCCTCAAATCCTTGATCATTCCTTTCTCCAGTCTGTTTTCCCATATCAACCATTTTCTTTGATAAATCATCACATTGGAGGAAAAGCTAAGTTATGTGATTTCCTGGGTGTGTGCAGAACTGAAATAGCAAACCAGGAAGAGGAGGTGTATGGTAGGAGAGGAGTGCACTTGTCCTGGCAGAGATGGAAATGGACCACTGTCCACGCAGGGAACAGTGGAAGGACTGGCTCCCTGTGTTCCGGGATAAGGTATGATGGTGGCTGTTCACAGTGATGGTCCTGCGGCAAATAGTTAACAGTCAGACCTTGTGTTTAAGAAGGCAGGGAAATGCACAATACATGTAACCAAAAAAGAGTTCATTTAAGAAGGTTTTAAACAAGCGCTGATCTTTTGAAAGGGGTATGCTTTACTCTTTGGAAAATTCACTCAGGAGGAACATTTCATTCCATCCAGAGAAGCTGGGTCATTGTTGTTGTGGTTTAGTCACTAGGTCAAGTCCAACTCTTTGCGACCCCATGGACTGTAAACCACCAGGCTCCTTCTGCGCATGGGATTTCCCAGGCAAGAATACTGGAGTGGGTTGCCATTTCCTTCCCCAGGGAATCTTTCCAACCCAGGGACTGAACCTGCATCTCCTGCATTGGTAGGTGGATTCTTTACCAACTAAGCCACCAGGGAAGCCTGAAGCTGGGTCAGTGGCACATAGTTGGAATGCTTCTCTCTGAAGGACTTAAGGTGGCGCAGCAGGCTGCATTTGAGGAAGTTAAAGCAGAGAAAGAGATTGACAGTCAAGAAGGGCTAAGGCTATAATTATTTAAATTGGAGGATAATTATTTTGCAATATTATGGTGCTTTTTGCCATACGTTAACATGAATCCGTCACGGGTGCACATGTGTCCCCCCATCCTGAATGCCCCTCCCACCTCCCTCCCCACCCCAGCCCTCTGGGTTGTCCCAGAGTACTGGCTTTGAGTGCCCTGCTTCATGCATTGAATTTGCACTGGTCATCTATTTTAACTATGGTAATATACATGTTTCAATGCTAGTCTCTCAAATCATCCCACCCTCCCCTTCTCCCACATAGTCCAAAAGTCTGTTCTTTACATCTGTGTCTCTTTTGCTGCCTTGTATATAAGATCCTCGTTACCATCTTTCTAAATTCCATGTATATATATATGTGTGTGTTAATATACTGTATCGGTGTTTCTCTTTCTGACTTCACTCTATAATAGGCTCCAGTTTCACCCATCTCATTAAAACTGACTCAAATACATTCTTTCTCATAGATGAGTAATATTCTATTGTATATATGTACCACAATCTGCCGATGGACATCTAGGTTGCTTCCGTGTCCTAGCTATTGGAAACAGTGCAGTAATAAACGCTGGGCTACATGTGTCTCTTTAAAAACAGTGGTTAGATGCCATGAAGTAGGTGGCAGTGCCCTAACCATATGCATGTTGTCAGGCCCGAGAGCCTCTTCCATCCTTGTCAAGGGGAGTGCTAACCTTCTCTCCTTTCACACAACACACGTGTATGTCTTAATATTTGTGTGTGTCCATGTTCATTCTCCAGAGAATCATTCGCCAGAAAATTAGTACTAGAGAAGCGAACCTCTAAATGTCGCTTGACTGGGTTGCGTGAAGAAACTCTGGATGACGATGCGTTAAAGGTGGGCATCATCGGAGGCGGCCACCTTGGGAAGCAGCTGGCACACACGCTGCTCCAGTTCATCCCCATCCCTGCTGAGAATCTGCGGATCTCCACTCGGAGGCCAGAGACCCTGGGTGAGGAGCACTGGGCAGGCCACTTGGAAAGGGCCCCTCAAAAGAGGAATCCTTGCATACAGCTGGCCGAGTTCTTAGCTTGCTAGCCCTGAGAAAAGCTGGAAAGTTGTGTTTTTTTTTTAATTTCAATACTTAATTTGGCTGCACTGGGTCTTAGCTGTGGCACTTGGGATCTTTAATCTTCACTGTGGCATTCAGGATCTTTTTTCAGTCTCGGCATATGGGGTCTAGTTCTCCAACCAGGGATGGAACTTGGGCCCCCTGCATTGGGAGCACAGAGTCTTAGCCTCTGGACTACCAGGGAAGTCCCAGAAAGATTTTTTTTTTTTTAAACTTGTTCCCTAAAGTGCCTTTCTTTTCCACCTAAATATTTATATCCATCTCTCCTCCCTGCACCCTGTGGCCAGATATCTTTCTGGGTCTTTGATTCAGAGATGCTTTCCAAACAGAATTCAAATCTTCTAACTGGACCAGTTAGAGTCCGAGTGGTTTACTGCTTCCAAACGTTTGGCCTTGTTTTTTAAAAACACCATTTATGGGGGACTTCTCTAGCTTTCTAATGGTTAGGACTCCATGCTTCCACTGCAAGGAGCATGGGTTCGATCCCTGGTTGGGGAGCTAAGATCCTGCATGCCATGTGGCAGAGTCAAAAAAATAGTAATACCATGTACTGAAAAAAATTTTTTTAATGTTTTGCAGTGATTCCATTTATTAACCTCTGGTGGTAGAAATCAGAACAGTGAGTGCTTCTGGGGAGACTGAGAAGAGGCCCCAGGGAACTTTCTGGGCAGATGTAAACATTCTGTTTCTTGAGAAAGGTGCACGTTCCTTGGATGTCTGCATTTGTCAAAAAGAATCAAACTATTTACTTCAAATCTGTGTGATGCACTGTGTGCAAATTATATTTCAATAATTTAAAAAATGTAAAATAATACATGCATGTTATAAAAAATTTAGAAAATTACTCTATAGGAAAGTAAATAATAACTACCTATAATTTCCTTATCAGGGTTAACATTTCTTTTCCATTTTTTCTTCTGATTATATCCGATTATACCAGTAACTAAAACTATGCAAAGCTCTTTGTATCCTGCTTTTAAAAACAGTTAATGGATCATTTGCATATTATTTGACATTCTTGAAAATCATGATTTTAAGGTTGTACAGTATTCCTAAAGTATGACTTATGATACTTTATGTAACTGTGCCTTACTGAGTAGGACTTCCTGATTCATAATTTTTTTTAATTGCTAGGTCAAAGAACAGGTACAGCTTTATTGAGATACACTTTGTATATAATAAATTGCACATTTTGGAAGTGTATAGTTTGAGGGACTTCCCTGCTGTTTCAGTGGCTGAGACTCCATGCTCCCAAGATAAGGGGCCTGGGTCTATCCCTGGTCAGGGAACTAGACCCCAAATGCCGCAACTAAAGATCCCACGTGTCGCAACTAAGACCCGGCACAGCCAAATAAATAAATACTTTAAAAAATATTTTTAAGTGTACAGTCTGATGTTTTGACACCTGTATGCTCCTATGAAAGCATCAACACAGTCAAGTCATGAACCTCTCCACCTCCCTGCAGGTCCCACTCAGGAAACCACTGATTTGATTTCTGTCACTACCAATTAGTTTACATTCTGTAGAATTTTGTACAAATGGAATCATACAGTTTGTACTTTTTCTTTGCTCTAAATTAGTTTTAATTATTTTTTAATTGAAGTATAGTTGATTTATAAGGTGTTGTTTTCAGATGTACAATAAAGTGATTTAGTTATACATCATATAAGTATGTATGTTCTTTTTCCGATTCTTTTCCCACATAGGTGATTACAAAATATTGAGTGTAATTCTCTGTGCTATACAGTAGGGTTTTTTTTTTAATAATTTTATTTATTTGTTTATTTTATGGCTGCACTGGGTCTTTGCTGCTGTGAGGGTTTTTCTCTAGCTGCAGCGAATGGGGGCTATTCTCTAGTTGCGATGCGTGGGCTAGCTCATTGCGGTGGCTTCTCTTGTTGCAGAGTACGAACATTTGGGCGTGTGGGCTTCAGTAGTTCTCAGGCCTGAGAGCACAGGCTCAACAGTTGCGGCTCATGGGCTTAGCTGCTCTGTGGCATTTGGGATCCTCCCTGACCGGGGATCGAACTCGTATCTCCTGCGTCGGCCGATGGATTCTTTACCACTGAGCCACCTGGGAAACCCCTCAGGTCACATGCTATGCTATGCTATGCTAAGTCACTTCAGTCATGTCCGACTCTGTGTGACCCCATAGACGGTAGCCTACCAGGCTCCCCTGTCCCTGGGATTCTCCAGGCAAGAACACTGGAGTGGGTTGCCATTTCCTTCTCCAATGCATGAAAGTGAAAAGTGAAAGTGAAGTCGCTCAGTTGTGTCCGACCCTCAGCGACCCCATGGACTGCAGCCTACCAGGCTCCTCCGTCCATGGGATTTCCCAGGCAAGAGTACTGGAGTGGGGTGCCATAAGTACAATCAAATGATTAGCTACCAAGGAGTGGTTTTAGCAAGGACATGAGTTATTATGTTTCTCTCTGTGTTTATAAATATCTTGTTGACATTAAATTATGTACACTTTACTGAAACTACAAGCAGAGTTTCCCAAACTACTCCTGTCCTCTTCCCTCTTCCCTCTTCCACTCTCTCACTCTCCACCAGTTCAAGCCAGTTAAGCTGTTTAACTGTGTCCCAGTCACGCAATTCTGTTTTATAAACAGCATGTTTTATTTTGCTTTGGTTGCTTGTCTTCACCCAATCAGGGATCAAACCCATGCCCCTGCAATGGAAGCCCAGAGTCCTAGCTACTGGACTGCCAGGAAATTCCCAGTCACGTGATTCTCGAAGCTTCAGCTTTCACTTCTGTAATATAGGGATATATAGTTTATGCTGCTGCTGCTAAGTCGCTTCAGTTGTGTCCGACTCTGTGCGACCCCATAGACGGCAGCCCACCAGGCTCCCCTATCCCTGGGATTCTCCAGGCAAGAACACTGGAGTGGATTGCCATTTCCTTCTCCAATGCGTGAAAAGTGAAAGTGAAGTCGTTCAGTCCGACTCTCAGCGACCCCATGGACTACAGCCCACCAGGCTCCTCCGCCCATGGGATTTTCTAGGCAAGAGTACTGGAGTGGGGTGCCATTGCCTTCTCCAATAGGGAAATATTATATCCCTATAATAGAGGGACAATACTGGTCTCTGCCTCATAAGGTTCTTGTGAGGATTCCCTGTGGGCGGTTTAGTCACTAAGTCATGTCCGACTCTTTATGACCCCATGGACTATACGTCTCAGGCTCCTCTGTCCATGGGATTTCCCAGGCAAGAATGCTGGAGTGGGTTGCCATTTCCTTCTCCAGAGGATCTTCCCAACCCAGGGATCAAAACCCAGTCTCCTGCATTGCAGGTGATTCCTTACCAACTGAACCACCAGGGAAGCCAAGGATCCCCCTGATAATGTGTCTGAAGTACTTCGTACATCACCTGATATGTGGTAAAGTCAGTAAACTGGAGCAGAAGGCTTCGTTCAGATTTTTCTCTTTCTAAAAAAAAAAAAAATCTGAAAAATTCTAGCGTTTGGTTTAAACATGAGGTCAGGATGAATTATCTAACGATCTCGAGCACAGCTGTGGTGGCATCAGCTGTCGTAGTCGTGGGGCCAGGGCTTTGCTGTGTGGCTTTCAGAAGCCATAAGGGAATTTCTTCTGATTTATGTGGTGACAAGTGTGTGTGCGTGCTAAGTCACTTCAGTTGTATCCAACTCTTTGAGACCCTTTGGACCCTAGCCTGCCAGACTCCTCTGTCCATGGGATTCTCCAGGCAAGAATACTGGAGTGGGTTGCCATGCCCTCCTCCAGGGAATCTTCCTGACCCAGGGATCGCACTGGTATCTCTTATGTCTCCTTCATTGGCACACAGGTTCTTTACCACTAGCGCCACCTAGGAAGCCACACTTGGTGACAAGACTTGCGATAAAATAGTTGCCACCCTCTCCCCAAAGTTGGGGGCTTCTCTAGAGGCTCAATTGGTAAAGGATCTGCCTGCAATGCAGAAGACCCAAATTCAATCCCTGGATCAAGACGATCCCCTGGAGGAGGAAATGGCAATCCACTGCAGGACTCTTGCCTGGAGAATTCCATGGACAGAAGAGCTGGGCAGGCTACAGTCCATGAGATCAAAAAGAGTCAGACAGGACTACAATTTTCACTTTACCCAAAGTTGATGTTGAGTCTGAAGTCTTCTGTATTGTGATCTATCTGACTTCTTTTATTCCCTCCCAGATGAATTCAAGAAACTGGGAATCCAGTGCTTTTACCAGAACGCTTCTCTGGTGGGATGGGCCGATGTGGTATTCCTCTGCTGCCTGCCATCTCAGCTGCCTAATATCTGCGTAGAAATTCAAACCCGGCTTGGGAAAGACTGCATTGTGTACAGCTTTGTCTCTGCCATCCCAGTATCCAGGTATCTTGTTAGGGTGATCACAGGGCTGGCAGGACCTCTCTGTCACCTCATGTCCACCCCCGCCCCTACCTCTTGGAGTTGACCATTCCCAGTCATAAGGTGGAAGCATCTTCATCGGCAGAAGGGCCCAAGCCAGCCTTTGAAATTGTGTCCTCCCCGTTTTTTCCGTCAACAGCACTTGTGGGTGGGGCATTTCCTTTGATGTGCAAATGTTTAGAGCAGAAACAGAGCATTGCTTCCACCTACTTGGGGCTTCCCTTGTGGCTCTGCTGGTCAAGAATCCACTTGCAATGCAGGAGACCTGGGTTTGATCCCTGGGTTGGGAAGATCCCCTGGAGAAGGGAAAGGCTACCCACTCCAGGATTCTGGCCTGGAGAATTCCATGAACTGTATATATAGTCCAAAGGGTCGCAAAGAGTCGGACACGACTGAGCGACTTTCACTTTCACCTACTTGAAGTTGACTCGTGTTCCCTTGTATCCGGGTCAGCAGCATGAAAATTGATGGAGAGCATGTGGCAGATATCCTTTTGGTACGTCTAGTGCTGGGCCCAGCGCCTGGCTCGTGGTAACTTTCAATAAGTGTATCTGAGGAGGATGGGTGAACCATCCGGCTAAGCGGTTGTGCCCCCAGGGCTGACCCACACCTGCATTTGCCTCTGGGCTGTGCTGTGCCGCGGACTGTGTGGTTGGGGCTGGATGTGCCCTCCGTGGATCACGTGCTGGTTCATTCCAGTCCCGGCTCTGCACTCCCTGCCTTGATTGCTTTACTTGCAGGTTGAAACTCCTACTGAATCACACTAACATCTTGCGGCCCCAGTATCAGTGTGCTGAAGATCTTGCCCACATCTGGGGGACCAATGAGATCACCGCTGCTCTCCAAGACCCCACGATTCTTCAGGCTACCTGCCCCTACAGCCCTGCTGGTAAGGGCTCACCAGATTTTTGGCACTTTTGAAAATTACCTTCCTCTTGACCTGTTGCTGTCTTATTAAACCCTGGTGTGGTTGTGCTGAGGGTGTGTGTGGGGGGGAAGAACATCCTAGATGCTAGATGGCATTCTCAGCTACTTAGGTTTTATATGGGAACAACTTTGGTGGCAAAAAGCAGCCTTTTTAGGGACTTCCCTTGTCAGTCTAGTGGTTAAGACTTTGCCATCCAAAGCAGGGGGTTCGGGTTTGATCCCTGGTTGGGGAGATAAAATCCCACATGCCTCATGGCCAAAAAAACCAAAATATAAAAAAACAGAAGCAGGGCTTCCCTGGTGGCTCAGTGGTGGAGAATCCACCTGCCAATGTGGGCTTGGTCTCTGATCCGGAAAGATCCCTCATGCTGCAAAGCAGCTAAGCCCTTGTGCCTCAACAATTGAACCAGTGCTCTAGAGCCCCAGAGCCAAAACCACTGAAGCCTGAATGCCCTGGAGCCCATGCTCTGCAGCCAGAGAGGCCACTGCAGCGAGAGGCCCGTACATCACAACTAGGGAGTAGCCCCCGTCTGCAGCAACTAGAGAAAAGCCCGCGCAGCAGTGAAGACCCAGCGCAGCCAAAAACAAAACAAATACTTAAAAATGTATATGAAAACTGAAAGCCACTCAGTTGTGTCCGATTCTTTGTGAACCCATGGACTACATAGTCCATGAAATTCTCCAGGCCAGAATCCTGGAGTGGGTAGCTGTTCCCTTCTCCAGGGGATCTTCCCAACCCAGGGATCGAACCCAGATCTCCTGCATTGCAGGCGGATTCTTTACCAGCTGAGCCACAGGTGTGTGTGTGTGTGTGTATATATATATATATATATATATATATACAGAAGCAATATTGTAACAAATTCAGCAAAGACTTTAAAAAATGATCCACATTTTTTAAAAATCTAAAAAAAAAATTTTTTTTAAAAGCAGCCTTTTTAAAGGAAAAGCTGAGAAGTGTGATTAATCAGACCCTCTAAGGATGAGTTGGAAACAACCAGAGAGGAGAGCCTGTTTAAACAAAAGAATGCAGCATCTGGGACCAAATGGCTTTTCCTTACTGTAATCTTGCAGTGCGCCTTATTGCAAGAACCATTCCAGAGATTTCCCAAGATGCATTTGTCATTAGCAATGTCTACATTAACCTATCTGTAGGTAGGGTTAACACATGACGTGTTATAAAGGGCACACCCAGGGCTCTTGGTGCAGTAAAGAAGTTCATATAACCAAACTGTCTCGGACAGAAGGTAGCTGTTCACTGTCTGGGGGTTTGTCCTGGGTTCCCTGTAGACCTTTTTAGGCGGTGCTCACTGGTGTTTCCTTTCTCACTGATGTTTAGGGGGAATAAGCCTCAACATCAAGTGGCTGGAGGGGATGTTTTATGCACTCTTAAACTTCTGCACAGCAAACGACATGCCGCACTCACAAGCGCTGCAGCATCTGAACGAGCTGTTCTCCGCCCAGCACCTCAAGGCCTGTAAGGAGGACGAAGCATCACCCCGAAAATTTCAAGCCCAAGATTTTGTCAGTAAGATCTATGCCAAGAACCTGTCTCAGAAACGGTAAAGTATCAGACGGTGGCCATTTGAACTTCTCCCACACTGTTGTCTTAGCAGATGTTTTTTATTTTTCCTTTAATGTTCTTTTTAAAAATTCATAAAAATAATACATTCTTAGGAAAAAAAATTCAACGAGTGGAGAAATGAGAGCCCTCTTTTGCCCCCCCAATCCCTTTTTATAGACTTCACCTCTAATCGCTTTGATTTGTCTTTTCACCTTATGTATTTACAAACATATATGTATATTCGCATTATAGTATAATGTGTATGCATATCTGTATCTATATGTACATTTTAGAAACATGGGGACTATACTCACTATGTCATAGGTATTGCTCTGTGTTAGTACAATAATATCTACTTCTTTCACGAGCATGGTGTAGGCATCTGCTGGATACATTTCTTTTTTTTTTAATTTATTTATTTTTAATTGGAGGATAATTGCTTTACAATATTGTGTTGGTTTCTGCCATACATCAGTATGACTCAGCCCTAGGTATACATATGTCCCAGTGGATATGTTTCTTTAACTGTATTTATTCATTCTGTTTCCTCTTGATGGCGTTGTACCCCGGCCCCACATTTTGCATAAAGGAACTGCTTTGAACATTTTTATCCTTAAACTTTGCACACTTGTACCAGTAGAATTTCTGGGTCAGAGGTTATATATATTTTATGTTTGATAGATATTCCTAAATTACCTATCAAAAACATGATGCTTACTCGTATTTCCAGCAATAGTGTATGAGAGTGCCATTTCACTATAGTTTCATAACTATTAGATCATTCTTATTAATCTTTAATAATCTAATGGGGACAAATGGTTGCCCTTGTTACCAGAGACTTCCATGTCACTAAATTCACCGGATACTTTTATTTTTTTATTTAAAAGAATAGACATAATTTTTTTAGAGCAAGTTTAAGTTTACAGAAATATTGAGCAGACGGTTCCCATAGAGCACCTGCCTCCTGACCTGCAGTTTCCCCTACAACCCCCTCGTGTTCACGTGGCAAGTTATTATTCCTAAAGTCCAGAGTTCATGGGATTCACGATTTTCTTGTTAGTCGTGGTAAAATACACAGAACATAGAATTTACCATTCTTTTTTAAAAGTGTTTATTTATTTTGGCCACACCTCACTCACAGCCTTTGGGATCTTAGTTGTCCAACCAGGGACTGAACCTGAGCCACCTATAGTAGGAACGTGGTCATGGGACACTTCTAAATCCTTTTCTTTCCTGGCTATTGAACATAGCGTCCTTCCTGAAGCGATCGCGTCTCTTAGTCTTCCTGATACACTCACATGCTCTTCGTTTTCTTCCTGTCCCTTTATCCTGCCTTTCCAGGTCCTCTTCTGCCCCATCCTTAAATCTGGGAGTTTTCAGGGCTCTGTCGAAGCCTTCTTTTCTCATTCTACACTTTGTTCTTGGGTGGTCTTTTCCACTGTGGAGACTTAGGTTGCCATCTTTACTCTGCCAGCACAGGACTCCATATGCCTAACCTAGATGTCAGTTCTGCATCCAGGTAACTTCATACCCACCATCTCCACTCAAACTCCATGTGTTTAAAAGCATCCCTGCTTGCATGCCTGCTCTTTCAGTGTTTCTGTCTAATTACATGCTCCTTGGAAGAGTTGTTCAACCCAAAACCTGGAAGAAATCCTTGATTGTCCCCCTCCCCTGCTCCCGCCTCCCCCCCTTTTTTTTTGGCTGTGCTGGGTCTTCGCTGTGGCACGTAAGCTTCTCAAGTTGCATTGCATGGGCTCAGTTGCCCTGCAGCATAGGGATCTTAGTTCCCTGACCAGGGATCAAACCGCGTCCCCTGCATTGGAAGGTGGATTCTTAACCACTGGACCACCAGGAAAGTCTCTTATGTTTTGTATTCTAATTAATCACTAGTGACCTGTGACACACTTTCAATTTGGGAATCTTCCACCCCCCTTTTTCCTAGGACTCCCTTTGCCTCTCTCTTATGTTGGATCTCTTTTTCCTGGACCCTGTCTTCCTCTGGCTTCATCTACTTCTTCATTATGATGGAATATGTTCTCCTGCACTAGCTTCTTCCATAAAGGCTGTGTGGTAATTTTTAAGGACTATGTATGACAATGTTTTTATTTTACACTAATATTTTATTGAAAACACAGCCAAGGTGTAGAATCTAGGTTAGAAATAATTTCCCTCAGAATTTTGAAGGCAGCGCTCCGTTGTCTTTCACCTTTTAGAGTTGCTGTTGAGAGGTAGAGGGTCATCCTAATTCTTCAGGTCATGCTTGGTCTGAAACCTGTTTGTTTTCTCTCTGGAAGCTTATAGTATCTTTTGATCTCAGCATCCTGAAATTTTATTATGTGTCATGATGTAAAGTGAAGTGAAGTTGCTCAGTTGTGTCTGACCCTCAGCAACCCCATGGACTGCAGCCCACCAGGCTCCCCTGTCCATGGGATTCTCCAGGCAAGAACACTGGAGTGGGTTGCCATTTCCTTCTCCAATGCATGAAAGTGAAAAGTGAAAGGGAAGTCGCTCAGTCGTGTCCGACTCTTCGTGACCCCATGGACTGCAGCCCACCAGGCTCCTCCATCCATGGGATTTTCCAGGCAAGAGTACTGGAGTGGGGTGCCATTGCCTTCATGATGTAGGTCTATTATAATTCACTGGATTGGACACTTGGTGGGCCTCTCCCTTTTTTTCCCTTAACTTAAAAAAAAAAAAGAATTGTACAATATAACATATACACAGAAAAAGTACGTATTCCATAAATTCATGAATATACAGTTTAATGAATTATTGTAAAGCAAATATACACGTAATTGCCACCTATAAAAGAAACAGACTATTCAATGGTCATTTTCAATCTGCATGTTAAGTTCTCCAATTTTCTCCAATTATGCTTTGATAATTTCCTCCCATTCCCTGTTTCCTCTTTTCTTCCTTCTGAATATTTTATAAGCCCAATATTGGATCTGCTGGGCTGATCTTTTGATTTTCTTAAGTTCTCCTATTTTCAGTATTTTTGTCTTTTTTCTCTGCTTTCTGAGAGATTGCATCAACTATCTTGTTTTTGTTTCTGCTATTATATTTAGAACATATTTTCATTTTCAAATATTTCTGTAGTCTCCAAATATTCCTTTTTTATGTAGCATCCTGTTGTCATCTTCCTATGCAGTACCATGTCTTATCCTTTGAGAATGTAAATGATAGCGTTTTTTTAATCCTCTGAGAAGTCTGTTTCCTTTGGAATTTTTCTGATCATTTGTTATGCTCTCATCATTCATTTTAGAGATTTTCTTTCAAGTATATGGAAAACCTTGACTTCCTGCTCATATTTAAGATCCTGATTACTGAAAAGTTGCTTGGAAACTCTGTGTTTGCTACCATGGTCTCTACTGTAGAGTGATTTGATCAGCTTTTCCTTCAGTTCAGTTCAGTTCAGTCACTCAGTCGTGTCCGACTCTTTGCGACCCCATGGACTGCAGTTCACCAGGCTTCCCTGTCCATCACCAACTCCTGGAGCTTACTCAAACTCATGTCCATTGAGTCGGTGATGCCATCCAACCATTTCATCCTCTGTTGTCCCCTTCTCCTACTGCCTTCAGTCATTCCCAGCATCAGGGTCCTTTCAAATGAGTCAGTTCTTTGCATCAGGTGGCCAAAGTATTGGAGTTTCAGCTTCAGTATCAGTGCTTCCAGTGAATATTCAGGACTGATTTCCTTTAGGATGGACTGGCTGGATCTCCTTGCTGTTCAAGGGACTCTCAAGAGTCTTCTCCAACACCACAGTTCAAAATTCTTCAGCGCTCAGCTTTCTTCACAGTCCAACTCTCACATCCATACATGACTACTGGAAAAACCATAGCCTCGACTAGATGGACCTTTGTTGGCAAAGTAATGTCTCTGCTTTTTAATATGTTATCTAGGTTGGTCATAACTTTTCTTCCAAGGAGCAAGTGTCTTTTAATTTCATGGCTGCAGTCACCATCTGCAGTGATTTTGGAGCCCCCCCACAACAAAGTCTGTCACTGTTTCCATTGTTTCCCCATCTATTCGCCATAAAGTGATGGTACCAGATGCCATGATCTTAGTTTTCTGAATGTTGAGTTTTAAGCCAACTTTTTCACTCTCCTCTTTAACTTTCATCAAGAGGCTCTTTAGTTCCTCTTCACTTTCTGCCATAAGGGTGGTGTCATCTGCCTATCTGAGGTTATTGATATTTCTCCTGGCAATCTTGATTCCAGCTTGTGCTTCATCCAGTCCAGCGTTTCTCATGATGTAATCTGCATATAAGTTAAATAAGCAGGGTGACAATATACAGCCTTGACATACTCCTTTTACTATTTGGAACCAGTCTGTTGTCCCATGTCCAGTTCTAACTGTTGTGTCTTGACCTGCATACAGATTTCTCAAGAGGCAGGTCAGGTGGTCTGGTATTCCCATCTCTTTCAGAATTTTCCACAGTTTATTGTGATCCACACAGTCAAAGGCTTTGGCATAGTCAATAAAGCAGAAATAGATGTGTTTCTGGAACTCTCTCGCTTTTTTGATGATCCAATGGATGTTGGCAACTTGATCTCTGGTTCCTCTGCCTTTTCTAAAACCAGCTTGAACATCTGGAAGTTTACGGTTCATGTACTGTTGAAACCTGGCTTGGAGAATTTTGAGCATTACTATACTAGCGTGTGAGATGAGTGCAATTGTGTGGTAGTTTGAGCATTCTTTGGCATTGCCTTTCTTTGGGATTGGAATGAAAACTGACTTTTTCCAGTCCTGTGGCCACTGCTGAGTTTTCCAAATGTGCTGGCATATTGAGTGCAGCACTTTCACAGCATCATCTTCCAGGATTTGAAATAGCTCAACTGGAATTCCATCACCTCCAGTAGCTTTGTTCGTAGTGATGCTTCCTAAGGCCCACTTGACTTTGCATTCCAGGATGTCTGGCTCTAGGTGAGTGATCACACCACTGTGATTATCTAGGTCATGATTATCTTTTTTGTATAGTTCTTCTGTGTATCCTTGCCACCTCTTCTTAATGTCTTCTGCTTCTTTTAGGTCCATATCATTTCTGTCCTTTATTGAGCCCATCTTTGCATGAAACGTTCCCTTGGTATTCTCTAATTTTCTTGAAGAGATCTCTAGTCTTTCCCGTTCTATTGTTTTCCTATATTTCTTTGCACTGATCACTGAGGAAGGCTTTCTTATCTCTCCTTGCTATTCTTTGGAACTCTGCATTCAAATGGGTATATCTTTCCTTTTCTCTTTTGCCTTTCCCTTCTCTTCTTTTTTCAGCTATTTGTAAGGCCTCTTCAGACAACCATTTTGCCTTTTTGCATTTCTTTTTCTTGGGGATGGTCTTGATCCCTGTCTCCTGTACAATGTCATGAACCTCCGTCCATAGCTCTTCAGGCACTCTGTCTATCAGATTTAATCCCTTGAATCTTTTTGTCACTTTCACTGTATAATCATAAGGGATTTGATTTAGGTCATACCTGAATGGTCTAGTGGTTTTCCCTACTTTCTTCAATTTCAGTCTGAATTTGACAATAAGGAGTTCATGATCTGAGCCATAGTCAGCTCCTGGTCTTAGTTTTGCTGACTTAAAACAAGAGTTTCTAGAGCTTCTAGAGCTCTTCTTAGAGCTTCTCCATCTTTGGCTGCAAAGAATATAATCAATCTGATTTCAGTATTGACCATCTGATGATGTCCATGTGTAGAGTCTTCTCTTGTGTTGTTGGAACAGGGTATTTGCTATGACCAGTGTGTTCTCTTGGCAAAACTCTATTAGCCTTTGCCCTGCTTCATTCCATATTTCAAGGCCAAATTTGCCTGTTACTCCAGGTATCTCTTGACTTCCTACTTTTGCATTCCAGTCCCCTATAATGAAAAGGACATCTCTTTTGGGACTTCCCTGGTGGCTCAGATGGTAAAGCATCTGTCTACAATGCAGGAGACCAGGGTTCAATCCCTGGGTTGGGAAGATCCCCTGGAGAAGGAAATGGCAATCCACTCCAGTACTATTGCCTGGAAAATCCCATGGACAGAGGAACCTGGTAGGCTACAGTCCATGGGGTTGCAAAGAGTTGGACACGACTGAGTGACTTCACTTCACTTTGGGTGTTAGTTCTAGAAGGTCTTGTAGGTCTTCATAGAACCGTTCAACTTCAGCTTCTTCAGCATTACTGGTTGGGGCATAGACTTGGATTACTGTGATATTGAATGGTTTGCCTTGGAAACGAACAGTGATCATTCTGTCATTTTTGAGATTGCATCCAAGTACTGCATTTCAGATTCTTTTTTTGACTATGATGGCTACTCCATGCCCACAGTAGTAGATATAATGGTCGTCTGAGTTAAATTCATCCATTCCAGTCCATTTTAGTTCACTCATTCCTAAAACATCGATATTCACTCTTGCCATCTGTTTGACCACTTCCAATTTGCCTTGATTCATGGACCTAACATTGCAGGTTTCTATGCAATATTGTTCTTTACAGCATTGGACTTTATTTCCATCACCAGTCACATCCACAACTGGGTGTTTTTGCTTTGGCTCCGTCTCTTCATTCTTTCTGAAGTTATTTCTCCACTGATCTCCAGTAACATATTAGATACCTACTGACCTGGGCAGTTCATTTTTCAGTGTCTTATCTTTTTGCCTTTTCATACTGTTCATGGGGTTCTCAAGGCAAGAATACTGAAGTGGTTTGCCATTCCCTTCTCCAGTGGACCATGTTCTGTCAGATCTCTCCACCATGACCTGTCTGTTGGGTGGCCCTACATGGCATGGCTCATAGTTTCATTGAGTTAGACAAGGCTGTGGTCCATGTGATCAGATTGGTTAGCTTTCTGTGATTGTGGGAAAGCCTGAATATTGGTATCTTTAAGTCTTTGGGACCCAACTTAGGGAAAGAAAGTTGCATGTGTATAGGGGTAGTCTTATCATTCAGAGTATTTTTTCACTTTATGTCTCCCCTTTCCAACATATCCTTGCTACTCAAACTGCCTGACAGCCATGCCAGCATCTGTGCATTTGTTTAGAAATGTGGATTCCAGGGCCCCACCCCAGATGTATGGAATCAGAATCTGCACTTTTACACACTCCCAGGTGATATGCCCATTAAAGTTGGAGAAGTGCTGCTCTACAGTCTTTTTTCATCAGATGATGTTAGAATGGGAGGCAAGGGATATTAATCTTTCCACTATCATTATAGTTTCACAAATTATCTTTATATTTCTAATCTTTGTTTTATAAAGTTTGAAGTCATATCATCTGATGCCCAGAAGTGCATATTTTTATACCTTTCTGGTGGATTAAACTTTTTAATTCTATCCCCCTCCCTTTAAAAAACTTTTTAAGAGATTATTTTGATTCACATGCAGTTATTGAGAATACAAAGAAACCCCATGTGCCCGAACAAACCATAGTACAAGAGCTATATGTAGATATTTGTAAAACTAAAGCCAATACCACAACCAGGACATCAACACTGACAGTCAAGATGCAAAGCAGCTCTGTAACTAGGGGTCCTTCATGTTGTTTCTTCCTAAACTGGCAACCATTGAGCTGCTCTCCACTTCTAGGATTTTGTCAGTTCAAGAATACTATATAAATAGAATCATGTATTATGCAACTTTGGGGACTGGCCTTTTTCATTCAGCAAAATTCACTGGAGATTCATCCAGGTTGCTGTGTGTATCAACAGTTTGTTCCCTTTTATTGCTGAGTAGTTTTCATGGCATATGTATGTACCACAGTTTGTTAAACCATTCACTTGTTGAAGGACATTTGGGATGTTTCCAGTTTTGGGGTATTTATTATGCATACAGATGCTCTGAACATTCATGTACAGGTTTTTGTAAACGTAAGTTTTCATTTCTCTGGGACAGATGCTTAGGAGTGCAATGACTGGTTGCATAATTTTTTTAAGACACCACGAAACTGTTTTTCAAAGTTGTTATTTCTTTTTACAGCACTAGGAATGTATAATTCAGTTTCTCTACATCCTCACCAGCATTTGGTGTTGTCACTAATTTTTGTTTTACCATTACACGTATAGATCGAATCATGGAGAAGTGACATCTTTATAATGTTGAGTTTTCCCATCCATGTACACAGTATATGTCTCCATTTATCTTATTTCATCAGCATTTTGTAGTTTTCAGTACACAAGTCCTTTACATGTTTTGTTTGATTTACACTAAGTATTCCATTTTGTGTGTGTGAAAGGAACTACATTTTTAATTTCATTGCCCAAGTGTTCACTGCTAATATATATAAACAAAATTTGTTTTTCTGTGCTTATTTTATATCCTGTGACGTTGCTGAATTCATTTATTAGCTCTAGGAGATTTTTTGGTAATTTTTTGGGATTTTTCTACATAGACAATGATGTCATCTACAAATACTGATGACTTCAGTTCTCCCTTTCCCATCTGTATGCCTTTTATTTCCTTTTCTTGCCTTATTGCACTGGCTATAACTTCCAGTGGTATGTTGAATAAGTGTGGTTAGAGCATATATCCTTGCCTTACTCTTGATTTTTTAAATACTCTAAAACTCTACATCTTATGTTTTTAACTTGAATTCCACTATAGACTAATAGTTAACACTGCCCCATTTTTATTCGCATGTTAACTCTATTTCTTTCTCTTTACAGTTGAAGAGGTTATCTTTTTTTTTAAAGAGGATATTGTAAAAGAAATGAGGTCTCTCCCATTTCTAATTTCTATGATCCTCTTATGTATTTTCTATCTAAATTCAAGGAAAATATACCAAAAAGGATGTTGATTTTATTATCATTCCCCAATTATGAATGCCTCCCCAAATGTACTTAGAGAATTGTACATGTGAAAACTCATAAGTACAATTAAATCCACATATTGAATAGATCCAGATGAAATTTTAATGAAGAATTTTAATTAGTTTGGTATAGAAAATGAAGAACCTTATTTCCAAGTGGAGGAAAACTTTCTTTAAAGGCAATGTTTAACAGAAAATCAGATGTATTGAACAGACATAAAAAAGTAACAGTATTTTTTTTCCCTACCCCAGGCCTTTCCCCTTGTTTGATCTGACTACTGTGCAACTCAAGGAAACTCCCTTTAGCCAGTACCTCTCAAACAGCACTACTTTTCAGGACTGCTTTACCCATCTATATTGTGACTCATTTGGCATCTCCCTAACCAAAGAACAAGAAGAGCCAGAGGTTTCCACGGGTTCTCCATCCCAATAAGAGAAGAGACCTCTCAGGAATCATGAATTTTTCTCCTTCTAATCAGGTAGTGCTTTGATTATCTCAACTGTCAGTGGAAGTCATGTGATTGTCTGGTGTTTCCCATATGTTAGGCAGCGAGGAATTACAAAATTGTACTGATGGCTCTTTAGAATTTAGAATAAAACAAGCAGTTCTTTACATCAGTATGTTTGGGTGTGTCTGGCTTTTGGAAGCAACTGAATGAAACTACATAACCTGACACATTTAAGTAAGCTGCTTTCCCAGCAGCTAAATATCAGTTCAGTAAATTCAAATTCTCCCTCATCTAAACGCTAAATTCAAGATGTGCACTGGGACGACCCAGAGGGATGGAATGGGGAGGGAGGAGGGAGGAGGGTTCAGGATGGGGAACACATGTATACCTGTGGCGGATTCATTTTGATATTTGGCAAATCTAATACAGTTATGTTAAGTTTAAAAATAAAATAAAATTTAAAAAAAAAAAAAAGAAAAAAAAAATTCCACAAAGTACCTTCTACACTGTAGACATTAAATGACTAATGACTAAATGAGTAAATGAATGAAAAAAAAAAAAAAAAAGAAGCTATACTGTCATTATTAGATGGTTACATACTTTTTCTGTAGCATTCTTTTCCTATAGCAGTATGTAACTACATTCTATACAGTATATACATTCCTATAGCAGTATGTAACTACATTCTATACAGTATGTACATTCCTATAGCAGTATGTAACTACAATATGTAGCTACAGTAGATAGTTAGTCTTTTCCTGTAGTAGTGTGTAGCTAACAAATGAAACACCTTGATTTTCCTACAGTTTGGATAGAAAAATAAGATGTGTGGTAAACAATCACAGTATTCTTGCCTGGAGAATCCCCATGGACAGAGGAGCCTGGTCGACTATAATCCAGGGGGTCACAGTCGGACACGAATGAGCAACTAAGCACAGCACAGTTCAGATTTATTTCAAGTTTTGCAATTACTTTATGTCAATCAGAATAGAAAACAGTATTAGTAACAATCAAGTTGAGAAAGGATGGTGGTGACTATGCTGTCGCTGAACAGAACTACTGTTAGCCAAATGCTAAAGTACTTTCGAACAAAGCCATTCACTGTACATGGAAACCACCAAGGTCTGAGGTTAATCATTTACATTTTTCTCTTTTGCATGCTTGTGAGCCAAGCAGACTCAATGGTACTATCTTAAATGGTCCAAGATAAAATTTTGTTAGTCTGCTTGGGGAAAAGATTAGGTTCATCATCAAACAGTAATATTCTTGGTATGAAAGCTAAATTGAGGCACTGTTCTTTCTCTCACTGGGAAAAATAAAAAGGATTCCTTTGAATATTCATTCAGGTGTAAGGAACTGGATAGGGTACAGTGGTTTTTTGGATTAAGAAGTGTCCCTGGGAAGAGAAAGAGAAGTTAAAGTCTATGAAAGGAATCGGAGTCATTCAAGCAACAAAAAGTATTTTTAATTTCTTGTGAGCAGTCCAGTCATGCGTAGCCGCTGGTCTGTATTTCATTTTATAAAAGTCTGGTGGTACTGCATAGAAAGCCTTGTAGACAAACCCCAGACCTACTTCATGGTCTGTGATACTTCTATAAGCCATGCTGTTTTAACGGGTAAATACAAATCTAAAAAGATATTTAAAATTTTTTGTTCTCTGATGCCAAAAAGGAATGAGAACTCCCCCCGCCCCTACTTTTTCACAAAACATTTTCTTTTAAAACATGTTATTTTAATCCTTTTTCTCTGTTTTGGAGATGTATGCTAGTATTTTTTTAAAAGTGAATAAACCTGCCAGTTTTCCATCCCAGGACGGTCTTCTGGGGGCAGGGCTGTTGGAGCCACTTTGAAATGTGAGCATTTCAGGGGCACTTTGTCTTCCTGACGCTGGGAGTTTAGCCTCAGGGCTTGGCTCCAGGTAGTAACTTTCTGTTTGTCATAAAGATATGAAAAGTTTTAATTTCTTTTGGATACAGACAGTTAACATGTCAAGAATGGATCATATCTGCCTGGCTATATAAAAGGGTAAGAGGTCTTTGTCTCAGAAATCTCTTTAGTGACCTGCCTATAATGGGCATCACGGTCTGATTTAATGCTGATTCAATAATTATCTGGGATTATCTGAGTTGGCAGGTGATTTTACTTTCAGTTATGTTTTCCCAATGTGTTCCAAAACCAGATGAAGTAGTAGAATTTATCAGGAAGTCTTACGATTACCCAGAAAGAGAGCTGTTGCTATCTTTGTTTTAACAAGGGGCGAAGTTGAAACATAAATAAAGGGAGGGCGCTGTGAGTCAGTGGCAGAACTAGGAATGGACCAGCAGTTCAAACTCTGATTCTGAATGAAGAGGAGAAAGAAAACACAGAAATGCCTCATTTCTTCCCCCAGATAATTTAGTTTGATTTTCAAGTTAAGTGAGCCAGCTTGCCCTACAGGTCAATGGACTATAAAGCTGCATCATTCTCAAGGGTGGCCACCCGTGGAGCATGACCCTGTAATCCCGCTTCTCGTGCAAATTCAGACAAAGTCAAGGAATCAGACTTAACTCCACTATGACCTTTTCGCTCTAAAAATAAGCCAATATTGTCTCTGTAGGGAAGGCGGATGGAGCGTGTGAATAATGGCTCTTCGATTCCCAGCAGCTTCCGGGTATGCTGAGAAATTACCTGTAATGCAAGGATAGCTTTTTAATGGGAATTTCCTGAAAATACAACTATAATTCAGTAAGTTTTACTTAGTTTCATAGACCTCTTGAATGCTAACCCCTCAAGCTAGTTCTATGAGGAAATAAAACACTGAATACACTGAAAGTCTTCCCACCCTGGAATTATCAAAACACATTTCTTAAGAGAAACATCACATGATTTATCTTTCTACTTAAAGATGTTTCTAGGCCTTTGGATCAAATAGGCACAGATGGGTTCATTTCTCTCTTTTTTTGGCTGAGCAATCTGACCAACAATATGAGCAGATAATATGTTCAGATTAGGAGCCATGACTTTCTCTAGGAAGGTTAATAAATAACTTGTCTATAAGGGGCTCAGTTAATAATCAACTAAGAAAAAAATCATTACTCAAATAGTTATTTGGTGCATTGGACTGGAAATAAATCTCAAACACTAAAAAGCAGACATTAAAATTCCAGTTAAAATGCATTAGTGCTTACACTTGTGTATTTTTTTAAAATACTTTTGCCAGAATTTTCAATGTCTCTAAAATAGAGTTTGTATTCACTGAGTACCATGCCACTTGATATGCTCGATTAAACTGTCATTGCACTTTCAAAGTCTAGTTTTAATTGTAGATCTGCTATAACATTGCTATTTGAATTCATATTCTGCCTCTGGGTGAGAATGTAGTCCATGAGACTGCTGCTAGAACACAGTCAAAGGAGTACGTGGAATGAATTTGCATTTGTTTAAAAATACTGGCCATAGTTACAAGACTGTAAAATTCACACCACAGATATTTCTAAGCCTGATGCAAAAAGGCCCAGAAAGTGCATTTTAGATAAGATAGCTTTCTTCTCAAATCTGACTTAAATTGGAGTTGTTCAGACTCTAGGGGTGGTTGTAGGTAAAGGACAGAGTCTGTATCATTGCCTTGCACTCCCGGTGGGAATACTAATTGAGGTCTGTGGCCACTGAGGTTTCAAGATTCAAAAGACAGACACAGAGGAGTCCTTTAAGCTGAGTTCCAATTAAATGTGGAAGGAATGGAGAAATAGGGAATCATCGTTAGAATAACAGTAATAACTGATGCAAAGCTTTAAGGTGAAACAGGTAATTTGCATAGCCTCAAACTACCTCCCCCAGTATGTTTAATACTGGTGGTATTTACTCTAGGTCTGTGCTGTGCTGTGCTTAGTCGCTCAGTTGTGTCCAACTCTGCGACCCCATGGACTATAGTCCACCAGGCTCCTCTGTCCATGGGGATTCTCCAGGCAAGCATACTGGAGTGGGTTGCCATGCCCTCCTCCAGGGGATCTTCCCAACCCAGGGATTGAACCCGGGTCTCCTACATTGCCTGCAGATTCTTCACTCCCTCCAGGAGGCGGGGAGCTTAATTCTCCTCCCTTTGACTGTGGGTTGGACTCAGTAACTCACTTTTGATGAAGAGAATATGAAAGAGAAACACAGTAACTGTGGTGAAGAAATTTGCAGACACTACCTTAACCCAGTGATCAAAGTTAACATCTCCAGTAATAGATCATGTCAATGCCATGTACTTCCTGCTATGATTAACTGATATCATCATCTGTGTGATGGTTTCCCCACAAAGTATAATTCCATGGGAAACATGAGACAAACTGAGGGAAATCTACAAAATACCAGGCTGCTGCTGCTAAGTCGCATCAGTCGTGTCGGACTCTGTGCGACCCCATAGACGGCAGCCCACCAGGCTACTACTCTTCAAAGTGTCAAGGTCATGAAAGACAAAGAAAGATCAAGAAATTGTCCTATATTGGAGAAGACCAAGGAAACAGGACAGCTAAATGCAATCTCCAACTGGATCTTGGAATGAGAAAAGGACATCAGTGGGAGAACTGTCGAAGTCTGCATAAAGTCCATAGTTTGTTTAATAGTTCTGTGCTGGTGTTAATTTCTTTGTTTTGATAAAGGTATCCTGATTACATAAGATGTTAACGTTAGGGGAAACAGGGTTAAGAGTACATGGGAACTCTCTGTACTATCTTTGCAACTGTTCTGTAAAACTAAAATTACTTGAAAATTAAAAATTTTTTTTTCATTTAGTGACAATTGCTGACATGTTGTTTGTGACATGAGTTGTGCTATTTAAGCAGCTTGCAACAAGGCAGGTGAGTAAAATTGCTGGGTATTATAAAGCTGGTAAGGCTCTACTTTGAAATATACAATCAGGCATATAAAAGGAATGGGCAATTCATCTGTTCTTCTACAAGTATTTGTCACAAGGTTATCTGTTATCTTTTGTTCACTTGGAGTGAATGGTTAAAAATATTTTGAGAAATAATTTTTTAAGACAGAAAGCTAAAGTAAACACAGTGCTCTCTTGTCTATTAATAGCTTGTCCCTAGAGTAAGTAGGGACAAGAAAAGGACAATATAGAAATATTTTCTCCTTTTTTACCAAATGAGTGCATCACTACAAATGGGAAACACAGAAGAGCAGTTTCCAGAGCTCTCCTGGCCAGGGAAGAATAATAACTAGTGCTTCTTTTCTTCTGCACTCCTCCCAGTCTAACCTATACATTTAGCTCTTCTCTGGTCATCTTAATATGTCTTAGGAAGGACAAAGGGAAAGGTGAGTTATTTCTGTAGGGGAAGAATGAGTAGCTGCAAAATTATGAAAGTAAAAGGAAGTTGAAGAGAACAGAAACTGTCCATGAGTTAACTGCAAGGCTTATAAATGGGGCTTCCCTGGTGGCTCAGATGGTAAAGCGTCTGCCTGCAATGTGGGAGACCTGGGTTCGATCCCTGGGTCAGGAAGATGCCCTGGAGAAGGAAATGGCAACCCACTTCAGTATTCTTGCCTGGAGAATTCCATGGACAGAGGAGCCTAGCAGGCTATAATCCATGGGGTCCCAAAGAGTCAGACACGACTGAGCAACTTCACTTCACTTATAAATGGGAAGCACAGTTTATATGTGATCCAATTTCTTAGCAGCCATGTCCAAAATTCTGTACACTCAAGCAACCTGTCCCGACTCCTCCCCATCTCTAATGCCTATGAACGATGAAAATTGAGAGTTGGCATGAAAAAGATAGCTACACTGCTTAAATGTTGTTACGAGATAAAATTGTGGCCGTACTGTACTAGTGCTATAATTACAGTGGTGCGGTAACAGACGCTGAGTGTATCAGTAAGCAAGGCATCTGTGTATGCTTAAGGCCACTTTTGATCTCTAAAAAGTTACCTGTATCATAGTGTATAATTAGCTTTTTTTATGTGGACCTGTCAAGCAAAGCTTATCTAACATACCTGTATGAATATCTTGATCTTTGTTACCCTCGTAATTTCAAGGAGAGGCCATATTTGTCTACTGACTTTGATAACAAGTATTCCAAAGTTTGCTTATTCAAACTTTTTGGAATATAAGGAGAGACTACTGGGTTCATCGTTTACTCTTGAGGATTTCAGAAGATATTTAAGACCTCTTGCTTCTTGCAAGACTAGAAAAAGCATAATTAGAATTTTTATCATTCACATTGATATTGTACTTTTGGAATGAAAATGTCAAGGAAAGCAAAATGACTTGGCAGACTCTTAACACGTTCTCATGATGAAAAGTTGAAGTTTTTGGTGTTTAAATGTTTTAGGAATTTATATTACAAGTTACTGTACATTTTTGCAAAACTTTTGCAAAAACTTTTGCATAAACTTTTGCATTTCTGTTCCTTATTTTTATTTAGAAAATTGAGTACATTATATACATAGGTAGAAATTAGAGCTCATAAAAATGGCTGTAGTATCTTTGAACATAAAAAGGATAAGATATTTACCTCATAGTACTTGGTAGCTACATGAAAGCATGAGTGTAATTAATAATTTGTAATAAGTTGCCCTTTTCTATATTATGTATATGTGGGTTCACAGTTACAAAATTATTCATTTAAAGAGGCAATATTAAAAAAAGAGGCTATATAGTACAGTGGTTTAAATAGAGCATGGATTGGGATATTACACAGAATATATTTGAATCCTGGCTCTTATTATCTGAATGATTTTGTGTAAGTTGCTTCACCTTTCTGGCTTCAGTTTTCTCTTCTGTAAATGGGGATTAAATGAAGTGATAGATGTATGGTGTCCAACATACAGTAAAAACTCACAGAGGATAGCTATTGATGGAGTACAAGAGACTAAATGTTCACTTCAGTTCAGTCGCTCAGTCGTGTCCGACTCTTTGTGACCCCAGGAATCGAAGCACGCCAGGCCTCCCTGTCCATCACCAACTTCCGGAGTTCACTCAGACTCATGTCCATCAAGTCTATCTCATCCTCTGTTGTCCCCTTTTCCTCCTGGCCCCAATCCCTCCCAGCAACAGAGTCTTTTCCAATGAGTCAACCCTTCGCATGAGGTGGCCAAAGTACTGGAGTTTCAGCTTTAGCATCATTCCCTCCAAAGAACACCCAGGGCTGATCTCCTTTAGAATGGACTGGTTGGATCTCCTTGCAGTCCAAGGGACTCTCAAGAGTCTTCTCCAACACCACAGTTCAAAAGCATCAATTCTTTGGTGCTCAGCTTTCTTCACAGTCCAACTCTCACATCCATACATGACCACTGGAAAAACCATAGCCTTGACTAGATGGACTTTGTTGGCAAAGTAATGTCTCTGCTTTTGAATATGCTGTCTAGGTTGGTCATAACTTTTCTTCCAAGGAGTAAGCGTCTTTTAATTTCATGGCTGCAATCACCATCTGCAGTGATTTTGGAGTCCAAGAAAATAGTCTGACACTGTTTCCACTGTTTCCCCATCTATTTCCCATGAAGTGATGGGACCGGATGCCATGATCTTCGTTTTCTGAATGTTGAGCTCTAAGCCAACTTTTTCACTCTCCTCTTTCACTCTCATCAAGAGGCTTTTTAGTTCCTCTTCACTTTCTGCCATGGAATACGCATTTAACAATTTAAAGGATTTCTTTATATCTTGTTGTCAGAAAAAGGAGTTTATATATTAACAAGGATAATTTTCTTACTGTCTAAATCATATGACTTATGGAATTATATAGTTCTAAGGGCTGATCAAGAGTTACCTAGGGGGAAACTCCTTGGCAGTCCAGTGGTTAGTATTCTGTTCTATTGCTGATGAGAACTCGGGTTTAATACTTGGCCAGGGAACTCAGATCCTGCAAGCCATGTGGCGTGGCCAAAAAATAAATAAAACTCACCAAATTCCCCTTGGGTGGGGAAAAAGAAAAGAAAAAAGGAGTCACCTAGGAAACAAATTCCAGGGCCTACCAGAGACCTAATGAATCAAAAGCTCTGGAGCCTGGAACCCAGGAATTTTTTTTTTTTTTTTTAATCTCATTTGATTCCAAAGCCTATCCAAGATTAAGAACCACCAAGGCAGAGCATTTATGGGCAAAAGTGTAATGAATGAAACCACTGGTATGTTGAGATGGGAGGTATTTAAGCAAAGGTTAGAAATGAAATTATATATGGGAAGTTTTGTACACTACAAAACACTATACATGGAGGGTACTGTTATGCAAAGATAATCATGGACTGTTGGTGCTGGAGAGATCTTAGGAAACTGAGATCCAGAGAGGTTAATGTTAACTTGTTTCAAAGTTAAGGAGTAGAGCAAGCAAAACGCACATGGTGGTTTTTTTTTTTTTTTAGTGCCATATGGGTGTTAAGAGACATAAAATGCAGGACAGCTTTGGAGGTGAGGCTACCATGGGCTGGGAAGATGGGGAAAAATTTTCTGGGGAGATGAGAATTGGCTGGGGTCATGAAGGATGACTAAGATTCATAGTAGTCATGCAGGGGGAGGGGGAACTGAACAAAGATGTATTAGTAGGAGGAGGAGTGCATGACACAGGTTTGCAAGGGTGTGAGCTTGACCTGTGAGGCTGGAGCAGGAGATTCATGGTGGTGGGAGAACACGTGTGGAGGATCCTGAATCCTAAGCTAAGGAGTTGTGTGTGTGCTTAGTTGCTCTGTTGTGTCCGACTCTTTGCAACCCCATGAACTGTAGCCAGCCAGGATCCTCTGTCCATGGGGATTCTCCAGGCAAGAATACTGGGTGGGTTGCCAAGCCCGCCTCCTGGGGAATCTTTCCAACCCAGGGATTGAACCCAGGTCTCTCTCATTGCTAGAGGATTCTTCACCATCTGAGCCACAAGGGAAGCCCACCACTGTGAAGCTAAGGAGTTGAGACTATCCAAAGAAGGCTTCTGAGGAGAATACTGTGTAAATGGTTGGAAAGTGACAGTCTAAAATCAGGGCCCTTGAATCCAAAGGGCCTGTGCTATGCTACATTGGTTTGGTTGTGTCCAACTCTATTGTGACCCTATTGTGAGCCCATCAGGCTCCTCTGTCCATGGGATTCTCCTGGCAGGATTCCTGGACTGGGTCACCATGCCCTCCTCCAAGGGATCTTCCCAACCCAGGGACTGAACCCATGTCTCTTGTGTCTTGTGCATTAGCAGGTGGATTCTTTACCACTAGCACCACCTGGAAAGCTCCCAAAGGGACTATAGACAGAGGCTAAAAGCAGGCTACTGGAATGTTGTGTATATTCTAGTAAAGGTCTGAGAAAGGTCTGAACAAGTGGGAATGGAGAAAACCAGATGCTATAGGAGGAGAGATAGTTCTTGGGATCTTTGTGGGGAATCAAAGGAAAGAGTGGAAGCAACCACTTTGAGCCTGGGGCACTGGGAGTATGATAACACCACTGGCAGAAATCGAAGGCCAGGTTGGAATAAAAGGAGGTTGGTTTGAGATAGATGGTAGTACTGCTGCAGTGCTCTATCAGGACACCATACACAACTCACCTTCATGTGCTCAAAATCTGTTATCCCCATCTGAGGGAGGTTTGAGCAGTTCACATGTATGAGTTTTCGGCCACTGATGAAGTTTGTGGTAAAACACTCCTGTCGGTACAATGAGAACATCACTCAAAAGATGGATGGCAAACACAGGAAGAAAA
The DNA here is from genome assembly GCF_019923935.1 of Bubalus bubalis. NCBI lineage: Eukaryota > Metazoa > Chordata > Mammalia > Artiodactyla > Bovidae > Bubalus > Bubalus bubalis. Next base: position 14,592,678 of record NC_059167.1, read on the forward strand.
AGCAAGAAAGAGAAAGGGAGGAGGGAAAGAAGGAAAGAGGCAAGGAGGGAGGGATAAATAAATCATGTTTGTTGCTAGCGCTGTACTGAGAAAAAATAATTTTAATAATCCTAATAATCCTACATATTTTAAACTCAATTAAATTTCATACTGCTGCTTATTTTTATTTTTGGGGGGTATGATACAACCAGTGCTTCTTTCTTACCTGAACTACATTTTTAAGTAGAGAAGTACCAAAGATTTCAGATCTTGCGTTGTTTGTAGTAGCCTAAGAACATACTTGGCAGTGAAATAAGAGGATTCACTCCATTTTAAAAAGAAAACTAGTCTTGGTTAATTGGCTATAAAAATTAGTACTGGTGGGTGATCACAATACATATAACACATTTGGGGTAGATACTAACAATACAAGTTCAAGTTAAGGGAGCTGCTAATAAAAACAAAGTACGAAAAATACCTCAGGGACTTCCCTGGTAGTCCATCCAGTGGTTGGGAGTTCACCTTCTGGTGTGGGGGATGGATGCAGGTTCCATCTCTGGTCGGGGAGTTGGGATCTCACATGCCACAGAGCAGTTACCAAGCTTATGAGCCGCAATGAAGACCCAGTGCAGCCAAAAAATAATTTTTTTTAAGCTTAAAAAAAACCCCAAACCAAAAAAAATCTACCATGGATGAAATCTTTTTAGGAATACAGAGTTCTATGAAAAGAAGCCTACATAAATTAGTCTTTATTTAAGGATTGTAGAGAAGTATAATCACTGTGATGAATAGGAAAAACAAATGTGACCTTTCCCTCCTCTCCCAATATACAAATATATGTATATATCAGTGCAAAGGCCAAATTAAAATCCAAGTTACCTCTACCATCGTCCATGCCTGTCCTACACTTCTTCCAGTGAAGATGCAAAATCTCAGGTAAGGATAGAGGAATAAGAAGTAAAGGAATGAGAGTATGTAACACACACGCACAAATGTTATTTTTGTGTACCTTGTACTGAGGGAAGCCTAGCTGGCAAATCCATGTGGCAACTTTTTCTGGGCTCCACTGAAGATACTCAAATTGTAGATCAGAATTTTTTTCTGGCTGGGTGTCTCTATCTTTATATACCAGTTTCATTGACTCTAGGGACAGATCTTGCTTTTCACCACAGGACTCTTTTAAATCCCTCTGAGACTCAGAGAAAAAGGAGTAGAACTCATAATTGGTATCACAAAGCTGGAACAGATTTTGGAGTTCTTTAGAAAACTCATCTGTATTCACTGAGTCTACATCACTTATTGGAAGAGGCTCTAATACATAGTCTTTTGAAACTTTAGTTTCTTTTATTAACAACTTTCCTATTGGATAGTCAGAGTACTCAGCCTCATCCCTGTTGACAGAATGTTTAAATTTGATTGCTTCTGGCCTATCTTCCTTGGCAAATTCTACAGGTGTCTCTCTTCTAAGTAGTTGTTTGGTTTTATCCAATAACTCTAAATCTATCTCCCTAGTTGGCTCTGTTTGTGTCTTCTCTTGCACCTCTGGTTTGATCTGTGGTGGCACTTGACCTGTTTCTTCAGTTTTCTCTGGTTCTTTCTTTGGAAACTCTGCTTTAGTTTGTTCTGGGGGCTCTGGACCCTTCTCCTCAGTTGACTTTCTTAGTGTCTCCTCTGATCTGAACTTCTGTGATGGTGTTAGATCTGTCTCCTCGGTTGACTTTTTCTGCTTATCTTTTTTATCTGCTGGTTTGGTGTCCTGTGGTGGCTCTAGAACTCTCTCTGAAGTTGACTTACTTGGTGTCTCCTCCTGAACTTCCGGTGTGGTCTTTCCTGATGGCTCTCTAACTGTTTCCTCCATTGGTTTTCCTGACTTTTCCTCAGAAAACTCTGATTCGATCTCTTCTAGTGGCTCTGGAGTTTTTTCTTGTGTTTCCTCAGTAGCCGTACTCGGTTTCTCTTCTGGAAACTCTGGTTTGGCCTGCTCAGGTGACTCTGTCCTTTTCTCTGTAGGTGACTTACTTTGTATTTCCTCTGGATTCTCTGATGTGGTCACCTTTGGTGGCTGTTGATCTGCCTCTTCAATTGATTTTCTTGGTTTCTCACTTGGAGATTCTGGTTTGGTCGGCTCTGTAGGTTCTAGACCTGTCTTTTCATATTGCTCTCTGAGTGTCTCCTCTGGAACCTCTGGTTTGCTCTCTTCTATGGGTACATCCTCAGGAACATCCGGTTTGGCTTCCTCCTTTGGTTCCTCATGCTTTCTGTCCACAGGGCTTTGCAAATCCTTCAAAAGCTCTCTTTCTATCTGTCCAAAAGTCTCTGATTTTACCTCTAGGGGAATCCCTAGCTCAACCTCGCTGAAAAGGTCTATCCTGGACTTGTGGGGAACCTCTTCCTCGGAGGTCCAGGTTGGTTTTAGGTGCAGAGGCACATCTTTAGCACTCTCTGGTGTCTTCTCTTTGCAAGCCTCTTCCTCTGTCTCTGGCTGTGGCTCTTGGTCAATCTCTACAGGAATTGGGCCTGCCTCTGCCACGCTGCCTGGTTCGATATCTTCGGTCACCTGAAGAAACTGAAGTTTCGGTCTCTCAGTCTTCAGGTCTTCATTTTCGTCAGAGGGGGGAATCGTAATCCTCTGGGACTTCAGCCATGACGCAGATGAGCCGTCGCGCCCAGGCCGCCTAGCAACTCCAACTTCCGACAGCGTCTCTATGGAGACCACGACTTCCGGCCAGGTCTCAAGGAATCTTCCCCCTCCCCGGGTTTTGTTTGTTCTTTCAAGCACTGACTAAAAATCTGCCATAGCTGACTGAACTGAACACCCCCCCGTGCCCCGCCCCCCGAGCCCGGGTCGCCAGCCTTCGCTGACCAGAGCTCCCGTGAGGGCGTGGGGGCCGGCTCGCTGCCCCTTCCGGCCCGCGGGCTTCGCTCGGCTCTTCGCGGCGGAGCTCGGCCTTCGGCTGTTTCCGGAGCTCCCGGTGGCGGGCGGCAGAGGCGCTGCGGGCGCGGGCTGCAGATGTCGGACCCACGGGCGGCTGAGGGGCCGGGCGTCTGGAGCCCCGCAGCCCGCCGAGGGCCGGCGCGCGGCCTCGGGGACGGCTCGGGAGTGGAGGGGAGCCAGGCGGCCGCCTCAGGTACGCAAGGCCGGGCGCCGGCGGGTGCGTGCCGCCGGCCTCGGGGCCCCGCGCTTCGGCGCGAGGCTCGGGCGAGCTCCGTCCGGCGATGCCTGGAGGAGCGGACCGGCCTGGGGGGAGCCCCTTCGCGCGCGGAGCCCCTGCCTCGGCTCCTGCCCGGGCCCCGACCCTCCTGCGCCTAGCACCCCCATCCCAGCCGCTGCCATTCTCCGGGCTTGCTCTTCGCTCGAGATTATTTTCTACTTCTGTTTTCGAAATGCCTTAGTTCCTGCCCGCTTCCTTTCTTAGATCAGCCCGGGTGGTAGTGACCGAGCTGCTGTGCCCCCGGCGGCTCTTAAACCTTCAGCACACGCCCGTCCATCACTCCTTGGCTGCTGACCCCCGACCCCGCCGCCCTGGCTGCCCCGGGGTTTCTGGCTACCCGCCCTGATCCTCACCTCTGTTTCAAGTCCCGACCTTCTTCCACGCGCCTCTCCGCCCGCATCCGAAGAGGCAGCCTCGCCTTCATCTGTCCAGAATCCTATTTGCTCTAGCCTCTTTCCCTCTCCTCCACGCCCTGCACCTAGGCCCCCCGCACCTCATCTTGCATCCTTTTCTGTCCATCAAGAGTGGGCGGCATGAAAAGCAGAGTTGGAAGTTATGCAGGCTCTGGGGTCTCTTTGAATGAACATAGCGGCCAAGGCAGGAAATAGCGTCCAAGTAGGAACGTTGGCGACCTGCCTCATTCTCCGGGACCCTCTTCTTCTTGTTCAGGAGACTTATCTCGTTTCTACCCACGCTGGTTTCCTCTGTGTGGATTGCTACATTGTTCGAAGGCGAAAGTGTCCCGCGGTTGCACTTTTACCTTTCACGTCTCCTTATCTCTACAAGGAATGCAACTGAAAAGATGCTCCTTTGAAATACAAAAGGGTAGGTGGGGAGAGAACTGGGCTCCCCAAGTAACAAGTATGAATTAACTTCCCAGTTCTGAAATTAAAATCGACCCCATATAGTACAGGTGGTGCCATGGTGCCTGCGTTGGAGGCTGATTCTTTCATTTACTTGGGCAAGTTATTTTTCTATTTGTTTCCTCATCTATACACTGTAGTACCTGCCTGAAAGACTGCTGGGAGGGTTGCATAGACCAGTGTGTATGAGGCACTTGGTGCCTAGCCCAGGGTATGCACGATTACTGGTGTTACCCATTACTGTGAGAATAAGGTCTGTTTTTGCGCACTGAAACTCCACGTGCGGTCAGAGGTGTTCTTGAATGTGTATCTTCCAGCATGGTGACTTTCTTTGTCTTTTTCTTCTGTCCTAAATAGCTCCCATTTCCTAATGGGCCAAGGTACTTGGGACACACACACATAAACCCCTTTGAATCACCCAGCTTTTTCCTTTTCCTGTGACTTTATGTTCTCTTACTTTAAAACGTTTAACAATTTTTGGCTTTTTCCTTCTTACGAACTCTGATGCTTTGTAGTAAATCAGAAATTTTAAGCCTACTTTCTGAAAGATTGAGCAAATGAACACTCAGAATGTCTCATTAACATCTGTTCCTTGCATCTATCAATATTTATAAATTAAGGCTTTTTTTTACTTCCTCTTTAGATCTTTGTGGCAAATATGCCCAAGCACTTTAAATATAAAGGCCTTAAGAATAGTCCAGAAATGTGTCGGAGGATAGTGGGTTTGTCTCTGAGTGTGTCTCCCCCCAGCCCACCCCTTGTAATTGGTTCCTGCATTCACATTTTCCTCCCAGGACTTACTTGATAGAAATACTTATGATTACTTCCTTCCTCTTGCCCTCAGAAAGCAGGGTGAGTGTTGTTTTCTTTTATGTTGTGTAGGGGTTTGTTATTGTGGTCCAGAACAACCTCTTCCCCTTGAGGTAACCTTTGTTGTTAATAAAATAGCTAATAAAATAATAGTAATGAGAGCTTACACTAATTGAATGCTTACTCTGTGCCAGAATGTGGAAAAAGATTTCCTTGTATTATCTGACTTAATCCTGTCAACAGTCATTTCCTCCCCATTTTACAGAGCAAGCTACAGCTGAGAGAGGTTAACTTACTTGCCCAAGTTAGGTGTGGAGTTTTCACCATCTGTATGAAATTGTTACTTTGTTTTGATGAAGTTCCCAATAGTATATTTATTTTGGGGCCATTAATCAAGCATTGATATTCTCGGGCAGGTAATGGTCTTTGCCATCAAGGGGTTTTTAGTTTGGTAAAATGAGAGTGCCAGGAAGAAAAATCAACAATTCAAAACTTCATATAATTGGGTGTCTGTTATTGCAGTTGTTTATGTGCGTACCCCCAAGAAGTCAGCTGGAGGGTGGAGATAGAGTCTATCTTGTCTATTTCTCTCCTGGAGCCCTTGATGTTGTGTCCTAGGTGTTCTGGAAATGCTTGCCAGATTGTGAGACAAAGTCTCAACATACATAGAGATTTGAAGGAGCATCCAGTGTGTATCAGGAATGTTCTTTAGGTTAAAGCAGTGGTTCTCAACCAGGAGAGATTTTGCCTCTCCTAGGGGACATTTTGATTGTCACTTGGGTTGGGGAGGAGAGGAAGTGCCATCACTGAGATACTGAGACTCAGAAACTTCCATCCATGTATAGGAAAGAAGTAAAATATTAGTTGCTCAGTCGTGTCCAACTCTCTGCGACCCCATGAACTGTAGCCCACGAGGCTCCTCTGTCCGTGGAATTTTCTAGGCAAGAATATTGGAGTGGGTTGTCATTTCGTTCTCCAGGGGATCTTTCCAACCCAGGGATCGAACTGGGGTCTCCTGCTTTGCAGGCAGATTCTTCACTGGGTGAGCCACCGGGTGAACATCCTCCAGTGCATAGGACTGCCCCCACACAGAATTATCTGGTCCCAGGTGTCAGTAGCGCTGCTATCGAGAAATCCTGAGTTAGAGTTAAGCTGGGTTCCAAAGCGCTGTGGACAGCATGCATTTGTCTTAGCTCAGAGGTATGTAGGCTTGGGAGTAAACTCAATACGCAGCTTCAAATTAGGAGTTTGATTGAATCCTTGTGCCGCCTTCCTCTGGAAAATGACCCAATGAGTAAGCAATGGTGTAACCAATAGAGACCTAAAAATGAAATCAAGAGGTTTCTGTCATCCTTTCTTAGAGGGAAAAGTGCAGTAAGAAATGAGATTGGTCATGCAGTTGTTATTGAATTAAGGGTTTAGATGTCTCAGTGTGTCTTATTCTTTCAAAGCAGGAATTTATAATTATCCAGAATAACTGTGACTTGTTTTTAAAAAGTATTCTCAATAGAGACTACCTTTTCAGGGTCTTCATATTTGTCAGCTGAGGTTTTGGTCATGAACTAAGAAAAATGTTGATGTTCTGAACTAAGCTCTCCAGTGGTCATAGTGTTCTTGTTGCTTTATGAACTGTAATTATTTTTAATAGTCTTTTATTTGGGGCACCTGGGTCCTTCAGTTCCCAAGAGGAGAGAGTGAGCACTCGTTATAGAGTGAAACTCTGAGGCATACGTTACATCACTTAAGAACAGGTCTTTTCATTCTTTCATTGTTGGTTGGTTTGTAGTTTAGGGAGCTTTGGGGAAAATAAAGGGCTAAGTCTGTTATAACCTTGAAGTCAGCAGTAGAACTTGGTCTGTTGTATATGACCCTGAGCTATCAACTCATGTAGACCGTCAAGGACTGCAAACAGGTCAGGTGAACTTGAACTTGTTTGTTATTCGTATGTAGGACTTAGAGCAGTGCAATAAGTCTTTCTCCAGTTTTGAAAATGTTGCTTATCTGTGGCTATTTCAATTTCAATTAAAATTTTAAAATTAGTAGTTATCGTGTTAGATGGAGCAAAAGAGTGGATGTCCATGCCAAAGAGTCCCTGTGGTTTGGGGGTTTCTATTGTAGTTTTTTATATCAAAAGAGTATAAATTTCTTCTGCCTGTGGTTATTTCTTTTTTTTTTTTTTTTTTTACAGCAGTTGTGTTTTTATGCTGTTGAGGTGGTCAATTTAGTCCCGTCATAATTCTGTTTGTAACGGTACAACCGAGGTTTGTAATCTGAATGACCATGGAGTGTGACCCATTCCCGAGGGCTAAGGAGAAACTGGATCACATGGACGTGGTCTCTGGATTTGGTTGGACTCTAAACTCAGCTGGTTTCTTTTCGTTTAAGCTTCTTGAATCTATAACCACGTAACCTGCTTTTGGTTCCTCTGTAGTTGAATCTAAGAGGCTAGGCTAATTATCTCTTCGCTGCCTGTTTAGTGAAGGGAAAGTCCTATGAGACCTATTCTGAAGAACCCTGACCTGATATTCAAATACTTTAGAAAAAGCCAGTGTTTTGGTTCTCTTTGTAGAGAGTACAAAGTACACACTACATTTAAATCTGTAGCATGACCAGAATGTCTAAAACCTTATTCTGGTAACATAGAAAGAAAACATGTTTTTAAAATTGTCAGATGTAAAATAAATTATTTTAAGAAAATTTCTTTTTTCCTTCTCACTTTTGCTATAAAGGCCATCAATTCAAAACTGAGTTATTCTCTCTCTTTCTTTTTCTTCCTTAGTTTTTTTGGTCTCATCGTGTGGCGTGCAGGATCTTAGTTCCCCAACCAGGGATTGAACCTGTGTCCCCTGCAGTGGAAGCTTGGAGACTTAACTACTGGACTGTCAGGGAAGTCCCTAAAAATTGAGTTATTCTTTTTTAAAATTGTTTTTGGCTGAGCCACGTAACTTGTGGGATCTTAGTTCTCTGACCGGGGATTGAACCTAGTCCTCAGGCAGTGAAAGCAATGAGTCTTAACCACTGGACCGCCAGGGAATTCCCTAACATTGAGTTATTCTTGAGTTTCCTGTTTCTTCTTTCTGTTCATTGTTTCCAAGACTTTGGCCTTTCAGTTACCACAGTCAGAATTTTTGCCACGTTAGAGAATACATTCTAATGGTTATTTTTTTTTTCTTTAAATTGATGTTTAAAATATTGTTTCATTCTAAATAATATTCATAATATTACTAGTTTGATGCATCAGTTTTCCTAAGACGTATGAAAATAAATACCATTAAAATAAAAAACATTGTCCTAAGTACCATCCAAATTTGCAACACTTGTCCTGGTTTCTCTGTTCTCTTCTAGGAATACTTGTAGAATTGGTCTACATTTGGCTGACATAGTAAAAGCTATACTATAGAGAAATTGGCTTTTTCTTCTTTATAGTGTTCTTAACTTTACTAACTAAATTTAGGAAACCTAAAAAGCTGTGTTTGTAATTGTTTTCTTTCTCTGTAAAACAGGACTGCAACACTTTAAACTTCTGGAAATAAACATATATTTCTTCTTTTCTTCCTTCCTGCCTCTTTAAATCCAATTACAAGTTATTTTAACAGTAGTTCTTATATAATTTAGTGAATATCTTTAACCTTAAAAATCAAAAGCAGTATCTCTTTTCACTCTTTTCCCCCGCATATATTCAGTCTTTCAGATGCTATGGGAAGTGGCTTTTCACATATGAAAGATGCTCAGCCTAACTTATTGTGAGGAAAGTGGAAATCATAACTGTGTTGGGTAGTTTGATGTCTCACTGGTGATAAGGGTGTGCAGAAACAAACACTTTCATGCATTGCTGAAGGGGGTGGAAATTGGTACAAATGCTATGGAGGGCAATTTGTCAATATCTTTCAGAATTACAATATATGTCCTTATTGCCCCACTTTTTCCAGGAGTTTATCCTATAGATCACACACCTGTTTAATTAAAACAAATACAAGTTTATTATAGCATTGCTTGTAATGGTGAAAGATTGGAAAAAACATAAATGTCCATCAATAGGGAACTGGTTAAATGAATTATGGAATACACTGCCAGTGAAATATTAACCAGCTGTGGAAAGGAATGAGGAAGTTTGTTATATATAGTTACGGAAAGGTCTCTGAGATATAAGTGGAGAAAACAAAGCATGTGTTAGGATGTCTAGTATGTTCATTATTTGTATGAAAAAATGTATATATATATTTTTTTCTTTTTATACACACACTTTTTTAATGTAAAATATCTCTGGAAGACTACACAAAACCTAATAACATTGGAGGTAGGGACTGAGAATGGAGGAAGTTTTCTCTGTATACCTTTATGGTTTTTGAATTTTGAATAATGTGCATATATTACGTATTCAGAAAAACTATACACAAGTATGTTATGAGATTCTTCACTGTGTTTATTTTGTAAGTTACAGCCATTCTACATATCTCTTTTTGCTCATCAGGAACTGACTTCTGGACTTTTTTCTCTCAGATGAAATTTCTATGAAATACAGTTTGCAGATCTGCTTAGGGATTATTTTCATGTAATACTTTTTTTAATTGAAGTATAGTTGATGTATAATATACAGATTACAGGTATACAATATAATGATTCATTATTTTTAAATGTTATACTCCATTTATAGTTATTATAAAATATTTGCTATGTTCCCCATGTTGCACAATATATCCTTGTTAGCTTATTTTATTATGTTAGTCTTTAAATCCACTTCTGTCTTCCTTTGTTGTGCTGTGCTGTGCTTAGTCTCTCAGTCGTGTCTGACTCTTTTGCGACCCCACGGACAGTAGCCCGCCAGGCTCCTCAGTGCATGGGATTCTCCAGGCAAGAATACTGGAGTGGGCTGTCATGCCCTCCTCCAGGGGATCTTCCCAAACCAGGGCTCAAACCCAGGTCTCCCACATTGCAGGCAGATTCTTTACCATCTCAGCCACCAGGGAAGCCTTATTTTTGTGCTAATTTTCATTTCTGTCTTCAAGTTCAATGTTATCGAAGTATTCATTATGACTCACTACTTACAGAGGCTTATACTGTTTTCCAGTGACAGACAGAAGGCAGACTTTTAAAGTTTCTGTTTTGTTTCCATTTTATTCACTAAGGTATCTTCAAACTGAAAAGGGGCGAGGCAATGCAGGTTTCTGTTTTGAGTAATGGCAGACTAGAGAATTGGGGTTAGTTATCCCACTGGAGACAATTAGGAGATAATTGTTGAAATATAAATATCTGCTTAAAGATCCTGGAGATTCATTACTCGGGTAATGAATGATTATTAGACTGTGATCCATGTGAGGGCAGAGAGAGAGGGGACCGAGGATCAGAGTCCAATTTGGGGTTCTTCTGTCCTCTGAGAGGATATGCTGGACTCGTAAGTGGACAGACTGAATGGCAAGACTGTGAAAGCATGTCTCTGAATTAAAGCAACAGGGATTAATCAAGGGGGAACCCTGGTGAACCCCCGTTTCTCTGGGCTAGAACCTTGAAAGCCTATGTTCTAGAAGTAAGGGTAAGTTAGAAGCAGCCCATTGCAGAGACTACAGCTCAGCTTTAGAAACATCTGAGTTCATGAAATTGGGTTAAGATTACCCCAGGGTGTTAGTGCCCCCTCATTATGGAAAAAGCAAAGCCAAATCTTTTCTGAAGGGTCACTGTAGTCTTCAAATTATTTTGACAGACAGTTTTGTGAGACAGTTTCTGGCATGTATCAGAAATGACCAGATGCATGAAAAGACACAATCTGAACAAAAATCAAACAATGAGTAAAACTGGATCCACAGGAACATCAGATTTTAGAGTTACCAGATATAGACTTTAATTATATTGTAATTTAATATAATTCAACTATACCATTATACTATAGTATAGTATAGTGAATATACTATTCAACTATACTTCAATTAAAAATTGTATTTACTGTTTTCAAAGAGATAAAAGAGAAGCTTGAGAAATTTGGCAGAAAATTGAAATTTATAAAAATAGAACCAATGAGCAATTCTGTAACTGAAAAATACAGATGAAAATGAAGAACTCTGTTGATAGGTCTAACAATAAGTTATTACACCTGAAGAGAGAATAGTGGACTGGAAGAAAGGTCAGAAGAAAATATGTAAAATACAACAGTGGAGAATTCAGGAAAGATGTAAGAGACGTAGAGGATGTGGTAAAAAGTCTAACATTCATACAGTCCTCCTAGAAGGTAAGGAGGTCAAGAATGGATAGAGAAATATTTGATGAGATAATGGCTGTGAATTTTCCAAAACTAATGGAATCTACAGATTCATAAAGCCTTGTATACCCCAAGCAGGGGTATATAAGTGACAATAGGTACACATTAAATTAAAACTGCTATAAAACCAAAGCAAAGACAAAATATTACAAGTAGCCAGAAAAAAATTACAGTTTGCCTTCAAAGGAATAGTAATTAGGCTGACATCTGATTTATTCACAGAGCAATGAAAGCTAGATTATCTTTAGAATACTGAAAGAAAATAACTACCAATATAGAATTTTTCTTAGTTAAATAGTTTTCAAGAATGAAGGTGAAATAAAGGTATTTTCAGGCAATTAAAAGCAGGATTTATTACCTACAGGTAACTATATTCTTTAGGCAAAATCAAAATGATTCCAGATGAAAAGGAAATTGCAGTTTAATGTCCCTCATTAACATAGATGGAAAAAGTCATTAGCAAAAGATTAGCAGACTGAATCCAGCCTTATGTATGACCAAGGTGGGGTTTTACAGAAATGCAAAGTTGTTTTAACATTTTTTTTTAAGTCTGCTGTATAATCACCATTTTTATACAGTAGAGGATTAAAATTGCCAGTTTAATAGCAGCAGAAAACAAAAAAAGTGGTAAAATTCAGCCCCTACTTATGATTCAAAACTCTTAGGAAAGCTAGGATTAAAAGGAAACTTTCTTAATTGGATAAAGCATATCTACAAAAACCCCACAAGCAGCATCAAACTTAATGGGGAAATCTGAAAGTTTTCCTTTTAAGATTAGGAATAGGACAAGGTTGCCCACTCTCGCCACTTGCTTTTCATCGTTTTACTGAATAGCTAGAACAGTCAGGCAAGAAAAAGAGACTATATAAGGATTTTAAAGGAATCCTAGTGAACCTGTGGTTTGCAGATGATGACTGTGTACACAGAAAGTCCAAAAGAGTCTATAATTTATCAAATTAATAAGTTTGTCCAAATTGTTGAGTACAGGCCAATATGCAAAATTCCATTGCATTCATGTATACTAGCAAAGAAGTTAAAAATACATATATATGTATATATAATTTGGCATAAAGAAAGTTCAAGTACCTAGGAATAAACCTCACAAAATATATGTAAAAACTTTATGCAGAAGATTATATTATTATTATTATTTTTAGATTATATTATTATTGAGAGAAATTAAAGAATATCTAAGTAAATGGAAGAATGTATCATATTCTCAGTTTGGAAGACTCCATATTGTGAAGCTGTCAGTTCTCCCCAACTTGATTTATAGATAAAATGCAATCCCAATAAAAATCCTAGCAGGGTTCTGGTGGGCTTTTAGGGTGGAATTTGACAAGCTGGTTCTAAAATATATATATAGAAATGAAAGGCCATAAAATTGCCAAGACACTTGAGTAAGAACAACAGATGGTAAGGTTTGTTCTATCATGTATCAAAACTTTTAAAAAATTTTATTGGGCCCTCCCTAGTGGTCCAGTGGTTAAGACTCCATGCATCCACTGCAGGGGGCCCAGGTTGGATTCCTGGTCAGGGAACTAAGATCCCACATGCCACGTGGCTCTGGCAAAAGAAAACATAAATGGATTAAGGCTTTTATAGAACAGCCCACTAGGCCCTAGAAATAGAATAAAAGCCTGGAAACAAAATCTTTGATTTGCAACAAAGATTGTACTGTGGAGTAGTGGAGAAGGAATGATAAGTGTTGCCGGTAAAATGCTGGGAGGGATTGGGGGCAGGAGGAGAAGGGGATGACAGAGGATGAGATGGCTGGATGGCATCACCGACTCGATGGACTTGAGTTTGAGTGAACTCCGGGAGTTGGTGATGGACAGGGAGGCCTGGCGTGCTGCGATTCATGGGGTTGCAAAGAGTCGGACACGACTGAGCGACTGACCTGAACTGAAGAGAAAAGAAAGGAAAAAAAAAAAACAACTTCATCCTGATCTCATACACCATAAACACAAAAAAATCAACTCCAGTTGAATTGTAGATCAAAATGTGAAAAGAACCACAATAAACTCCTAGAAGATAATCTAGAATATTTTCTTGATCTCAGTGTAGGGAAAAATATCTTAAATAGGACAAACAAACACTAATAAAGGAAAAGATGACAAATTTTGAATTAAGAACTTTGGTTCATCAAAGGACAGCATTAAGAGTAAAAAGGTAAATCACAGAGTAGAAGCATATGTTTATAACACATATAGTTGATAAAACTTGTATAGAGATCTCATAAATAATGAAAAGAATTCAGCTTTCAGCTTTTGGCTTGGAGGAGGCCAAGATGCGCCTTTGTTTGGTTGTCCCAGATCCAAGTTCAGCTGACACCAGCTGCCTGCACGCCACAATCCCTTGTTTCTTCTTTTTGCTTGATGCATTGCTTGAATGCATCATCTTCTGTCTCTGACAGTTGTCTGCTTAGCCATCTGCTTTTATATGGCCTGTGAAGGACTTCTCTCAAAAGGTAGACTCAGTCCCTTACCCAACTGAGCTCTTCACAGAGACCCAATGAGTCTGTTTTGGTCTCTGGTATCAACCCCAGATTTTGGGGAAGAGAACTGGACACTTCGAGGCAAATGTTCACCCAAAAACAATGGCCAGCATTATGTTCGTTGGTCACAGGACTGCCCCTTCAAGGCTGTGGACAGGGGACGTTCTTTTTTTAAATAATTTTTTAAAAATGTATATATTTATTTTTGGCTGTGCTGGGTCTTTGTGGCTGTACAGGTTTTCTCTAACTGTGGGAAGCAGGGACTACTCTCTAGTTGTGGCATGGGCTTCTCATTGCAGTGGCTTTTCTTGTTGCCAAGCGTGGGCTCTAGGCATGTGGGCTTCAGTACTTGTGGCACATGGGCTCAGTAGTTGCGGCTCCCGGGCTCCAAAGCACAGGCTCAGTAGTTGTGGCTCCCGGGCTTAGTTGCTCCGCGGTACGTGGGATCTGCCCGGACCAGGGATAGAACCCATGTCTGGTGCATTGGCAGGTGGATTCTTTACCACTGAGCTACTGGGGAAGCCCTGGAGAAAGTTCTTAAGAAAGAGTTGTAAACATCTCTAATATAACATCATTCTCTATATAACAGTGAAAGAGTTGAAACAATCTGTAGCTCTAATAGTAGAGGCTTGGGGATTGGTTAAAGAAATTATGGTACAGCATATGGGATAATATGCAATATGGACCTAACAGAAGCAGAAGATATTAAGAAGAGATGGCAAGAATACACAGAAGAACTGTACAAAAAAGATCTTCACGACCAAGATAATCACGATGGTATGATCACTCACCTAGAGCCAGACATCCTGGAATGTGAAGTCAAATGGGCCTTAGAAAGCATCACTATGAACAAAGCTACTGGAGGTGATGGAATTCCAGTTGAGCTATTTCAAATCCTGGAAGATGATGCTGTGAAAATGCTGCACTCAGTATGCCAGCAAATTTGGAAAACTCAGCAGTGGCCACAGGACTGGAAAAGGTCACTTTTCATTCCAATCCCAAAGAAAGGCAATGCCAAAGAATGCTCAAACTACTGCACAATTGCACTCATCTCACACGCTAATAAAGTAATGCTTAAAATTCTCCAAGCCAGGCTTCAGCAATACGTGAACTGTGAACTTGCAGATGTTCAAGCTGGATTTAGAAAAGGCAGAGAAACCAGAGATCAAATTGCCAACATCCACTGGATCATGGAAAAAGCAAGAGAGTTCCAAAAAAACATCTGTTTCTGCTTTGTTGACTATGCCAAAGCCTTTGGCTGTGTGGATCACAATAAACTGTGGAAAATTCTGAAAGAGATGGGAATACCAGACCACCTGACCTGCCTCTTGAGAAACCTATATGCAGGTCAGGAAGCAACAGTTAGAACTGGACATGGAACAACAGACTGGTTCCAAATAGGAAAAGGAGTACATCAAGGCTGTATGTTGTCACCCTGCTTATTTAACTTATATGCAGAGTACATCATGAGAAACACTGGACTGGAGGAAGCACAAGCTGGAATTAAGATTGCCTGGGAGAAATATCAGTAACCTCAGATATGCAGATGACACCACCCTTATGGCAGAAAGTGAAGAAGAACTCAAAAGCCTCTTGATAAAAGTGAAAGAAGAGAATGAAAAAGTTGGCTTAAAGCTCAATATTCAGAAAATGAAGGTCATGGCATCTGGGTCCCATCACTTTATGGGAAATAGATGGGGAAACAGTGGCAGACTTTATTTTTTTGGGCTCCAAAATCACTGCAGATGGTGATTGCAGCCATGAAATTAAAAGATGCTTACTCCTTGGAAGGAGGGTTATGACCAACCTAGATAGCATATTAAAAAGCAGACATTACTTTGCCAACAAAGTCCGTCTAGTCAAGGCTATGGTTTTTCCAGTGGTCATGTATGGATGTGAGAGTTGGACTGTGGAGAAGACTGAGCACCAAAGAATTGATGCTTTTGAACTGTGGTGTTGGAGAAGACTCTTGAGAGTCCCTTGGACTGCAAGGAGTTCCAACCAGTCCGTTCTAAAGGAGATCAGTCCTGGGTGTTCTTTGGAAAGAATGATGCTAAAGCTGAAACTCCAGTACTTTGGCCACCTCATGCAAAAAGTTGACTCATTGGAAAAGACTCTGATTCTGGGAGGGATTGGGGGCAGGAGGAGAAGGGGACAACAGAGGATGAGATGGCTGGATGGCATCACCGACCCGATGGACGTGAGTTTGAGTGAACCCTGGGAGTTGGTGAGGGACAGGGAGGCCTGGCATGCTACAATTCATGGGGTCACAAGGAGTCGGACACGACAGAGTGACTGAACTGAACAGAACTGAAAATTATTTTTTCAGCCCCAGGAATTCCCAGGGGGTCCAGTGATTAGGACTCCATGCTTTCACTGCCAAGGGCACAGGGTTCAATCCCTGAGTGGGGAACTAAGATCCCACAATGTAACAAAAAAAAAATTTCTTTAGTCTGATTTTATTGACTCTGAAAAGTTTTCATAAATAATTTCTCTAATACTAGGTACATGTCATTTCAGAAATATAAGTATATAAACATAATTTGTATATAAATATCTATATGATATATACACATATAAATATTATATATACATTTTTATTTGTACTGAACCCTAAAATAAGAAGCTATGAAACATTAATGGAATAGTTACTGAAAAGCTGTATTAATACCTGAGCTAGTAGGTACTACAGTCCAACAGATCAACTCATGGTACAAAATCGTCTATTGGAACCTATGGTCTCCATGCCCCACACAAAGTTGATGGCTGTGGATAGAGGGGGAATATATACATATATGGATGTATACATGTATATAATTATCTATATATATATATGTGTGTATTTCTGAAAGGACATGCACCAAAAGGTTAACAATGGTTATTTTTGTCTAGTGGGATTGTGTTTGGTTGTTTTTTTGTTTTGTTTTCTGTGTTTCCTGATTTTTCTACACTGAATAATGGATTATTTGTGTATTAAAGTCTGGAAGGGTAACTGAAAAATGTTTTCTACCTGTATTTAAGTCGTTATACAATGAGCAAAGCGTGTGTTTGTGTCATTTCAACACCCTGGCTGTGCTCAGTTGTTCAGTTGTGTCCAACTCTTTGTGACCCCATCGACTGTAGCCCGCCAGGCTACTCTGTCCGTGGAATTCTCCAGACAAGACTACTGGAGTGGGTAGCCTATCCCTTCTCCTGGGGATCTTCCCAAACCAGAAATCAAACTGGGTTCTTCTGCATTGCAGGCAGATGCTTTACCAGCTGAGCTACCAGGGAAGCCCTTCAACAACCTAATTTAAAATAGATAATATGGATACTTAAAGTTCTGTATTTAAGTTAAAAATTTTCCAAAAATCTGTTTCAAAAATAGAGCCTAGGAGAAGCTAAGCTTGGAATAAGTTTATTTTTATAAGCCCTTGGAGATCTCGATTGATTTATTTAGGCCAATGGGGTAAGTTTGCAGTTAAAAAAAATAAATCTAGAGCCCAGTTAATATATTACATCAAGAAATGCCGTTTCCTTATTAAGAGATGATTGGGTCAATGTACTCTGCATGGTTTAGAACACATCTGGAAGAGTTGTCCATTTTAGCTCTTTACTTGCAGCGGAACAAAGAGAAACAAGATGAGGCCGGCAGCATCAGAGGTTGTCTGAGGGATGATGGAGAGAACTAGAGGTGGTTGGCCGGGGAAGGAACTTGCAGGAAATGTGATAGCAGTCTGTAAATATTTGAAAGGATATTGTGGGGAGTAGCGATCGAAGAGCAGAATTTATTAGGAAGCAAATTTTACTTAGGTCAACACAGGAAAGAGCTTTCTAGTCTCATTATCTCTTGGTGAAAAGGGCCTCTTCACAGACAGCTGGACCCTGGGGAACAGACTGGGGACCCTGGGGATTTTTGTCTTAGACCCAGTTCCTTTGTGGAGAGGTGTGAGAAAACCTCAGTCCTCCTCCTGTGTTTCTCCTTTCCTCTGTCGCACTCCCACGCTCCCAACACTTCTAATCCTAGGTGTATGGAGTACTTGCCCATGCACTGAGCAATTCTGCAACACCACCTGGGTGTCCTACAGTTGAACTCAATGTTAAACACGCTCTACCTGGAGATAGTGTCAGACCCCAGTGGTTGAGGGCTCAGTCCTACAGAACTGCTCCCACCCCACTTCAAATACCAAACAGCAGTAGTAGGTCCCCAGGTTACCCACAACTTCCATCAGACGTGATTACAGACTAGAGGCTCCCACGACCTCCTCCCCCTTGGATTTGATTATTTGCTAGAACAAGTCAGAGAACTCAAAGAAACACTTAGGTTTACCAGTTTATTAAAAGATATGGCAAAGGTTACAGATGAATAGTCAGATACAGAGGGCGAGGTCTGGGAGGGTCCCAAACAGAGAAGCTCCTGTCCCTGTGAAGCTGGGGTGGGTCACCCTTCTGGTATGGAGACATGCTCACTGAACTGGCAGCTCTCCAAAGCCAGTACTTTTGGGATTTTAATGGGGGCTTCATAATGTAAGTGGGATCCATCACTGACTCCATCTCCAGTCCCTCTCCTCTCTCAGGAGAGTGGATGGTGGGGCTGAAAATCCCGTTTCTAACCATGGCTTGGTCTTTCTGGCTACCAGCCCCCATCCAGGAGCCCAAGAGTCACCTTATTAGAACAGGAGACCCTTATCACCCAGGAAACTCCACAAGATTAAGGAACTCCGTGTTAGGAACCAAAGTCAAAGACCAAATATTAGAACAAAAGGTAACTCCTAGTGCTCTAATCACTTAGGGAATTGAAAGGTTTTAGTTCTGTGCCAGGAACTAGGGGCAGAAACTAGTATGTATGTACATATATAAAAAATATGTATGTATTTTCTATTATCTCACAGGAAATTTGGTTGCAAAAGCTCTAAGGTCTTTCCACTTATGAATTGACCAAAAAAAAAAAAAAAAAAAAAAAAAACCCTGATCCTATTCATATACAAAAAAAAAAAAAAAGACAAAAGTTGAATCACAAATATTTGCTTGTCATTTATACTTTTATATTGCTACCAAACTCTGAAATTTTCAGTGTTTGAGGTTTACGTCAGTGAGTTGTATTTTATATTGAGAAGTGAACTTTGGGCTTCAGTTTCTTGCTGTCTTTACTAGAGGAGGTTCACCAGGGGTTATCTAAACACACTGAAGCAAATGCTTTTCTGAGTGCTCACAGAAAGGCTAAATAAACACACTGTATAGCTTGGTAGCGCCTGATGGTTGCGCTTAATCACCTGGGCTTGCATCCTCTCTCTGTGCTTTCCTTTGCTTGCTTGCAAAGTGGTGATGATAGCATCCGCCATAGGCTTGTTGTGAACCGCGTCTTAATGGCACATTTCACATGTTTTCCTTGAGGATGCCCAGCAGCTACTCAGTAAGTCATTGGTGAGTGAGTACATGAATGAAATGACAAAAGCCCTTTACCTTATCCTGAATACAGCGATGTGAGCTGGTTGAATGTAGAGGTGGCAGTCTCCGCTTTGGCACTGAATTCCAGTTCATTTCATTCTACATTCCATTCTGTCCTTTATGTTCTACCTAATTTAACCATTTGGTGTCTGTGAAATGGGATCCTTCAATTAGGATTAATTTTGTGGGGACTTGTTTTGGGAAATGACTTTTTTTTTTTTTAATGAGTGGGTTATAATGGTCTTGAGAATTCTTAGATATGAAGACTTGAGTAATTTATGTACTGGGCCTCCCAGAGTATAAAGTTTGTGCCTAGAATATTTTTAGAAAGAGCAAGTTAGATGAAACTGCCAGGTTTTGGTTTTTTTTTTTTAAAGACACAAGATAATTTTGATTGTGTTCCCTCTCAAGTATTGAATTTTTCTTCCCATGATTTTCCAGAGGATGAAGATCTAGAAAACACCAAGGTCACCTCTGTAGCAGCTTCTGCCTCTGATCCAGAGCCTGATTCGTCACCCTACAGGTAGGGACCACAACTACTTTGGATATTATGCTTCTTGGGGTTTTATCTTCTGAGGTTGTAGTTGATGAAAAAAGTAAACAGCGACTTCAAGGGGGAAGACAAGTTGAAGTAAAGAGCATGGAATGTTTTGTCATTAATTAATCAATCCTTAAGCATGTTAGGGCTTCCCTCAGTGGCTCAGCCATAAGGAATCTGTCTGCAGTGCAGGAGACTTGGAGGAGACTTGCAGGAGATACTAGTTTGATCCCTGGCTCGGGAAGATCCCCTGCAGGAGGAACTGGCAACTTCATCCAGTATGCTTTCCAGAAGAATCCCATGAACAGAGGAGCCTGGCGGGCTACAGTCCATAGGATTGCAGAGAGTCAGACATGACTGAGTGACTGAACAACAACAAAGTGTGTTTAGGGGCAATGTCAGGTCTATCTCAGGTTATAAAATTTTCTTTTACTCTCAGAGAATAAAACTATAACAAATAGTGCAGTATCTTCATTTATCTCCTCTTGAAGACCAGGTTCAAACGTTAAAACATTTAGAAACAGATTTAGACTTTCAAGAGAGTGTGTGTTTGGTTTTTACCCATAAAATTCACACACACGCAGAAGTACAGCATTGGAGGCAGATTTTCATTGTGTAATTTTCAGATTAAATCATGGTGATTATCTTCAGATTGTCATTCTTAATTTCCTACTCCACCCATCTCATTCACCTGCCATTACTGGTCTCAGAGTATATAGCAGAAAGGGAATAGTAGTACTGAGTCCTGAAATGAGTGGAAGCCTCACAACATTATTGGAATGATTAATGAAAAACCGTGCTGTGCAGGTGGGTGTTACAGTCCAGCTGATCAGCTCATGGTATAGTACTGGCCAATGGAATCTGTGGTCTCCATGCCCCACCCAAAGTTAACAGCTTGTGGTGGGGGAACGTCAGTTTTTTTTTTTTTTTCTTGGCCACACCACATGGCGTGCAGGATCTTAGTTCCTCAACCAGGGATTGAAACTTAGTCCCCTGTACTAGACATGAGGAATCTTAACCACTGGACCACCAGGGAAGCCCCCCCATGATATTTTTAAAATATTATTTCTTAAGTAGAAATTCTTTCTTCCTACCTTTGTATATGAAATAAAACTTTTTCCTCCAGAATTCAGACAATGGAAGATAATAATGATTACTGTAATTATAATAGAATTGGTGATAATAAGAGCCACATTTTTTGAATGTCTGTCTGTAATAATGATGATAAAATCTTGTGAGTTAGTCGCTCAGTTGTATCCAGCTGTTTGCGATCCCATGGACTGTAGCCCGCCAGGCTCTTCTGTCTGGAATTCTCCAGGCAAGAATACTGGAGTGGGTTGCCATTTCCTTCTTCAGAGGATCTTCCTGACCCAGGGATTGAACTCAGGGCTCCTGCATTGCAGATGGATTCTTTACCATCTGAGCCACCAAGGAAGCCCCAAATAAAATCTTACTTTTTATCAAATATTTGTTTGCTCAGTACTGAACTAGGTGTTTAAATGTGTTATCTAATTTAATCCTTGTAAGAAACCTAATGAAATAAGTATTTTTTTTAAGATGAGGAAAATGAAACAGTGAATATAGTAATTTGCCCAAGTTCACACAGCTTTAGTTTTGCTTGCTCTAAAGCTTATTCTCGTAAGTAGCAATATAAGGGTTCTGAGTTCTAAGCTTAGAGCTACTCAGTTCAGTTCAGTCACTCAGTTGTGTCCGACTCTTTGCAACCCCATGAACCACAGCACGCCAGGCCTCCCTGTCCATCACCAACTCCCAGAGTCCACCCAAACCCATGTCCATTGAGTCGGTGATGCCATCCAACCATCTCATCCTCTGTCGTCTGTTTCTCCTCCTGCCCTCAATCTTTCCCAGCATCAGGGTCCTTTCAAATGAGTCAGCTCTTCGCATCAGGTGGCTAAAGTATTGGAGTTTCAGCTTTAACATCAGTCCTACCAATGAACACCCAGGACTGATCTCCTTTAAGATGGACTGGTTGGATCTCCTTGCAGTCCAAGGGGCTCTCAAGAGTCTTCTCCAACACCACAGTTCAAAAGCATCAATTCTTCGGTACTCAGTTTTCTTTATAGTCCAACTCTCACATCCATACATGACCACTGGAAAAAGCATAGCCTTGACTAGATGGACCTTTGTTGACAAAGTAATGTATCTGCTTTTTTTTTTTCCTGCACCATCCTGTGGTTTATTATTTTTTTAATATAAATTTATTTATTTAAATTAGAGGCTAATTACTTTACAATATTATATTGGTTTTGCCATATATCAACATGAATCTGCTACAGGTGTACATGTGTTCCCCATCCGGAACCCCTCTCCCACCTCCCTCTCCATACCATCCCTCTGGGTCATCCCAGTGCACCAGCCCCGAGCATCCTGTATAATGCATCAAACCTGGACTGGCGATTCGTTTCACTGTCTCTGCTTTTTAATATGGTGTCTAGGTTGGTCATAACTTTCCTTCCAAGGAGTAAGCGTCTTTAAATTTCATGGCTGCAATCACCATCTGCAGTGATTTTGGAGCCCGAAAAAATAAAGTCTGACACTGTTTCTCCATCCATTTGCCATGAAGTGATGGGACCGGATGCCATGATCTTAGTCTTCTGAATGTTGAGCTTTAAACCAACTTTTTCACTCTCCTCTTTGACTTTCATCAAGAGCCTCTTTAGTTCTTCTTCCCTTTCAGCCATAAGGGTGGTGTCATCTGCATATCTGAAGTTATTGATATTTCTCCCAGGCAGTCTTGATTCCAGCTTGTGCTTCCTCCAGCCCAGTGTTTCTCATGATGTACTCTGCATATAAGTTAAATAAGCAGGGTGACAATATACAGCCTTGACGTACTCCTTTTCCTATTCGGAACCAGTGTGTTGTTCCATGTCCAGTTCTGACTGTTGCTTCCCGACCTGCGTACAGGTTTCTAAAGAGGCAGGTCAGGTGGTCTAATATTCCCATCTCTTTCAGAATTTTCCACAGTTTATTGTGATCCACACAGTCAAAGGCTTTGGCATAGTCAATAAAGCAGAAATAGATGTTTTTCTGGAACTCTCTTGCTTTTTTGATGATCCAGCGGATGTTGGCAATTTGATCTCTGGTTCCTCTGCCTTTTCTAAATCCAGCTTGAACATCTGGAAGTTCACGGTTCACGTATTGCTGAAGCCTGGCTTGGAGAATTTTGAGCATTACTTTACTAGCGTGTAAGATGAGTGCAATTGTACGGTAGTTTGAGCATTCTTTGGCATGGCCTTTCTTTGGGATTGGAATGAAAAGTGACCTTTTCCAGTCCTGTGGCCACTGCTGAGTTTTCCAAATTTGCTGGCATGTTGAGTGCAGCACTTTCACAGCATCATCTTTCAGGATATGAAATAGCTCAACTGTAATTCCATCACCTCCACTAGCTTTGTTCGTAGTGATGCTTTCTAAGGCCCACTTGACTTCACATTCCAGGATGTCTGGCTCTAGGTCAGTGATCACACCATCGTGATTATCTGGGTCATGAAGATCTTTTTTGTATAGTTCTTCTGTGTATTTTTTGCCACCTGTTTTTAATATCTCCTGCTTCTGTTAGGTCCCTACCATTTCTGTTCTTTATTGAGCCCATCTTTTCATGAAATGTTCCCTTGGTATCTCTAAATTTTTTAAGAGATCTCTAATCTTTCCTATTCTGTTGTTTTCCTATATTTCTTTGCACTGATCACTGAGGAAGGCTTTCTTATCTCTCCTTGCTATTCTTTGGAACTCTGCATTCAAATGGGTATATCTTTCCTTTTCTCCTTTGCTTTTCGCTTCCCTTCTTTTCACAGCTATTTGTAAGGCCTCCTCAGACAGCCATTTTGCTGTTTTGAATTTCTTTTTCTTGGGGATGGTCTTGATTCCTATCTCCTGTACAATGTCACGAACCTCTGTCCATAGTTCATCAGGCACTCTGTCTGTTAGAGCTACTAGGTTATTACATATAAGGATCCTTTTGGAAGACATAGTCTCCTCAAGGCACTGATTGAAAAAAAGTGAAAAAAATGTTCGTCACTCAGTCGTGTGTGACTCTTTGCGAAGCCATAGACTGTAGCCTTCTAGGCTCCTCTGTCCATAGAGTTCTCCAAGCAAGAATACTCGAATGGGTTGCCATGCCCTTCTCCAGGGGATCTCCCCAACCCAGGGGTTGAACCCAGGTCTCCAACATTGCAGGCAGATTCTTTACCACTGAGCCACCCGAGAAAGAGATAGTTCATATTCTCAGCAAATCCCCTGAGGAGAATGTCTTCTGTCCTTCCATTTTCCTTCTCCCACCTTTGTTCTGCACATGTTGATTTGTAGGATCCTTGGGGAATGGCTTTTGGTACAGAACTGATTTCTTTTTCCTCTTAAGAGTAAATGAATATTTTGAGTGAAGAATATAGAATATTCTTAGAAAAAGGGAGATACATTGTTCAAGTATTTTTTTCTAAAATCTAGTGTGTGAAGAAAAAAAATCCAGCGAGTATGATGCCTGAAGGCTGGTGTTTGTGTTTTTTACATTTTCGCAATGGAAATGGCACGGCTCTATCTTTTCTAGTGAGGCTGGCTGGCTGACCTGGCTCTCCTTCCCTTCAGGATGGCCTCCCTGCTCTGGGTTAGCATAAACCAGAAGGCTTACAGTGGGTGTTTTTCCCTTACATGGTTTATCATCAGCATCAAGTGATTTGCAATTTATTTTTCCCCAGATACCCTTCACTAATTCTTTAGAGCATAAAATGCTAATGTGAATATTAAATTTGTGTAGCTGTTGCCTGTCCTGTCTAAAATATTTTTCTAAATAAGCAGAACTGTATTTGTGCAAAGTAACATACACAAAGGCAAAGGAGAGACTACATTTTAGAGGCATACACAGTAAGCTTGGGCTGATGGTCAGATTAACTGTGTGTTCTCACATTCTGAATAGTCCTCTTTTGTTCCCAAACGAAAGTTAACTCACTCATTTAATCATTCAACAGGTTATTTGTTGAGAGCCCGCTATTACCTGGCAGTGTTCTAGGCACTGAAGACACCATAAATG
The DNA here is from genome assembly GCF_019923935.1 of Bubalus bubalis. Classification (NCBI taxonomy): domain Eukaryota; kingdom Metazoa; phylum Chordata; class Mammalia; order Artiodactyla; family Bovidae; genus Bubalus; species Bubalus bubalis. The sequence goes on from NC_059167.1 coordinate 14,617,295, forward strand.
AACCAACAATCCAAGTCCCTGATCTCATGCCGCTTATATTCTAGTGGGGGAGGCAGATGGAAAAAAAGTGAACATTGTATTTCATAGAATCTAAATTGTCATCAACTATAAGATGCAGAGTCGGACATGACTGAGTGACTGATCTGATCTGATAAGATGTACTGTTATTTTATATACCACCAAGAAAGGAAAGAATGCCCAAGATAGGCTAATAAGAGACCCCCCCAACACACATGAAACTGGGACCCCAAAAACCTGTACCTTCAGTGAGAAGAGAAACAAGGAAAGAGATCATTCCACACAGAAAAGGACCTGAGGGGCAACTTGAATGTCTCTGCCTTGGTGCTGAGCAAGGGGAGGAAAAAACTCCTCCCCTGAAAGTATGAGCCAGAAGTCTGTTGTCTGAACTCATTCTGCCAGTGTGATCTAAACAAAACTCTTAGACACAACTCAATTCAAGTCACCTCAGTTGGTGGCATTCCCAGGCCCTGGCAGGGATTCCATGTCATTCCAGGCCCCAGACTGTTTTAAGACAGCAGCAGTTTTTAGGACATCCTGTATATCAGCTGTATTAAAGTCAGAAAACAAAAATGTGTCTTGCAATCAACAAAAATATGGTACATAGTACGTCAGGCAGTCATAAGTGCAGGGTAGAAAAATGAAGCAGGGTAAGGGTGTAAAGAGTGATGGGCCAGGGAGAGGAAGCATCCCTGAAAGCAGTGGATGAGCAGAAGGGAAGAAGGAGGGAAGCAAGCCCTGAGAAACTGGGGGAGGAGGATTCCAGCCGAGGCCATGTTGTTGTTTTTGTTTAGTCGCTAAGTCGTCTGACCCTTCGCGACCCCGTGGACTGTGGCCGATCAGGCTCCTCTGTCCATGGGATTCTCCAGGCAAGAACACTGGAGTGGTTAGCCATTTCCTTCTCCAGGGCATCTTCCCGACCCAGGGAGCGAATGCCCATTTCCCGCATTGGCAGGTGGAGGCCATAGCACACCCCAGTCCCTTAGGTGAGGGAGAGAGGTGTTTGAGGACTCAGGAGAGTGAAGAGGCCATTGTGACTGGAGTGGACTGGGGAAGGCAAGAGATCATTCTAGGAGATAAAATCAGAGTGCAGAGGGCCTTAGGGTTCCACGGGACAGGCTTCGCTGTGGACGCTGCGCATGCAGAGGGAGAAAGACCCAGTCCCTGCCATCAAGCTCACCTCCTCATAGAGGAGACAGTTAATAAGTAGTGTCAAGGAACCAAATTGGACTCTGATTTCTGGGTTTAAGAGAATAAAATAGACTCACAGCCTAGACCAATTTACACTTTACACAGGACAATCAACCGCAGCTCTGATCTTCATAGTAACTGCCCCTTGTTTGTTCTGAGGCAAATTGAAGTGACTTAGATATTGTAAACGATGGCTCTGTTTTATCTGAGGAAGAGCTGATTTATAAACTAGAAGTGATTTTTCTTGTTTATGTTCAGAAAGAAAGAAGAAAAGAAACTAATGAACTCCAAAGTAAACCCTCTGTTTCCCCGTGCAGCTTATAGTATTGGTTCCCAGTCGTTCATTCAGCCTTTCTGAGGACATGGGCGATACCCTAAAGCAGCAGCTCTCAAAACTTTACACTCTTAGAAATTATTGAGGACTTTAAAGAATTTTTATTTATGTGACTTATATCTATCAATGTTCACCATACTAGAAATTAAACCTGCAAAATTAAAAAAAAAATTATTCATTCATTTAAAATAACAATAAGGAATTCATTACATGTTAATATTAATAACTTGGCTTTAATGAAAAATAACTAGTTTTCAAAGAAAAATAGTTCAGTGAGAAGAGAGATGCTGTAAATCTCTTTAAAGTGAAGTTGCTCAGTCGTGTCCGACTCTTTGTGACCCCGTGGATTGTAGCCTACCAGGTTTCTCCATCCATGGGATTTTCCAGGCAAGAGTACTGGAGTGGGTTGCCAATTCCTTCTCCAGGGGATCTTCCCAACCCAGGGATCGAACCTGGGTCTCCCGCAATGTAGGCAGATGCTTTTACCATCTGAGCCACCAGGGAAGTCTTTAATGTCTGCATTAACAAAAGACAGTTGGATTCTCAGGTCTGCTTCTGTGTCCATTCTGTTGTGCTATCATATGTCAGGTAGTGTCTGGAAAATGCTTAACAAGATGAAAATGAAAAAAGGCAAACAATATTTTAGAATTATTATGAAAAGGCTTTGAATTCACACACTGCCCTGAAAGAGGAGTCTTAAGGATGCCAGCGGTCCCCAGACTGTACTTTGATAACTGCTTCTCTAAAGACTCCACCCCACATTTTGATGGCAACAGATTTTCAAGAGGCCTGGGATATTGCACTACAGCCCTGGAATTTAACTCCACTTTTCTAGTCTCTCTGAATCCAGAAGAAATGGAAGAGAGAATATGTTATTCCCTTGCTTCTTTAAAATTAGCTATCAGAATAGTTGTATCTGATCATTGGAAGAGTAGATTAATATGCTTTAAAAAGGAAAAAAAGTGGGCTTCCCTGGTGGCTCAGTGGTAAAGAATCTGAGTGCCAATGCAGGAGACACAGGCTTGAAACCTGATCTGGGAAGATCCCACGTGCCTTGGAGCAACTAAGTCCCTGTGCCATAGCTACTGAGCTTGCGCTCTAGAGCCTGGGAGCCCCAGCTGCTGAGCAGCAACCACTGAAGGCCTTGTACATCCACCCGTGCTCCACAAGAGAAGCCACCGTAATGAGGAGCCCACACACCACAACTAGAAAATAGCTAGAGAAAAGCCCGCACAGCAACAAAGACCCAGCACAACCAAAACTAAATTTAAGAAAGAAGTATAAAGGATCATACTTTTTTTTTTAAAACAGGAAAAAAAAGTGGTTGCCTTGCTTTTATCACCCGTGAACTGGCTGTGCGCTGAGTAGCAGTGATAAGACGTGACTGGAAACACTGAACTGCTCCTGGGATAGCAGGGGAGAGCCTTGCCTTGCTAATCAGTCTGCACTTCCTTTCTATTGTGATCAGTTTCAGGCTTGGGCGGGGCCTCCTCCCTTTACTTCTAAGGGCAGCTTTCCTTGTAGAACAGAACCGGGATTCCAGCCCCTCTTTTGTTGAAGTTCTGCTTGGAGCAAATGGCATGGGTCCCAGAGTGGTGAATAAAAGCCAGACCTGCAGTCCACCTTAGACAACTGACCCGTGTATTTACTATGGTTCTCAGGTCCTGGGACCTGGCATTGTCCATCCTGGGTCCTCACATGGTATCACTGCTTTACTGTGGGGCCATTTCAGCCCAGGGCGTTGGTCAGCTGAAATGACAGTGGACCTAAATGCCAGAGGGAAGCAGGGGTTGGGGGTGCCCTTTGAAGGCTTTTTTTTTTTTCCCTTTCATTTTGAGTTTCTCCAGGACTACTGTACCTTTTAGAAGAGTCCTTGAGGGGAATTCCTGGGCAGTCCAGCGGTTAGGTCTCCATCCATGTTGTCACTGCCACGGACCTGGGTTCAGCCCCTGGTCGGAGAACTAAGATTCCAGAAGCCACGTAGCACAGCCAAAAAAAAAAAAGAGTCCATGAATTGACATGCTGTCTTCTTCTGGGAGGTCACAGATGGTGTCTCCAGTGACAGAGGATGCCACAGAAGATAAGCAGAAGGCCGCCAGTGCCGGGGAGGCCCAGGCCTCGGTGGAACAGGAATTGCTGTCTGCAGACCAGACCCAGATCCTCAGCAAGGTCAGGAGCACGTTCTTTCTCTCTGAAAAGCACAAGTTTGGATGCATTTGGATAGATTGGAATTAGAAAGCACTGCCATCTCACGTTTAGTTATGTGGGGAACAATCGTGTGTATTGTCCCCAGGTCCATCACTGTACTAGCACCCAGTAAGCATCTGTTCAAGAAATGAAGGGTTGTAACGAATGTTCACATGTTGTCGAAAATCCTCTCCATCTGAGGAGCCCTTAACCATTGAATTAGGTATTAGTCTCAGCTTCTTGTGGTAGATCTACTTGGGATTTATGGTAAAGATTCCATAGAAGTGGTACTGATAGCAGTGGTCTCCCTGGCTTGGAGGGAAGAGTTGTTTGTATCATTATTAACAGATACATTATGTATAATGTATACATATATACAGAATACATTATAGATAATATATACATATTAACATATACAGAATAACAAATGGTATTGGTGTCAGTAAAGACAATGCCAGGCATTATAATTACATTTGTATAATGCTTTATAGTTTACAAAGCATTTTTATCCAACAACACTTCATTTACCCCTGAGAACAGCCCCGTGAGATAGGTACTATTATGTCGCTACTTTACAAATGAGGAAACTGTGGTTAAGAGCTGGTATTGACTTTACTAAGTCTATGCAGCTAATAAGTTGCAAGCTAAATCTTTGTTTAACCTTCTGGAAAAGGAAGGACTCATTTAAGGAAGTTAGTCAAAGTCTGGTTTAACTCATTTAATAGTGGTGATAAGAGCTGAAGGACTCTCTAGAAACAGATATTATGAGAATATAATCCAGGAGGATTACTGCATCCGTGTATTCATTCAATCATTCATTTCTTGCAAATGTCATTCTGACACTTGACTGGAGTCACTGATGTGAGCTGTCTCACAGACGGGCTCTTCCGTGTTGGCAGTAGGTGTGCATTTCTTCTTGAGTTGCCTGCCAACTGCTTGGAGAAGGAGCAGGAAATTAAGGCACAATGGCACGAAATAGGGGAATGCTAATCTGAGTGGTTTGAAGTGAAACCCACTAGGGAGAGGCCGTCGGCTCCTGCTATGGGTCAGTGAGGGCTGTGAGTATAGATTGACGTTTGCACTCTTCTATGCAAGTCAGATGTCTGGCAGTGGGTATACTGTTGAAATGCAAATCCTGGGGCTGGTCTAAGGTGAGATTGTGATTATTTATAGAACATTGTTGATGGATGAGGCAGCCTGTGTCGGGTGGGACATCCAAGGTGTGCCACGGGTAAGAGACAGGGGGACAAAGGGAACCAGAGTAGGAGCCGGGTTCTCTCTCTACAGTACTTTGGTGGACTGATGGACAGCAATCTGGAAGGAACCTCTGGATGGAAATTGTAGCAGGAGGACGTGTGGCTGAGTGAAGGCCCAGAAGCAAGAGCTGTCCTGAGAGGAGCCGTGGGGAGGGGCTGTGCAGGCGTGGCCAAGAAACACTGCAGACGGGAAAGTCAGTAGCAAACCTTGAGGATGTTTGTGGGCCAGGTTTTTATGAAGAGTCTGAAGTGGGAAAGTAGCAAAAAGCTGGAGAAAACATGAAAGAAGCTCTAAACTAGGGAACATGTTGGTGGCATGAAAATAAAAGTGGGTAGAGTTTATTACAACCTGTGGCTGGAGGAGAGAAAAGGAACGTTGACCCACGGGGGTCAGGAGACTTGTGAGTCGAGAGAGTGGAGGTAATAATAATAAGGCAGGGCCGGCAGCCTTCAGTTGGAAAGAGGCTAATAGGAACCTACCTTTGCATATGTCCTGTGACCAGAACTCTCTTGTGCAGATGGTCAGGTACCACGGCCCACAAAGGTCTGGGGACATCGTGATGATCCAGTCTGAGCACACAGGAGCTGTCGATATTCTGTCAGCTGATTTGGAATCTGCAGACCTGCTGGGGGACCACAGGAGAGGTAAGACCTTTGGGGGCGTAGAAGGTGTTTTTGTTTTGTTCCTGTAAGTACTTAAAGAAGGGCAGGCAGATAGATGGAAGGAAAGAAAGGAAGGAAGAAGAAAGCATCGGATTACATACGACAAAAAGAGGAAGAACAACCAGTGTCTGAATAGAATAGGCTCTATTCAGTTTATATATATATGGTACTCTATTCACTGTATATATGTCTGGTACTCGATCCTGGTGTGTGTGTGTGTGTATATATGTGTGTGTGTGTGTGTACAGATAAATATTTATATATTTATTTATAATAAAGTTTAAAAGAGACCTGTTTCTTGAACTGAATAGCTGACCCACCTCAGGGCAATACTCCCTCCTTGTGAACAGAAGTCAAGGAAGCCAGTAGGAAGAATGTCTTTGACTATGACCACCTCCCCTAAGTAAAAGGCTGGGTGTGGCAGCGTTTCCTCGGGGTTTCTTTCTCAGTAGTAAGCAGTCTGTCCTTTCAGTCTCCCCACCTCTCATGGCTCCTCCGTGCATCTGGACCTTTGCCAAGATGAAGGAATTCAAGAGCAAGCTGGGCAAAGAGAAGAACAGCCGTCTGGTGGTGAAGCGGGGGGAGGTGGTGACCATCCGGGTGCCGACCCATCCCGAGGGGAAGCGTGTCTGCTGGGAGTTTGCGACCGATGACTATGACATTGGCTTTGGAGTTTACTTTGACTGGACCCCGGTCACCAGCACCGACATAACGGTGCAAGTCAGTGATTCCAGTGAGGATGAGGACGAAGACGAGGACGAAGACGAGGAGCTCGAAGGTACATTGAATTTGAACATAATTTGCGGTCTCCTTTCCTGGTTCAACCTAATTTCTAGCAATCACCAGGCGATCACTTCCTGCCTTGTACCCGTCCTCCTGTTTCTGAGAATGCAGGCAGAGAATCCCTTTCAGCTTTGCAAGCCAAGTTGAGTGATGCAGGCTGAAGTCAGACCCTCTGAGAACATTCTGGTGGGGTAGCAGTGATGCCTGAGTGGAAGGCTTCTGTTCTTTTTAATCGGTACCTGGCTATATTGCCCCCAGGATCTGCTGGGGACAGGGGTGGGTTGGGGGCAGGGAAAGGGGTGTTGTGCTGCTGTGTGTAGAGGCAGTGTTTTTCAGATCACGTATGTAAACCTGAGATTATTTTTTATTTCTCTCTTAGGGATATTTATATTTCTTTCTGTATGGGATATTTACATTTCTTCTTGGTCTGGAACCAAGCTGAGTGATTGCAGTTTGCCAAACATACCCATTCTCTCCTCCTTCCAGACTGTCACAGCTGGCTGACTTCTGTTTACTTCTTCCTTCGTGCCCAGAGCAGTCTTAAAAATAGTCTCTGTGCTCTATTCCAGTCCTTACTCACAAGTCTACTCGCAATGGCCCTAAGGCTGCCTTTTTTTTTTTTTTAAATAAGCATTAGCCTTATTCCTGGATTTTCCCATATCATCCTACAGTCAACCCCTTAACTTGCTTCTTCATGGAAAAGCAAGTCTATAGAGGGGTCTGCATGTATTCAAGAAGGAGGAGAACCTACGATCTTATTTGTTGCTCCTCAGAGAACCAGTAGGGGTTTGGGGGTCACTTGCTATAGCACCTTTACCTGCATCTCCTACTTCCTTTAGCGAGTTCTTTCACCTGTTGAATCTTCCCTACTTAAATATCTTGCCCTCCCCCTTGGAAATTTCCAGATACTCCTGGAGCTAGGAAGGCTCTGTAAGGCTAAATCATTGTTTCTCAGTGCAAATACTGTTGGCATTTGGAAGGAGACACTTCTTTGTTGAGAAGGTACTATCCTGACATTTAGCATTCCTGAACCCTTGAGCACTAAAGGCCAGTATCACCCACTGGTCACTCTGATGGCCTAGTTGGAGGCCACCAGACATTTCCAAATGCCCCATGGGGGGAAAGCCACCAGCTTGTTACCTGGTTCATCTTCTTGCCTTCAGGTAGGCCTTTTTGTTTTCCGAATTCATAGCCGAACACTCTGCCCTTTGCTCACGCAGACCCCGTCCCAGCTGGAGACGTGGAGCGAGGCTCCAGGAGCTCCCTGCGGGGCCGCTACGGGGAGGTCATGCCCGTGTACCGCCGGGACAGCCACCGAGACGTACAGGCCGGCAGCCACGACTACCCCGGCGAGGGCATCTACCTGCTGAAGTTCGACAACTCCTACTCCCTGCTTCGCAACAAGACTCTCTACTTCCACGTCTACTACACGAGCTGAAGGCCCTCCGGGACGGGATGCAGGTGGCGCGCGCCGGCTGGAGCAGGCTGCCAGCTGGGGCCTGTTGTCCTGGATAGGCAAGGGCTCCAAGCTGAGCGTGGGGCGCCCGACCCTCCCGCCCTGCTGATGGACCTGACTGTTAGCCCCATCCGTGTAGCTTTGCCCCGTCCTTGGCTTCTGCAGATGGTGGCGTGGTACCCCTGCTCTGTGGTCCCTGACTCACGCTCTCGTTGCTTCCGACTCCAGCAAAATCTCTCTGCGGAGGACACCCATCAGGCCAAAAGCCTAAAAGGAAGTTGGGTGTTGCCTTTTCAAAATAGGTTTGTTTTGGTTCCAGGTGTATGCTTTCAACCACTGCGCCCTCCTCTTGCAGAGCCTTCACGCAGACGAGTTTAGTGGCCACCCGCTCTCTTCACTTTTCGAAAGGACAGAAAGAGGGAACAGCACTCTGTCTGTGAAGGAGCCCAGTGTCGGGGACATGGAAAGCTCTGGCCAGCCTCTCACCACTGCCGTATTCCCGCCTGCTGGTTCTGCCCGTTCTCTAGCAGGCTGGGAGCCCCCACTGCCTCTGGAGGGCTGGTGATTTCACCCTGCCTCTCCTCTCCTTTCCCTTTTCTAAGTCTGTGCCATCACAGCAAGAACTTCCACGCAGTCCAAAGTGATGACCCCTGTAGTCTAAGCTATTCCGGGAAGAAAAACTGCCTCCATCACTTCCTATATCGAAAGGCGGTGTTCCTTTCCAAGGGCCCTGGGGGTGGGAGGGGGAAGGGTGGAAATTAGGTACTGGGTTGATCTCAGATGCCACATCTCCAGAAGTCAAGTGTTACTAAATCATTTCATGTATAATCAAAGAAGGAGGGGTAGATAATCTGAGAGAAGAGGTTAAAAAACAAAACAACACTCCAGATTCCCCACCACTTTTTTTTTTTTAGTCTTTAGAAAACGGGTGATATTTAGAAATTTTGCTTTGGGACCAGTCAGATTTCCTAAGTTTCTAGATGTCTAGGTTACTTGCATTCAGGGCTACAGGCTTTTGGTGTTCGAAGTCTCGAAGGGGAGATGGTCATGAAGCCTCACTGCTGCTGCTGGTCGGCTTTGTTCTTTTACCAGGCTGAAGCCTGTACGTTCCCTGGGGATGGCCTTTTCCACGCCATGAAGTGGGCGTGCCGTGGGGAGCTGCCTCCAGTGTCCCCAGAGGCACGTGGTGGCCAGGCCCCGCCCCAGCCAAGGAGGAGACAGAGAAGGGACCACTGCGACCGTGTGCCTCCTCCTCTTATTCCCTGCGTCAAGCCTGTTACTACTGCCTTAGAATTCTGAGGAAGAATTAGATTTATTTATTACTTTTATTTATTGTTAAAGCCACATTTCACTTCACCTTTGAAACAGTTCCCATCTGTTTCTCAGAAGGCTTCCTTCCACCTGCTCTGAGCCACCGAGGCCCCCTCTCCTGTGGAGTCTAACTAAATGGAGATTTCAGGCAAAGACGGGGAGGGCTGATGTTCCATTCCTGTGGTGTCAGTCCCTGTGAGGCTCTGGGAGGGGTCTGCCCCTCCTGAGGTGGATGAATGATGCCCCCCCCAACCCCAGCCTGCTGCTCCCAGCACTCCCTGTGAGGATCTCTAGGTTGTGAGGGAATCTGCCCGTTTGTCCAGGATTGAGTGAGTGTAGAGGACTTGACCAGCCAACCAGAGGCATCCCGTGATGCCAGGACTGCCAAGCCCTCCGCCTGCTCTGAGGAGTCAGCTGCGTCACGATGCTTCCTTTGGCTCCTTCCTTCCCTGTGTGGGAGCCTCACACCACGCCTCCCCTCTGCACAGAAGCAGAAACTCAGCGACCAGGGCTCCCCATGACGGGTCCTTAGCGGCACCTCTGTCACGAACAAAGGGCGCTAGAGCCGCACCGTCTGTTCCTCCGGGAGCACAGCCCCAGGTGGGAGAGGATGCCGGGGCCCACCGTAGCATCCCTCCTCCTCCAAGCAGCCTCATACCTCCATTACTTTACGTCTGAGTGCATTCTGTAGAGGATTATACACTGGCCCAAATTTCTATGCTCTGTAAGAAGTTAGTAACTATTCTAGCAACTGCCTACTGAGGCGCTGAAAGCAAACTCGCTGTGCGGTCATCCCATCAGGTAGCCGTGTGATCATCACTGAAATTGAATCATGCCTTAGCTAATTGAATAGAATCTTTATAAAATAATTTTCTACCGAGCTCTTCTCCAGTCAGCTACAGCCTGGCTTATTTTTCCTGTTTATTGTTAACTTCCGACTTTCTGTTAAGACGGAGCTGTCGGGTCATTGGAGTCTCCCTGGGATGACACTTTCTGTTGTTGATTTTTGCCACGAGAGTCTCTGTATACTTGTTTTCTTTAGAATCCTAGTTCTGTTGCATCAGGGAAGCCTGAGGGACTCGTTCCCATCGCCTCAGTGTGCCTCTTATTGTCTGGTCACTTTTGAAGTCCTGGACATTGTTATATTTCATTCTGTACCTGTGTTTTGTTAACAGTCAGTGCTTCTTTGATCCATTCACACACACACTCACACAAATAGCTAAAAGAAGATATTTTCACCATCTAATGAATTTACTATCCCATATTAAGTCATCTGAAATTACTGAACTTTGGGGACAAAATATTACCTATAAAACACATGTAATTACTGAGAATTTCATGGTTCAGCAAACCCTAAGAGGTCGTCACTTCCTTAGTCTCTCTCTCTCAGTTTACGGAACCAAACAATGAAGTGAAAATCACTTGCTTTCACCTTCACCCTGTTCTTTAGAGCATAAATATTAACATACAATGGAAAGAAAGTACTTCCCAGTAGGAGAGACTGAAAGTCTCTCTACAAGGTGGCCAAGTTCTTAAGTTTCTTTGGTTTATTTAGTTTTGCTGCTTTGTTGAGAGATGGGACATTTAGAAAGTTTAGGGTGTTAATTTTTCTCAACATTTTATTTTGAAAAATTCTCAGCAAACAACATTTAAAAGAAGTATAGTATAAGCACCCTTATGTATATCCATCACGCAGATTTTAAAATTATAAACTGCTAACTTTTAAACAAAGATGATTCTGCTGTTCTGTTCCTTTTGACAGGTGTCCAATAGAGTATTCCCTTCACAGACATCAGCTCTCCAGTGTCAGAGAGTTCCTGGTTTTTAGCAAACTCACCTCATTCAGTGCCAGTTAACCAGGGAGGTGATCCTCATAAAAATGTTTCCTGTTCTCCATTTTTCAGAACTCATGCTATATTTTCCATTTCGTACTCTTGCCTGGAGAATCCCAGGGACAGAGGAGCCTAGTGGGCTGCCGTCTGTGGGGTCGCACAGAGTCGGACATGACTGAAGCGACTTAGCAGCAGCAGCAGCAGCAGTAGGCTCTAAAAGCTAATGTTTTCTTCTCTATCTGGCATGTCAGAGTGAAGGTAATTGTGAAACTGCTTTCCACTGGAAAGACTTTTTTTCTGATCTCTGTTGCTTTCCAACATATCCTCAGGACTGAAATTAACACTCGGATCCTCAGACATAATGTAGCTTTAAAATAGAAGTAGGTAGTAACTTGAAATTAGGCCATTCTTAGTTTTTTTTTTCCCTTAATTGATTCATGCACTTTAAAAATATTTTTATCTGTTATTTAGGAAAGAAAATCTTATACTTTTAAAAAGTATATATTGTCCCTTATAATATATATATGGAAGAGTTTTAACTGAAAGTTTCCTGAAAGCTCACTATCTTATTTTAATCAGTGGGTTTAGATATTATTATAAAACATCATTTATAGAAAATACCTGTATGTTTTTGATGAGCCCTATCCAGTCCCTCTTTGAAAGAAATTAGGTGAAACCCAAACCCAAAATATTTTTATGTTTATTTTAAGACCACTTTTCTGCAGAAGGTTGCCTTTTAACCGCAAAGTATAAGGTTCTAAGGTACAGAGCTGAGTGACCCCTAACATTTACACAAAAGGCTATTGTTTTAGAGGAAGGGATAGGAGTGAAAAGGATCGTGCAGCTTGAGGAACTGCCTTTTTTTTTTTTTTTTTTTTTACATTGATAATAAGGAATGAAAACGAGAGAGAGAAAAGCTATTAAATGTATCCCAGAATCTTGCTCATATTCTGATTCTGTGTAGTTCTTTAGTTTGCTTTTCATCCATTGAAATTTTTCTTTTGGTCAGAAACCTCACTGGTTCTCACTGTTCTTGTTGGAGACATCCCAAACTCACTTTGCTTTCTTTTCCAACAAGATTGCCTTTGGAAATATTTTTGAGTAGGTCTCCTCTGCTAAGTGTAACCCTGACCTGAGGATTGACTTCACCTCTATACCCTCTGGGACTTGTGGGTCCAGCGCCATAGAAAAAGATGGTGACTTTAGAAAGGCTAGGAGGAGTTCCTGCTATGTCCCTGTAGCCTCAGTTGGTTTTGACTATGGCCAAAAAGGGATGAAACAGATTCATTTTGACCAACATCCCGGAATAGCCTCAAGCCACAAAACTTTTTGTGAATGAGCTGTGCCCTCCGTAGGCTGACCTCCCTGTGAGGGGTAGGAATCTCATTCCCTTTCATCTTGTGTGGGCCAGTCATACACACACAGTCAATGGGACCAACAGGCAGACACAATTTGGTCTTCCTTTTAGAGCCTCCATTTAGAATCTCTCCTGGGTCGAAAAAGTTCACACCAACCTCTTTAACTAGTCTCTTTCCACCTAGCCAAAGGGTAGACCTTTTGGAAGCCTGAATTTGCTAGAAGTGGAAAGGGCACCGACCCTGTAGAATCTTAGTGGTTGAAAAGAATTGGAAAGTGAGTTTCTGTATGAAGGAAGGTGGTCTCATTTTTTTGGTGAGGGGTAGCTTGTTAAGGGATTCATGCTCTTTAGAGAGCAAGTCCTTGTATTCATTGTATCTGATTGAGCTCATGGAGCCACCATGCATGAATCTTTGGGGAGTAAGTAGGGGATGGGTGTTTAAAACTAGTCACAAGTTGGTGCTTCCCAGCAACCCAATACATGGTGAGTGTCCCTATGACCGAAGTCCCAGTTTTCATGCATGTGGGATCCTGTCCCTAGGCCCTCATTTCCACACAACTGAGAGACAGAGAGGGGCCAGACCCATATCCAAGTTTACATAATTAACCAGAATTAGATAATAGTGTGAGCTGAGTAGATAAGCTGATCAACCTTGGCTGGAAGTAGGGCTGGGGAGGGCATTCTAGGGATGAAGAATCAAGAGACTCAGGGAAGGAAGATAACTTACATGAGGTCTCAGATCTTCGTGGAACACCTCGTGTGTTGTCATATGGACATCCCATGTACTCACCAGCTGGGCAAAGACACAAGCCATTTCTAGCCCCATGGCAGGCCCCTCATGCCCCCTCAGAGTCCACACCCTTCTTCTGCCCCCAGAGCCACCGCTGTTCTGACTTCTGTCACCAGGGAGCACCTTCTCCCTCCCTGAACTGCATGTTAATGGCATCATACCGCGTAGTAGTTTAGACCTGGCATCTTTGTCATCAAGCCGCTGCCGGTCTTTTCTGGAGGCTCTGTTCTCTTCCCTTGGTCTGTAGGTCTGTCCTTCTGATAATACCATACTGTCTTAATTCCTTCTCCTCTTAAGCCCCTGCCCCTGGCTTCTAGGGTTTACGTGACCTGGGAGGCTCTTTGGTAGTGTTCCAAGATGATGTCGTATGACTTACAGCCCCACCTTGGGATAGCTGGGTGGGTAACTCCCGTGTGACTGTGCAGTTGGAACTCTCCTTAAGCTCACCGAGTGAGTGAAAAGGATGTGATGATGCTCTGCTGATGGGGATGACACACTAATTGAGTTGGCTGGGAAACAGAGCCAGGCCTCCGTCTACGGGCCCTAGACCCTGTCACCGGCCGTGCTGTGATCTCAGTGTGAGGCGGCAGCTCTGCAGGTCCGCAGAGTCCGGCTTCAGGGCCCACTGAGGGGCCAGTCTAATGTGGGCAGTGACTCTGGCCTTCCGCAAAGGAGGACCTCCTGAGAGCCGGTTCCCAGTGGCCTCTTTTCTGGGACTGGGCGGCAGCACCCTGGCAAGAGCTGCTTTGGTTCTTTTGGTACCTGGTTAATGATCGGTGTCACCCACTTGCTCTGTCCAGCCAGTCCAGCACCTGTGGGCACGCCTTTGACATCCACCCAGTTATTTAGGTAGTGAGGTTAGGGCAGGATCTGGGACCCAAAGGGTGAGAGAAACTTTGCTAAGTATTGTGTGGCCAGATTTCAGAAATCACCACTCCCTCTGGGGTGCTGCACTGTCCCTCATGAACCAAGAAGGCCAGACAGAGCCCCTCCTATCTTAAAGTCTTGTCACCAGTCTAAGAAAACACAATTAATTACCTAAACCCTTGTTAGTGGGGGTTCATTTACAAACAGCAGTGTCCTCAGAAACTAAGTCCAAAGGCACAAGACTCTGGCTTTGAAATAATCTGTAGTCCTGGTCACTGGTTTGAACTCACAATCTGATTTCTTTCAGTCCCCCAGGTATGTGGACCAGAGTTGATTTCATGGCTCTTCTTCACTCTGATAAACAGATGAGGAACATGTATGCCAGAAATTTAGAGGTACAGGCTTTTGAAAAATTAAATTCCATAGTTCTCTGTCATTTTAAGTTGACAGGTTTGATTCATCTAGGGATAAAATATGTGAAATGGTTTCCAGGGGATCAAGTACATATATTTTCTGAATGTTCTGATACAGGATCATGAACAATTGTAAAGTTTTGGTTTGAAATACGATAGTATATGGGATAACAGAAGAGCCTTTAACTCACAGTCAGGTAAAGGAGCTCTCCTCCTGAACCCTTTTCCTCACTCAGGTTTGAAATGCCTCATCTGTAATGTTACCTGTAATTGATTATTACCGTTGGTTTTCAGGTTCAGTCAAGAATCATGTGGAAAACATTATCCTAATTCTTTCTCTCCTCTCCTAAGCAGCATATTTTACTGAGAAATTTAAAAAATTTAAAACTCCACTAACATCCTCTTCTGAAATGATTGTCCCATAAATGAATTTGTTTTTTATTTAGTCAACCTGAATTATTTCCATTTAGCTATGTTCAAGAGCAAGTAAAGTCTGGAGAAAGAAACCTCATCACTCATGACTCTGCTGTACCCTTTTCCCTTAATAATGGGAAGTGTCCTGAAATCCCCAGAAGAAAGCTGCTTTGTAATCAAAGTGATGGATTATAAGAAAGCCAGTCTTTGGGTAAGGATAATTGGAATAGAGGAGGTGCTTGAAGATCTCCTAAACTACCTTATGCCATTTAGCTTGTGTTTCTGAAAGGCCTGCTTGGGTGCCATGCACTGAGATCTATCAGTTGACTGAAAGATGATCATGCTTTCTTGGTAAATATTTTTAAGCAACTGGCAACCACCAAGGCATTCTTTCCTTATCATTCTAGATCACGCACTGATGCTGACGTTGCAAAAAGGAGTCTGGAAGGGAAACAGCGTCACAGCCTTTTCTCTAAAATACACGGTGTCCCAAGCAATCATTTGTCACAGTCAGCTAGTTATGTGTTCCCTTCCATGACAAATGCTGCCAGCATCGCCTATGATTTCTAAGAACTCTGAACCAAATTGTTATTTGTTATGTCCTGCTGAGTGGTTTTCCCTTTAATAAAATACTGTATTTCCACTACCCTGTGGCACTGAGTGTGTTGCCTGATACACATGGGATCCTGAGCTACTGTTCCTGAAATAGCTCAGTTCTTGTGTTTTTATATTATGTAACCGTTTTGTGATGCTTTTGTGCATTCTTTGTCTTCTTTTCTGAATTTTGACATGTCATAAATAAACTTTTTCACTATGCACCTGAAACATCTGAGTTATACTTTAATTTTTAACATTTTTTCTTCATCTCTCCTCTGCATCTTAAGAGGATAAGTGTTCTTTAAATCTGTGAATTATTTTATAATCTATTATTATAAAAATTTAAGAAAAATTAACAAGAAAAAGTTAAGAGTGAGATTAACGATAGAGCTTTCATCCGCATTTAAATTAAAAAATATATATGTATATATATATATTTGGCTGTGCCGGGTCTTGGGTGCTGCACGTGGACTTTATCTGATTGTGGTGCTCGGGCTTCTCATCACCACAGCTTCTCCTGTTGCAGAGCATGGGCTCTCGGCCTGCAGGCTGGACTTTATCTGGTTGTGGTGCACAGGCTTCTCATTGCCATGGCTTCTCCTGTTGCAGAGCATGGGCTCTCGGCCTGCAGGCTGGACTTTATCTGGTTGTGGCGCACGGGCTTCTCACCACCACGGCTTCTCTTGTTGCAGAGCATGGGCTCTCGGCCTGCAGGCTGGACTTTATCTGGTTGTGGCGCATGGGCTTCTCATCACCACGGCTTCTCCTGTTGCAGAGCATGGGCTCTCGGCCTGCAGGCTGGACTTTATCTGGTTGTGGCACACGGGCTTCTCATCACCATGGCTTCTCTTGTTGCAGAGCATGGGCTCTCGACCTGCTGGCTCAGTAGTTGTAGCATACAGGCTTAGCTGCTTCGTGGCATGTGGGATCTTCCCAGACCAGGGATAGAACCCATGTCCCCTGCATTGGCAGGTGGATTCTTTAACCACTGGACCACCAGGGAGGTCTGCATTTAAATTTATATCTGAGTATGAACTGGGATCTGGGCTTGGCCCAAGGGAAGAAACGTTAAGAGTTGTCGTTTAGTCGCTAAGTCATGTCCAACTCTTTTTGCAGCCCCAGGGACTGTAGCCTGCCAGGCTCCTGTATCCGTGGGATTTCCCAGGCAAGAATACTGGAGTGGGTTGCCATTTCCTTCAACAGGAATCTTCCTGACCCAGGGACTGAACCCGTGTCACCTGCATTGGGAAGCAGATTCTTTACCACTCAGCCACCAAGGAAGCCCCTAAGTTTAGAGTGATGATTACTAAATAGAACTTCATTTGTTTTGTTAGTATTTGATCCCCAGGGATGTTCATTTTCCGGTGGGCTGACTATTCAAACTGGGAATCAGGACTTTGGACACCACAGTAATCATTGAACATAGTCTGGGTAATACTCGGCCTACTTTCATTTGCGCAAATGATACTGTAAGATACCTTCAACCTGCCTTACAATGCCGCCTCTGCACATCCTTGGCGTGTACTCCAGAACAGGAAGGACTCACATCTGAGCAGAGGGGCACCATTAAATATTTTCTTAAGTGATACCTGTGGTCCTAAGATAAGCCTGTTTATTTTTCCCTGCTTTCTTTTACCACATATGTATTATAACTTACTTTAAAAAAAATGCTGATATTTTTATTTAATTTTTTTTTTGGTTGAGTCAGGTCTTCATCACAGCAGATCTTCGTTGTGGCCTGTGGGATCTTTCCTTGCAGTGGGAGGGCTTCTCTCTAGTTATGGTGCAGGGGCTCAGTAGATGTGGCGTGTGGGCTTGCCCCACACTATGTGGAATCTTGGTTTCCTTGACCAGCAATCAAACCTGGGTCCCCTACATTGGGAGCTCGGAGTCTTAGCCACTAGACCATCAGGGAAGTCCCTGGGGATCTTTAATGCATTGTGTTTGGGTATGCCAAATATACTATGTCACTGATGACACAGAACATATTGGAGAGTCTTTTCTAACTTTTATTTTATTTTTTTCTGTAAATGGTTGTTTTTCATAGTTAAACCATTATCACTTGGCTTTTGCTGTATGAAATCTCATCCCCACTGAAATCAGGAAGCATATGAACAGGCATCTCTTTTTTAAATTAATATTATTTTTGACTGTGCTGGGTCTTCATTGCTGCTCACAGACTTGCTCTAGTTGTGGCGAGCAGGAGCTACTGTAGTTGTGCTTGGGTTTCCCACTGCAGTGGCTTCTCCTGTCTAGGAGCACAGGCTCTCGGCAGGCAGCCTTTTGTAGTTGTGAAGCACGGGCTCAGTAGTTGCGGCTCACGGGCTTAGTTGCCCTGCAGCATGTGGAATCTTCCTGGACCAGGGAACAAACCTCTGTCTCCCGCATCGGCAGGCAGGTTCTTATCCACTGGACCACCAGGGCAGTCCCATTTTCTAACTTTTAAAGGCACTCTTTATATGATCTGTCATATCATTGACCCTGATATCCTTCAGGATCATATACATGTGTGCAGCCACACACTGCAGCCCTTGACATCCAGTCTGATGTTCTGTAGCCCGTGAAGTTCTTGCTACATTCAGCAGACATCTTAGTTCAGGTATTTGCCCTAAGTGGGCTAATGCCTGCTTTTGACCTTGGGAACAAGAGCTAAATAAGCTATGTTCAAAGGTTAGAAGGAGCCAATAGAATGAGACTTATCTTATGAACATGTATATCTACCTGCTTATCCAGTAGTTAAGTTTGCTGCTGTCCTTAATGATTATGTAAAATTGCTTGGAACAAAATCGTTTATATTTTGATATGTTCTTAAAGATTTCCTGGCAGCACCCCCATTCTGCTTTCATCCTTCTAAAGTATTTATCAGGACTTACTATTTCCCTGGTGGCTCAGATGGTAAAGCGTCTGTCTATAATGCGGGAGACCAGGGTTCAGTCCCTGGGTTGGGAAGATCCCCTGGAGAAGGAAATGGCAATCCACTCCAGTACTATTGCCTGGAAAATCCCATGGACAGAGGAGCCTGGTAGGCTACAGTCCATGGGGTCGCAAAGAGTCAGACACCACTGAGTGACTTCACTTTCACTACTTCCATAGAGCTGGAAGATTCTCCATATCTAATAACCAGCATTAAGTCATTCCAATATCTGTTCTTCATCCACTATGGCCACGCCCACTGCAGAAGGAGGGCAGATCAGACCTCCCTGCAGTCCTTGGCATCCTGGGATTGGGTGTCTACAGATCGGTCTTCACAGATCTAACAACTGATGTGGAAATAAAGAAGGGCCTGCCTTTCACCACTCGGTCAGCCATGGGGGAGAAACCCTTCCTGGAAAATATCCTCTCAATAGGAGATAGCTTTTGGATTGAGAGATATATCTGAACTCAGCCCCCGCCCAGTCAAATAAGAATTTACTTGCAGACTTGAGAGAGTTGCAGAGGAGGTCGTTTTAAAAACCCTCTATAGAAGCTTAATTATTGCTAAGCATTGGAGCCACGGTCTGACCTCTAGAGAAAAGTCTACGCACTTGGGGAAATATTTGCTTCTTCATGATCTGCCAGGGTCCTAAAAGAGGAAGAGACATTCAGGGAGGGAGAAGGTAACCAGCCATGATTGTATAGGAAGGGCATCTCTCAATTTCACCTGCATTTATGGAGTGAGGCTAGTCGCTGTGCTTGGAACTGGCGTCAAGAGAGACTGGTCAGTATTGCAGCCCTAGAGGACCTTGAGGGAGCTCTGCCCTCACACAGGGGAGAAGGTATAGGAATGTTGCTTTCTCCCTACAGCACAGCTAAGTTCCTCTGGAAATAGAGAAGAGTCTTCTCTTCTCGCCCATGTATCCAGCCCCAGGTTCTGGGAGGATGGTTTCCTAGGGGGAGGGGCTGAAGCTGGTCACATCTCAGGTCTCTGCATTTCTGAGCAGCAGGGCAGCTACCCATGTTGATGCCCTGGACACCATGGAGGCCCCAGGGCTGGAACACAGATAGCCTCGGTAGCTTTAAAACCGCAGGCCTGGAAACCCACAGATGCTCTCCTTTCTCAGGAGTCGCGTCGTTCAGTGAGGCCACAATGCTATGCATCCGGCTGCCCCCCGCCCCATTCCTTTTCCATCCCTCAGCTGGTCCTGAGCTGGTGGCTTCCCTGGGCCTGCCTGCTCTCTGTTCCTTTCAATTCCATCCCCCCTGGTTCCCTCACCTCCACAGTCCCAGCCTCCAAAGTTCACAGGAAACTCCAGAAAAGCTGCAGCAGCCTCTTGGGAGCTGAGTTGGTTCTGGGTTAGTTTTCTCCTTGGTTCCAGGTGAAGAAGGTGGCAAGAATGGTTCCCAGCCCTGACCTGGAGACCATTTTGCTATACACTGTGTGAAGAGCTCCGTGGCTCAGGTTCTTTAAAACACAAAAGTCTCCCCTTCACAAAAGCATCATGTAATAAGGAGACGGACTATGGTTCCTCTACAGTTGAGAACCACAAAGGTTAGTCAGCCACATCTCTGGGTGGCTTGAGTCGTGGATGTGGGGACACCTGAAGAACCGAACCCAGTGTTTCTCAGCAGCTCAGAGTAGCCCAGAGTGAGTTTCTTTGGTTTAGACACATCTGTTTTTTGTTTGTTTTTTTTTTTTTTTTTTAGACACATCTGTTTTTGTGGGGGAAGAACAGGTTTGTCTGGGCTCGGGGAAAACCAGAAGACAAAAAGAAGGCCTCAGAAATGTGACGACTCCAAGGATCTCGCTGAGACCAGAGCAAAAGTCACAGTGTTTTATCTCTACCCTACCCAACCCACTGCTGGTATTCACCTTACAATACGTGTCAGAAAATTCGTGTTGAACTAGAGAGGACCGGAACTATGAGAAAAATATAAAAATGAGTTGTACATGAGGATGGTTTCTACATATGCTTGATAACGAGGCTGTATTGCCTCTACCTCATTTAGATTTCCTTAAAATCCATTCAGCTTTAGCCACCAGTTTTAGGATGGATGATGGAGGCCCTAAGGTTAAACAGGTTAATTTTTTTTTTTTTTTTTTTTTTGACCGCACTGCAGCATGTGGGACCTTAGTTTCCTGACCAGGGAATGAACTCTTCCCCTTGGATTGGCAGCACAGAGTCCTAACCTCTGGACCTCCAGTGAAGTCCCAGACAGGTTAATATTGTGCTGCTCGTCCAGGAGGAGACGTGAGTTGAAATACATCAGCTCTTGGACATTATCTCAGATCAGACATACAAGCAGACAGGCATGATGTTTGGGCAGTGGAGTGAGAGCTGGACAGGTCAATGTCCAGAAGTCAGTGGGGAGGCATAAGCTCAGCAAGAGCAGGGGCTGCAGCTGCCTTATCCAGTCACACAGCCACAGCCCCCAGCCCCCAGCCCCCAGCCCGTGGGGTGGGAATGCTCACCGCATGCTGGCAGACTGAGTGGAAGGAGGGGGGTGCATTAGCAGCTGGAGCAGGACGGCCCCCAGCCCCCAGCCCGTGGGCGTGGGAAGGCTCACCCCACGCTGGCGGACTGAGTAGAAAGAGGGGGGTCCATTAGCAGCTGAAGCACGACGACCCCCGGCTAGTTTCTAGGAGGAACCCCAGCCCACCCGGCTTGTTATACCAAGTTCCCCTTGGAATCGTTCAGACTAGGGGCGTGGGCTCAGCTTGTCTCTGTGTCTGGAGCCTTGTCCTAGATGTGGGTTCTGGCTGGTGCCCGCACTTCCCAGAAGTCTGTTGGGCTTCTCTGTCGCCTGGAAACGAGGCCAGGAGGAGGGAGGGGTGGGAGGACGTGGTAACCTCAGCAGTGCTGGCAATCACTTTGGATTATTTGGGCTTCCGAAGGCACCTGTGAGTGTGAGGCAGAGCCAGCTGTCGCCTTGATCTGGGGACGTGGCAGCAGCACCCCAAATGGCCAAACCTCACTCCTGCCGCTCGCCCGCTGCTCCTTGCAGACCCCACTCTCTCTGGATGGCCAGGGAGTGCAGCCTGAAGTGTGGGGCCCCCACTCTTCCCCCTGAGCTCAGTCCCTCTTTAAAATCCACCGGAGCTTGAATCACCTTCAAAGTCCAAGTTAGGTGACCGTTGCAGATCCCAAGTTGAGATTAGTCTCTGATCTCAAGGTTTCTTGGAGAGAGCCCAGGGGAGTCTGATGCAGCCAGGCGAGTCTGGAGCAATCTGGGGGAAAGGGCCCAGACGGCAGCAGAGCAGGACACACACAGCCTCCCTCTCCACTGCTGTGTCTCATCTCCCTTCCTGTGCTTCTGTCTGTCTCCACTGGGACAAACTCGCTTTGGGACCAGAGTAGCCCACCTTGGTCACTGGAGAGCCTGGAACCCAGGTCATCTAAGAGATGAGATGCCACCAAGGAGCCCAGGATGAGAGGGAAGAGCTAGGTGCCCTGGGATTGGAGCTCAAGAAAAGGGGACTCACAGGGACGTCTCTGGTGGCCCAGGGGCTAAGACTCCGAGCTCCCAATGCAGGGGGCCCAGGTTTGATCCTGGGTCAGGGAACTAGATCCCACATGGCTGCAACTAAGAGTTAACAAGCTGCAACTAAAGATCCCGCATGCTGCGAGCAAGACCTGGCACAGCCAAATAAATAAGTAAATATTTAAAAAGAAAAGAGACTCATGGCTGAGAGAGGGGACTTCCATTTGGACTGGACACATATATCTTAATTCCCCGTTTAAACCTCAGTTACACAGGGAAAGAGAAATCTCAAGTATAGGATATACAGGTCATCTTGTTTCTCTCCCAGAAGTGACCCCAATCTCCTCACAGAGAGCGGTGGGGAGATCATCTCTGTCTAGACGTCATCCTGGTTCTGGCTGCTCACTGCCAGGCTTGGGGACCTGGTCCAGGGAAGCCCAAGGTAAGCTGTTACCAGGTTGGTCTCCTGAGCTCACCAGTTGGAGGCTGTTTATGCTGCCCGTGGAGGAGCCTGCCTCCACTCCCAGGACCATTCACAACGGGATGTATCCTAAGTATCAAACCCTGGGGTTGGTCCAGAGAACGCCGCCCCCGAAAATGAGGGACTTGGCTGAGAGAGCCTTAGAAGTAGTACCACTCTCAGCCCTGGGTGCTCAACTGGTCACAGGATGCTCTCTCTCCTGCTTCTCATACCTGTTCTCTCCTGGGTCTTGTCTGACTCTCTCAGGCAGACTTTGGGGCTTATTTTTCTTCCTGGCCCTTAGGTCCCGAGGGCCAGGCCAACCACAGGGGGTGGGCAAGGGGCTGGCTGACTCTCCTAGTCCAGACGCAGGGGGATTCCAGCCAGGAAGAGGGTTCACCTTCTGGAACCCAGCTCAGCTTTAAGTGATACAATGCAGACACCTGGGCTTTAGTTTAATGATCAGATTCCAGGGTGGGCTGTCTCGGAAGTCAGTTAACAGTCGAGGAGATGGGAAGATGCACGCAGACTTCCTCATGGCTCCGGTAAACTGGCCAGACATTTCAGCCTACATTCACTGCATCCTCCTGACTGCCTGGGACCCAGACACCAGGTAACCTCCTGCCTTACCCACTCCCGCATCTTCCCACCCCACCCTGCCCATGGGTGCCGAACGAAGGGGCGAGGCAGAGACCGGTCCGGTGGGAAGGCAGAGCCAGCTCGAGGGTTCAGGTCTTCTTCTTCTCTGTAGTCGGGCCTCGCTCATTTCCAGGCAAGTTCAGCCCAGGCCGTGTCTCCCCTGCACCCCTCCCTGCCTCCCGCTCCAGCACCAGTGGGGCGCAGTTTGAGAGCTAGGCCCTCAGCTCAGGGGGTGTATCTGGCTGCCGACAGGGGTGAGACACGTGGAAGGCCTCCAAGGCCAGCAGTGACTTGTTGATGCGGCTGATGGTAGGGTAGGGAGTGAGGTCCACCTTGAACCTGGGGCAGAGAAACATCCATCTAAGCCGAGGTCTGCAGGGCACAGCCTGTGGGCGGCGGGCAGGGCTGGATGAAGTCCCCGGGCTGGCCGGCGCAGGCCTAGGAAGGCGGCCTTCCGGCTGGGGGCTGCATTCACAGGGAGCTCTCTGCGGAGGGGCGGGTCTCCTGCAGTACCGTGTTTCCTGCTGTTCCCACTCAATGGGAACGGGCTGCCGAGGCAGTCTACACGACTTACATGTGTAAGGCTGGTTCTGGGCTCTCATATACAGATTATCTCCCAGCCATTTCATGAGCTTCTTGAGGGGAGGGAATGTGTCTACACATTCCTGTTGCTGCTGCTGCTAAGTCACTTCAGTCGTGTCCGACTCTGTACGACCCCACAGATGGCAGCCCACCAGGCTCCTCTGTCCCTGGGATTCTCCAGGCAAGAATACTGGAGTGGGTTGCCATTCCCTTCTCCAATGCATGCATGCATGCTAAGTCACTTCAGTCTTGTCCAACTCTGTTCGACCCCATGGACAGCAGCCCACCAGGCTCCTCTGTCCACGGGATTCTCTAGGCAAGAGTTCTGGAGTGGGTTGCCATTTCCTTCTCCAACACATTCTTGTTAAGTGTTTCCATAACTGTAACAGTTCCCTGGCGTGAGAAATGGCAACCCGCTCCAGTATTCTTGCCAGGAGAATCCAATGGACAGAGGAGCCTGGTGGGCTACAGTCCATGGGGTCCCAAAGAGTCAGGCACAGCTGAGCAACTGAGCACACACATGTGCATGTGCGTGCTCACACACACACACACACACACACACACACACACACACACACAGCAGTGCTCAGCACGATGCCTTCCACAGAGAGGTTCTATCTGGGCCTTCCTGAAGGGCTGATGGGAGGAAAGCAGAGCTCACTGCTGGGCACAGACACACCACACGGGAGAGAGCAGGCTCTCAGAGAGTCTCCTTCAGGAGTGTCCACCAGGTGAGACACCCCCTCCTGGGAGCAGGGACTATGAGGTATCCCCCAGGCTGTGGTGGGCATGGCAACAGTGTTACCCTGGCTTCTCCTGGCCGTCTTCTCTGGGCCACAGTGGCTGCTGTGGCCTGGCACGGGGGTGGGGGGGGGTACCTTGGCCAGTCAGGGAGAGTCTGCATGAGATGTCACCTCAGTAGATGAAGTCAGGGCCTGACAGTAGGAGGAAGCTGGGTGTTTTGAGGGGAGCGGCCAGGAGGAGGAGAAAGGGTGCCGTGGCGCGCTCTTACCTGTCAGCATTTGCCACCTGCGGTGCTAAGCACAGGTCAGCCATGGACACCTGCAAAGAGGGTCAGGGGGGCTTTCATCAGGGGGCGCACCCCAGGCTCACGCTGGTGCCTGTACCGGGGTGCTGGCCTCTGACGCTGCCATCTGTCTCTGGCCCTTCTACCCACCCCAAGGCTGCCCTCCCCCTGCTTGTCTCCCGTGGGCCCAGGCGGGGTCTGTCCCTTGGGTAGAAGCACTTCTCCTGGCTAAGCTCCAGCTGCCCTGACAACCAGCTCTGTGGGTAGCCAGAGAAGGCCCGCCTGCCTCAGTGGACGGTACTGTCCTCGTTAAAAACCACCAGCACGTAGGGAGGACGCCCAGCAGGGACGGGATGCCTCTGGGTGCAGGCTGGGGGTGGCGCTCGGGAACCAGAATTACCAAAGGGCCAGGGCCTCAGCCTGTATGAGCCAAGGACGCCTGAACCCTAGAATCCTGTCACTGGAAGGGAATGGAGACACTGTCTAGTCTAATCCCTCATGTGACAGCTGGACTGCCTCTGCATTTTGGAGACGAGGTCTTTGACTTGAATACCTCGAGGAATGAGAAACTCACTTCCTCTTGAGGCAGCCGACCAAGGGGACCAGAGGAGCGCCCCACGAGCCAACTTCTGCTTAACACAGAGGGTGCCCTCCCCCACGCCCACCGCAGCCGCCTCCTCGGGAAGCTCTGGAGACCGAGCCTGCCCCGGGCTGGAGGGATGCGGCTGAGCCTGAGGCGGCCCGGGGAGCGGCTTACCTCATCCCCCACACAGTACCTCCCTGCCGTGCTCTGCAGGATCTGCTCCAGAGCTGTGGGGAGGCAACATGGCGACTCTCACTCTGGGCACAGAAAAGGGAGATCAGCCTTTCTGGGCTTTGGCATCCATAGCTATGACATGGGCAGCTGTCTTGAGTAGCAAGGCTGGAGTGTGTGCTGGAAGGAATGCGGCCATCGGGCCTGGAGATGGGTGATGGGGTGTGGGGGTGCCTGCCCTCGGCAATTGCAGCTACCGTTCCCTCCCGAGAGGACAAGACCTGCCGCTGGCCAAGGCAGTGGTTCTCACGCTGAGGGGCGGGCGCGTTGTGGGCCTTGGCTTCCTGCACGCAGTGGGCAGTGGAGCAGAAGCTGGGCCTCCTATCTTCCAAAGGCCTCGGGCGTGAGGGTCCCAGAAGCACCAGGGGTTCGGGTCAGGTTTGGTTGCTGCCCAACCCACTGCCCCCTAGGCCCTGCCCATCATGCCACCACTGTCAAGGCCAAAGGGCCTGGGAGGTTGCTGTAGATGCCCGGGGCCCTGGCTGTGAGGGCCATTTCTCTGAGAGGTCACCAGAGGGCAGCTCACAGGAGCAGGGACTCACCATTAAAGCCAGAAGTGATGGCCTGCTGGGCCCAGGTCAGCTGGTTCTCCTGTCCCACCTGCTTCAGGACAGACAGGTTCTGTGTGGCCCAAGGAAAAATCAGGGGTGAGCTCTGGGAGCCAGGCTGAGCCCACCCACTCCGCTAAGGCCCCTCAGGCAAGCCCAGTTCCCATGCGGCCTTTGACTGTACACCTGTCCTACCCTGGACCCTGTGAGCTCCTTCCTCCCATCTGGGCCCTGGGTGGGAAGGGAGGTGACCATCTTGGAGGCCACCTTCTCAGGCTGCCCCAGAGTCCCCTGCAGTCTGGAAGCCTGTGACTCCAGCAGAGACGTGGAAGGTGGGGGTGCACCCCAAGGCCTCTCTCCCTTGCGTCCAGTGCTTCTCCGTGACATGGTCCCTTGTGAAGAGGGGGTGCTGATACAGGCTAGGGGGCAGGATGGGAGAGGCACACAGGACTAGCTTTCAGGAGATCCAGATGGATGTCTGTCTGCTCTAACTTCCTTTGTTAAAAAAAAAAAAAAAGCAACAAGGGGGCACAGGTGCGCAGTCCGGGGTCTGTCACACTTAGAGTCATGCCACCTTTCTGGGCTATTTTCTTCTTTTTTGGATCCTTGAGACTATACAGTCCATGGAATTCTCCAGGCCAGAATACTGGAGCGAGTAGCCTTTCCCTTCTCCAGGGGATCTTCCCAACCCAGGGATTGAACTCAGGTCTCCTGAATTGCAGGCAGATGCTTTACCAGCTGAGCCACAAGGGAAGCCCTGGGCTATTTTCTTATTTGCAAAGTCACTTCATCTTTCCGGGCTATTTTCTTTTTGCAAAGTCAGGAGTTAGCACAGATGAATGTTTTAAAAAACAGATGAACTCTTTTAACACTTTTCTGTTCTGCTACTGCTGCTGCTGCTACGTCGCTTCAGTCGTGTCCGACTCTGTGCGACCCCATAGACGGCAGCCCACCAGGCTTCCCGTCCCTGGGATTCTCCAGGCAAGAATACTGGAGTGGGTTGCCATTTCCTTCTCCAATGCATGAAAGTGAAAAGTGAAAGTGAAGTCGCTCAGTCGAGTCCAACTCGAGCGACCCCATGGACTGCAGCCTACCAGGCTCCTCCGTCCATGGGATTTTCTAGGCGAAAGTACTGGAGTGGGGTGCCATTGCCTTCTCCATCTCTGTTCTACCAGTGACAATTAAAAAAAAAAATCTGAAGTGAATCCCAGTTTATGACAGAGAACAGGTGAAAGGGAGGCTGCTCTTGGTCAAGGCAGGACCTGGGTGGCTCACCTCTCCCTGCCTCCTAGCCCCTTCCCACTTCAGAGGGAGGTGGTGCCTCTGGAGGTGTCCTTGGAAACCTGGGGGCCCCCGGGGGATGGGTATTTTCTGGCTCCCCTCCTCCCTCTGCCCCACAATCCAGGGCCAAGTCCCTGAGGGTCCCCTCTGTCTTCCTGCCCCCAGCCCCCACCCACTGACGAGCTGGGTGCCGCAGGGTGGGCTCGCAGGGGCAAGGGGAGGGAGGGAGCACACACACAGGAGCCGCACCTGCAGGGGCTGGATGCCACTGGCAATGAGGTCGGATACCATGCGCACCTGCGCCCTCTTCTTTGGGTCCCGAGGCAGGAGTCGCGGCGTGGGCCGGGTCTCCTCCAGATACTCGATGATGGCCAGCTGTCCAGAGGGGAGCAGTGAGACAGGGACCAGAGGGGACGGCCGATTCCTCCTCCTCCACTCCTCCACTGCGCTACGTCGCTCAGTCACGTCCGACTCTTCGCAGCCCCACGGACTGCAGCCCACCAGGCTCCTCTGTCCATGGGATTCTCCAGGCAGGAATACTGGAGTGGGTTGCCATGCCCTTCTCCAGGGGATCTTCCCGACCCAGGGATCGAACCCAGGTTTCTTACGTCTCCTGCATTGGCAGGCGGGTTCTTTACCACTAGTGCCACCCGGGGAAGCCCACATCACCACCCCACCTTTTTTATCCTTCTTACCATCCTCCCCTCGAGCCCCGTGAAGCCAAGAGGCTCCCCAGGAGGACAAGCTCATTTTGGACCCTTGTCCTGCTGAGCTTAGGCTCCCCCCATGCTTAAGCCTCCCATCAGTTTCCAAAGCAAGCGGGCAACCTCCCTCCCTCCTGCGTCCCTCCTAAGAGCTGGGCGCCTTGGGTAGACACAGGCAAGGAAGGTCCGTGAGGTCCTCTTGTTCAGGCCCCATACTTATGCGGGGTTTCCCGAAGCTTGCACTTACGGACTGGCCGATGGTGATTCCATCAATCTTCAGGGCTGGCACCTGCTTCATGGGATTCAGGGCCTGGAATTCTTCAGAGAACTGTGGAGACGAGGCTCTGGTGGGCTGGGCGGCCTGGGCTGAGCCAGCTAAAGCAGAGAGGAGCAAGCAGGAAGCCCCCAGCCTACTGCCCACCTGCACCTCCCTCCCTGCGGAAGGCCCTGGCTCCAAGGCCCTGGGTGACACCTGGGGGAATCCGTGCAGAATCCTGAAGCCCAGTGGCTGCTGAGACACAAGCTTTGTCCCAGTGGCCTGGCTGTGTGCTTGTCCCTGCACCTCGTATGTGGCCACCAAGGCGCCTCTGCAGGGTTCACCACCCGCCCTCCTGGAGTCATGCTGTCGTATGGCTCCTGGAACCTGGGCCTCCCCATGGCCCCGGCAGCTGCTGCACAGCCTGCTGCCCTATCCCATGAGGGAAAGCCAGCAGCCTCCTCCAGCTGTGGGGACTACAGGGCGCAGGACTACACGGTTCATCCTCATGGGCAGAAGTCTGCATCCCCTGCTGGGCCCCTCTTCGAGGCCTCTGCCTCCTACATCGTGGCCTGGGGGCGGCCTCCTTACCTGCTGGCCCCCATCCTTTGTGAGGTTGACGGCTACTGTCTCATAGTCGATGTTTTTCAAGGCCAGAGCTAGGAGAGATGGGAGATGGCAGTTGGGTGACTGCCTCCGACCACATTCCCCAGGGTGACCAGAGAGTTGGAGTCTTCTTTCTCTGCACCACTGGGGGAAGTCCTGGGCCCTGCTTCCCATCTCCCTTGACCAGCATCTGCTCTCCTACCTCAGGGCCCTGATGCTCTGTCTCTCTTCCTCCTGGGCTCACTGTATCCCCAGGGGAGGCCTTTGGGGAGCCCACACCGTGGGCTCCTGGAGGACAGCAGGGAAGTGTCCCTGTCATCTCTGCCCCCTGCAGGGCCTCACCTAGCAGGGAGCAGGGCTGATGTGTTGGAGACATGCACTCATTCCCCCAGCCAAAGCCATCTGAGGGCTGAGGGAAGGCACTCAGTGACCAGGCAGGGCCCACATGGACTGATGACACTCTGGTTCTGTTTAGAGAGGAAGCCCTTTCTAATCCATTCTCTCTGTTCTCCGGGTTGTTGACTGCAGATTCCAAGCAGGGTACTGGGACTCTGGTGGTCTCAGTGAGGCATAGCTGGGACTCCTAGTGGCTGGATTTCCTCTCCTCCTCCTTTGATGTTTCCCCACCCCCCACCACCCTTCCAAGCAAAGTGAGGGTAAAACAGTCAATTGCAGTGGAGGAGACTGTATAAGTGTGCACACTTGTGCATTAAAATACGGCGATGGCCGGCATCAGGCAAAGGAATGAGGGGAGTAGGCTGAGACATGTCACAGTCTGCAGAGCCTGGAGGACACTGGGCTCTGTCAGCCGTGGTCAGCTCCACCCTGGAGGGTGAGCGTGGTCGGGGCTGGGCCGGAGGCCAAGGCACACCGGGCTCGCAGAGACAGTGCCCACGCTGCTGGTCTGGCCCAGCCAGGGTGGAGGCTGTGGGCTGGAGGAGGGCGTCTTCTTCAAGGAACGTCTCCTCTGGCAGCCCAGTGCTCTTGCCCACCGAATCTAGCAAATACCAGGGGCCTGTGGGAAGAGGTGGTCATGGAGGATGGCTTTGCAGTCAGGACCGGGCTTCTGGTAGCAGGCTGCCGGGGTTCAAATGCCATCACATTCACCCGCTAGCCTCATGGCCTTGGGCAGGTAACTTCATGAGCCTCTGTGCCCGTTTCCCCAGCTGACGGGCAGCGCAGGGTAGGAAAGAACATGGACTCTGGAGCCAGACTAGCTGGGTCAAATTCCAACTCCGCCCCTTACTAGCTACGTGACCTTGGGCAAGTACCCTTGGACAACCTCCCTGTGCCCCAGTTTTCCCACCAGTACAATGGTGACACCAATAATAACTCCCTCCTAGGGTTGTTCAGGTTTAAATGGAGGCATGGACACAAAAGCACTCAGCGCCATTCTCTCTCGGCAAGAGCCTGCGACTCTGAGCTTGGCCAAGGGCTGAGTGAAGCTGAGCGAGGGAAGGGTCAGATGAGGACTGAACCAGAGGGGCCGTGGTTTCTCCTTCCCTGAGGCCTCTGGGGTTGACACTGGCCAGTTCTGTTTAATTTGCCAGATCAAATAAGATAAGAAGTGAGGAATGCCAGCTGTTCCCTGCCAGTTACCAAGGACCTCTGAGTTCTCTGAGGTTGCCTGAAGCATGGTTACTACGGGGCTTTGGAGAGCAGTGTGGGAGAGCTGGCGGGTCCAAGAAGAAAAACAGCCCCTTCCTTCCTCTTGTTGGCTTTGCAAGGTAGACATGCCTTCAAGGCTGAGGGCTCCAGGAGATCTGCTGGGGGTGGTACCCTGAAAAGCTGGTACCCAGCTTTTCACCCACGCTTCCCTCCACCCCACCCCACCCCGGCTTTCAGTGGAGGCACAGCTCTTACCGATTCGAACTCTCCATGAGCAGGAGCTTCGGAAATAGGAATACAGGATGGGCTGAGGAGAGAGGACAAGGAGGCACGTTAACCCATGCTTGGTGGGTTCTCAGCCCCAGAAGTCCACTGGAGGGGAGGCAACTCCCAGCCAGGAGGCTCCCAGCAAGCCAGGCCTCCTTCCTTAGGCCTGCATCGGGAAAATTCAGGCCAGACTCAGAGCTTTCTGGGATAGAAGTCTTGGGGGTCGTGTGGTGACTCCAACTGTGCCGTCACGCGTCCCTGAGGTCCCAGGGACTCCCCCCAGGGGAAGCCAGCCTGCAAGTGCTTTCCTTACCTTGCTCGATTCAGCCATGCTGCTGTGGTGACCCCTGGCCTCTCAGGGAACATCCACTCTCATAGAGCTGCAGGGCAGGGGGAGTAACTCTAAAGGGGGTGGATCCTACTACCAGCCAATGGGAAGCTGGGCTAAACAGGCATCAGGGGAACTTTGAGTCTGGTCAGAAGGCCTCTTGAACTTGTGGGAAGCCTTTTCTGCTTCTGGTGGAGCCGGGTCTGGTGTCCTGGGCAGACAGGAGGTGTAGTTTTGAGGTAGTAGTTCACGTGGTGCAGTGGGCTGGGAGCTGGCATACCTGGGGTCTGGTCCCAGGGCAGGAACTAGCTCTGCCTTCTCTAGTCTTCAGCTCCCTCATCTGTGAAACGAAGGGTTGCCCTAAAATGATAGCTTAATACCTTCCGACAGTGGCAGAGATATCGGGAAATCTAATTTTCTGAGCTTTGGTGCCCATCTCTTTCAACATTCCACCTACCAGTCCTCCATGCTCTCAAGTGATCTCATTAAAACAGCTAGGGAATATGCCCATTGACTCCAAAGCTGAGGTCACAAGCTGGCAGCCCACAGTGTTCTGTTTAGTCTATACTGTATTTAAAAACCTTTCAATTAGTTGCTAACATTTAAAATCATATTGTTTTATATATAAATCCTATTGCCTGTTTTTCCTAAAAAAAAAAAAGTCTGGTGATACTGGACTGTTTTCTGAGTAGCAACACTGACCAGAGACAATTAATAACCCCCTTTAGAGAAAGCATGCCCTCTCAGATCTGCCATGGTCCTGTCCCTCATTTTTGTTGCTTTAAAGCCCCTGAAGGCAATAGCATGTGAGACATTACCTCTAAACTTTTGGGGACTCAAAGTTACTTTCTCTGGTGCTTCCAGGTACCCAGCATTTCAAAGCAGAACCCAGGACAGAATTACCAGTAACTAGCACTCATGAATCTTCCAGCAGACACATATGTAGCCTTATGGATGAGGGAGAACTCAACAGAATTTCTCAGATTACCCCTGTCTACCATCTCTCTCTAGACACTTCACCCAAGTTTCTTCCTTCTTCTGCATGCGCCAGGTCACCAAGCTGCTTGCAACTGAGAGAGTCATTTCCTAGGCAGGTCGATAAGAAGTCTAGGGGTCCCTAAGGAGAGAGGGGTCTGGAATTCTCAAGGAGGAAGAAGTTCAGTTCAGTCACTCAGTGGTGTCTGACTCTTTGTGATCCCATGAATTGCAGCACGCCAGGCCTCCCTGTCCACCACCAACTCCTGGAGTTCACTCCAACTCATGTCCGTTGAGTCAGTGATGCCATCCAGCCATCTCATCCTGTCATCCCCTTCTCCTCCTGCCCCCCATCCCTCCCAGCATCAGAATCTTTTCCACTGAGTCAACTCTTCGCATGAGGTGGCCAAAGTATTGGAGTTTCAGCTTCAGCATCAGTCCTTCCAAAGAACACCCAGGACTGATCTCCTTTAGAATGGACTGGTTGGATCTCCTTGCAGTCCAAGGGACTCTCAAGAGTCTTCTCCAACACCACAGTGCAAAAGCATCAATTCTTCAGCGCTCAGCTTTCTTCACAGTCCAACTCTCACATCCATACATGACCACAGGAAAAACCATAGTCTTGACTAGATGGACCTTTGTTGGCAAAGTAATGTCTCTGCTTTTGAATATGCTATCTAGGTTGGTCATAACTTTCCTTCCAAGGAGTAAGCGTCTTTTAATTTCATGGCTGCAATCACTATCTGCAGTGATTTTGGAGCTCCAAAAAATAAAGTCTGACACTGTTTCCCCATCTATTTACCATGAAATGATGGGACCAGATGCCATGATCTTCGTTTTCTCAATGTTGAGCTTTAAGCCAACTTTTTCACTCTCCTCTTTCACTTTCATCAAGAGGTAACAGTTCCTCTTCACTTTCTGCCATAAGGGTGGTGTCATCTGCATAGCTGAGGTTATTGATATTTCTCCCAGGCAATCTTGATTCCTTCCTTGTGCTTCCTCCAGCCCAGCGTTTCTCATGATGTACTCTGCATAGAAGTTAAATAAGCAGGGTGACAATACACAGCCTTGATGTACTCCTTTTCCTATTTGGAACTAGTCTGTTGTTCCATGTCCAGTTCCAGTTCTAACTGTTGCTTCCTGACCTGCATATAGGTTTCTCAAGAGGCAGATCAGGTGGTCTGGTATTCCCATCTCTTTCATAACTTTCCATAGTTTATTGTGATCCATAGAGTCAAAGGCTTTGGTATACTCAATAAAGCAGAAATAGATGTTTTTCTGGAACTCTCTTGCTTTTTTGATGATACAGCAGATGTTGGCAATTTGATCTCTGGTTCCTCTCCCTTTTCTAAAACCAGCTTGAACATCTGTAAGTTCACGGTTCACGTATTGTTGAAGCCTGGCTTGGAGAATTTTGAGCATTACCTTACTAGCATGTGATTGTGTGGTAGTTTGAGCATTCTTTGGCATTGCCTTTCTTTGGGATTGGAATGAAAACGGACCTTTTGTAGTCCTGTGGCCACTGAGGAGTGGCCACAAGGATGAAGAAAGGACAAACCTTTTTTGCTCTACATTCCTTAAGATTATATAACAATGTATCCTGCCAGAGGACAGTCTCTGGATTATACCTTCTGGCTAATCCTGTTATCTTAAAATATAAATTATGGGAGTAGGTTTGGTCTTTACAAGGATTAGATAGATAGATAGTGAAGTCGCTCAGTCCTGTCCAACTCTTTGCAACCCCATGGACAGTAGCCAACCAGGCTCCTCCGTCCATGGGATTTTCCAGGCAAGAATACTAGAGTGGGTTGCCATTTCCTTCTCCAGGGGATCTTCCCGACCCACGGATTGAACCCAGGTCTCCTGCATTGTAGGCAGACGCTTTACTGTCACCAGGGAACTTTTTACAAGGATTATATAACAGTAATGTACCTTGCCTGAGGACAGTCTCTGGATTAAACCTTCTGGCTAATCCTGTTATCTTAAAATGTAAATTATGGAGTAGGTCTGGTCTTTACAACCTCCAGACATTCTTTGGATTCACTGGAGAGTATATAACTCCATTGCTATAGAGAGTATATAACTCATTGCATTACTCCATAGCAAGAGGGTACTCTTTTTACCCCCTTCTGAGGTCTATGTCAGAAGCTCTATCTCCTTTATACTTTAATAAAACTTTATTACACAAAAGCTCTGAGCGATCAAGCCTCGTCTCTGGCCCTGGATTGAATTCTCCTCTGGAGGCCAAGAATTCCAGCATCTTTGCGTGGTTCAGCAACAACCTTTCATCTTGGGGGCTCATCCAGGATTCTTCAGAACAAGGTAAGGATGCTTGGAGCTCTAGTTCTTTGTTCTCCTAGTGAACACGTTTTCTGCTGTACTTTACTAACTCTACGCTGTGCTTGTGTGAATGAATGAAATGCCCTGTGTGAAGCAAGTGAGGAGCCCTGCTCTGCGGTTCCGCAGTGACCTCATACGGCTTATGGCAGAAACCTGTCGAGGGTTTATACCGACCTGCCAATGCCAAGAGGCACCCAATGTCTCCTTCGGTGACCAACCAGAAATGGGCAAAGCATGTGGACCAAACTCTTTCTCAGTCAAACTTTTCGGTCTCTTTGACCATTTCATAACTCCTTGGAAATTAGGAGTACTAACCTAATCTGTCACATCATAGACTTTCAAGGGACTTGTGAGCTATGCTGTTACTGTGTATTGTTACTTAGATCCCAAACTTGGATTGGTAGTCAGGAAGCGCCTAGCCTCACTAGGAATCGAAAGTTTGGAAGTTAGATGGAGCTCTAGCTACAAGAGCATCTCTGAGGTTAAAGGTTACTCAGATTGGAACTACAATGGGTTTTTTTTTTTCCTCTGGTAATGCTGGGTCTTAGTGGACCAGAGGAGACTCTTATACTGGTGTGGTGATGCTTAGGAGGCTCTTATACTGGTATGGTGACGCTTGGAAGGAACATCTCAGTTTTATGTTCATTATTGGTCTTATTGTGGTCAGGAATATACTCCGGGTTGTGCACAGGCACTCAGGTGATGAACGGTGCCCCCAGCGATCTTAGCCTGGGAGGCATTCCAGAAGGTTACTCTGATTGCACCCCAGGTGGCATCAGAGGTAATGGTGAAGAGCCGGACGTTAGGGATGCTATCAGGTCTATCCCTGGACCGTGAGGGACGAATACGGCGCCTGCGTTGGTAAGTGACAGATTAAGTCTGACCAGGAAAGAAAAGCTTTGGTGTAAAATCTGTCTACACCCCCATCTAGAGCAAGGAGGGACGCCTTCAGTAGAAAGATGGCGCTGGTCACTTTTTTCCTCTCTTACAGATGGGCGCGAACTATTCCAGCCTCAGTCCTTTGAACTATATCCTGAAAAATGGATAGATTTGATCCCCAGGGCTTAAAGAATTCACACCTGGTCTTCCTATGTGATACTGCATGGCCACGGTATCCATTGGAGGATGGCAAATGGTGGCCAGTTGGAGGGTCTCTTAAGTATAATACTGTTTTACCATTAGACCGGTTCTGTAGAAAACAAGGGAAATGGGTAGAAGTAGCATATGTGTTGCCCTTTTTTCTCTCTGTGAAATATGCCAGACTTGTGTCCTAAGGGTACAGATTTGGGTGTGACTCCTTCAGGTCCCTCCTGTCCTCCTACTTTGTTAGATGAGATGGAGGACAGGAGACAAAGAGATAAAGAAAAGCAAGTTTCTCCAATATATTCCTGGGATCATATGTGCAGAGCAGCGAGACTGAGGAACAGCCACACAAGCTGTTGCCTCTTCATGAAGCATCCACCCGGAGAAATAATCAGTCTACGAGAGTTAATAAGCCTTTTTCTTATCAAGAAATACAAAGAATCAAGGAGGATCTGGGAGACTGTTTAGAGGACCCAGAAAAATATATTAGAGCTTTTAAAGGTGTTACTCTGCTTTATGACCTTACTTGGAAGGATGATGTATATCTTGGGAAAAACGCTGACTCCCGACTCAAAAACTCATTGGAAAGTATATAACTCCATTGCTAACACTAGCAAGCGGGTACTCTTTCTACCCTCTTTTAATGTCTACGTCAGAAGCTTTCTCTATCTTCTTTATACTTTAATAAAACTTTATTACACAAAAGCTCTGAGCGATCAAGCCTCGTCTCTGGTCCCAGATTGAATTCTTCTCTGGAGGCCAAGAATCCCAGCATCTTTGCATAGTTCAGCAACAACCTTTCACTACCTAACCCTGCTTTCATCATCCTCGAAATACCAACTCCACTTTCCATGCAGGTAAGGACACAAGTGGAAACCCAGTCCTCCTAAATTAGTTCCTGAGCCTGAGAGTTTCAGTCTATCCTGAAGGGAACTTTCATGGGGAAAGCGAAGATAGTTCTGGCACAGAGGGCAAGTGATAGGCAGCAGGCATCCTTGGAGGAAGAGTTTGGTGGCCACAATTAGATGTACCCTGCTCCACGGTGCCTCCCTTTCCTTACCTGCTTAGGCTGGAGGGGCCCCCGGGGCCCAGAGGCAGCAACTGCTGAAACAGAATGGAATCTCTAGAGAGCTGCAAACAGTAGCTTAGAATCTCTGAAGAAACACCTTACCTAGTTACTGAATGTTATACCTTTGACCTGTGCTAAGGGTGAGCACAGAACCACTGTAAATGCCATTAAGCCCTCACGTTTCCTACTTATGGGCCACCAGCAGATATAACCAAGGGCGGTTTCTGGTCTCTTACCAATGATACCTGCATAAACCATTCCATATTCCTTTTTGCATTTGCAGAGCTAAATTTTAAAAGTTAAAAGAGTGAAGTCGCTCAGTCATGTCCAACTCTTTGCGACCTCATGGACAGTAGCCCACCAGGCTCCTCAGACCATGGGATTTTCCAGGCAAGAATACTGGAGTGGATTGCCATTTCCTTCTCAGGGGATCTTCCTGACCCAGGGATTGAATCCAGGGCTCCTGTATTGCAGGCAGATGCTTTACCATCTGAGCCACCAGGGAAGGTTCTATTATTATTAAAGCTATGCTATATTCCACCTGATGTTCCTGCCACCTTCCTTTGAGCTACAATCGCTGTTCTCACTCTTTAATAAAGAGATTGATATAGCAGTTTGGGGACAGGCCTGGGAAATGCAAATTAAAACCGGTAAAGTCAAGTGATTGTTATGACCACAAGTGCCACCACCTCCCCTTGGCACTCTCTCAAAATGCAAACAACCCTGGAAGGCTATTTGCTAACTGTTAGACCCGATGTTGAAGCTGAAACTCCAATACTTTGGCCACCTGATGCGAAGAGCTGACTCCCTGGAAAAGACCCTGATGCTGGGAAAGAGGGAGGGCAGGAGAAAGGAGGAGGGGACGACAGACGATGAAATGGTTGGATAGCATCACCGACTCGATGGACATGAGTTTAAGTAAATTCCGGGAGTTGGTGATGGACAGGGATGCCTGGCGTGCTGCAGTCCGCGGGTTCACAAAGAGTCGGACACGACTGGACTGAACTGAACTGAAATGAACTGAGACCTGTCGGGCTGACCGCCGGGAAAAAGTACGCAGGCCAGTGTGCAGAACAGGGAGACGAGACGGAGATAGGAAGCCCCAGCGGATCGAGCTGGGGGCTGGCGAGACTAGCACGGAGGGTACGACTAAAACAACCCGCGCAACCTCGAGTTCCGTGCCTCCGGGCCAATCCCCGCTCCAACCCCAACCCCCCGCCCCCCCCGCCTCCCCCGCCTCCCCCGCCTCCCCCGCCTCCCCCGCCTCCCCCGCCTCCCCCGCCTCCCCCGCCTCCCCCCCCTCCCCCGCCAACACAGTACAACGCGCAGGCGTAGAGCCGAATCCGAGCGGCGCACGGCCTGCTGGGAGTCTTTGTGGGAGCTGTGGGCGGGGCCGAGCGGTCACCTTTGACCCCGGCCCCAGGGTCGCCTCAGTGTTTCTAAGCAGCGGCCCCTCGCCTCAGATACGCGGCACAGACCTTCCCTACTTGCATCTCGCCCTGCGGGCGGCCTCTCCTTCCGGGTCAGGAAACTTCGCGCCGGCGACTCTCCGACTCGGCGACGATTCGGGCCCAGTGGGACCCCAAAACGTCAGAACTTCGGTTTTAGTCTGGGTAGAAGAGAGGGTCCGGCCCCCAACACGTCAGAACTTCAGTTTTGGTCTCGGTAAAAGCGAGGGGCCGGACCCAACACGTCAGGACTTCGGTTTTGATCAGGGTAAAAGTGAGGGGCCGGACCCAAGACGTCAGGACTTTGGTTTTGATCTGGGTAGAAGCGAGGGGCCGGCCGAGCATGCGCCCCAAGGTCTCGGGTAGCTCGGCCCACCCCGCCGCCACGCCCCCAGCCCCGGCGCCGCTGGGAGCCGCAGTTCCCTGAGCCCGCCTTCTCCCCGGGCCGGCGCCCGCGCGTCATGCTGTGCGCCACTAGCCGCCTCCTAGCGGCCCGGGAGGCGAGCGCCCTCCCCGCCCACCCCAGAGGCCGGGCCCCGGCGCCGCGCAGCCGGCGCAGGGAACTACATTTCCCAGGGCACCCCGAGCTGCCCCCTGGTGACTTCTTGGTGGGGCGCTTCACGAAACCCAGCGTGCCTACGGGCCGGAGGGCTATCCTGAGGAAGGGAAGGATGCCGCCGGCCGCGGGCGGAGGCCTGGCGGGATCCGAACTGCGCCCCCGGAGGGGCCGATGTGGGTCCCAGGCGGCTCGGGCCGCAGGCCGGGACGTGGCCACGGAGGCGGCTACAGCGCGGAGCCCCAAACGGCCTGCTCCTCCAAGCTCGCGGCGCTTCGAGGCGGCCGGCCGGTGGGCCCTGCTGGCCCTGGTGACGCTGACGTCCTTCGCCAGCCGCTTCCACCGTCTGGACCAGCCGCCGCACATCTGGTGAGTGCTGGGAGGGTCTGGGCGGGCGCCGTGGCCACGCGGAAGGAGGGGCGCGCCTTCTCATTGGCCCGGGGTCGCGGAGGGGCGGGATTCACAGTGGGAGGGGCGGGGCCCGCTGGAGGATGGGGATACAGGTTGCTGGTGGTGGCCTTTGGCCAGGTGCATCCTTCGGGAGAAGGAATAGATTTTAGCTTTGGTGGGTGGCAGTGGGATTCCTCAGTATGTGAGGAAGGAGTCTTCCTGTCTTGCAGATTATGCTGCAGTGCCTCACGTGGCTTTTAAAGATGCTCTGAACTTTCCCGGGAGAATTGGAAATCCTCAGTATAGAATTTCCTAAGCCCGAGTTGCTAATCTGCAGGGTGTCCGCGCCTCAGTGGGCGGGGGTGGTGGGGGGTGGGAATGTTCCTAACTGGTTCCGAACAGGTTTTCAGGAACCTGAACAACTTGTGTGTCCATGGGTGATAACAGGGGTCCCACCTGGCAGGTCTGGGGTCATCCTGTGAGGAGAGACATATTTTCTTAAAGATTTTGTTGGACTGAGTTGCAGGAGTCAAATTCATTTAAAAAACTTAAAGAGTCTCCCGCTGGAAGGAGGAAGAGCTTTATATGATCTGAAAATGGTTAATGTGTTTGACCAAAAAGTGATACTATGTTTTCTTTGCATCACTGAGGAGAAAGTTAGTGTAGAGGTTGATAGAAATGGAACTCCTTGACTAAAAAGCAAGCGAACAGATTATCAGGTTAACCCACTTGGAAGCTAAGGAATTAGCTTGTTATTATTTCATGAGTGCTGACCGAAGATATGAGACTCCTGGGTCAGAGTCAAAAGACTTACTACTCATGGGAGAGGAAGCAGTATGAATATGGGCAAGTTGGATTCAATTTCTCATGGCCCGGAAACCCCCCATGGTGGCGCTATGGGCTCAGATGGAAGACCGCGCACACAGTGGGTTGCCTTGCAACTAAGGAACAACAAACCCAAGGGATTTACTCATAGCAAGCAATAAGCAAGCATATTTTTTGTCCTAGAGAGAGACGTTATCTCATCTCTCAAGGCTGCTGGATGCAAACACAACTTTGGGAAATGGTTCAGGTGAAATGTAATCAAGGCCCTGCATTCTGGGCATACCCAGCGAGATATGTGGAAGTACAAGAGAGCCATGGAGGACTGTCTTTCCCAACAGGCTCACTGCTTGATTTTAAGCTGTCTTGGCTTCTAGCAAATCTTCATATGAATGTGCAGCTCCATTGGCTACTCTGGGTAGCCTGACACACAGAGGCATGGACCAAGTCTGTTTAATTTGTCTCATACAAGACTTGATTAAGGCTGCTGTCACCAGGACTCAAAGCAGCAGGGTGAGGCCAACCTGTGATATTAACCTATGCCCTCGAGGGTCCTGCATTTGGCCACCTAGGAAGAATTATGTGTGGAGGAGTTGGGAGGAAGGACCAGTAAGTCTTATTTCAGATAGCTGGGATGTAATCTAAGGCCTGTCTATTATCCATTATGGTCTGTACACAGATGTTTAGACTGATCTTTGATTTTTGGTATCATTGCCAATAAGAGTTCTCTCATTAATAAAGTAACTCCCATTCCCAATGGAAAGACATTCCAAGGCCCAGTTCTTCCCTACATTCTAACATATTACCTGAAGGGGTGCATGTCACTGCAGGTCAGGATTTTCTATTAAATTTTAATGGGATTGCCACAGATTTGGTTTAGACCACCATTTCAGTGATTTGGTTAAACCACATGGGCAGTGAGTGTCACTGAGTAGTTGCAGCGTCCGTCACTATATAAGGTATAACCTGTGTGGATCACAATAAACTGTGGAAAATTCTGAAAGAGATGGGAATACCAGACCACCTGCCCTGCCTCTTGAGAAACCTATATGCAGGTCAGGAAGCAACAGTTAGAACTGGACATGGAACAACAGACTGGTTTCAAATAGGAAAAGGAGTACGTCAAGGCTGTATATTGTCACCCTGCTTATTTAACTTACATGCAGAGTACATCATGAGAAACACTGGGCTGGAAGAAGCACAGGCTGGAATCAAGATTGCCGGGAGAAATATCAATAACCTCAGCTATGCAGATGACACCACCCTTATGGCAGAAAGTGAAGAGGAACTAAAAAGCCTCTTAATGAAAGTGAAAGAGGAGAGTGAAAAAGTTGGCTTAAAGCTCAACATTGAGAAAATGAAGATCATGGCATCTGGTCCCATCACTTCATGGGAAATAGATGGGGAAACAGTGTCAGACTTTATCTTTTTGGGCTCCAAAATCACTGCAGATGGTGACTGCAGCCATGAAATTAAAAAATGCTACTCCTTGGAAGAAAAGTTACAACCAACCTAGATAGCATATTGAAAAGTAGAGACATTACTTTGCCAACAAAGGTCCGTCTAGTCAAGGTTATGGTTTTTCCAGTGGTCATGTATGGATGTGAGAGTTGGACTGTGAAGAAAGCTGAGAGCTGAAGAATTGATGCTTTTGAACTGTGGTATTGGAGAAGACTCTTGAGAGTCCCTTGGACTGCAAGGAGATCCAACCAGTCCATTCTATAGGAGACCAGCCCTGGGTGTTCTTTGAAAGGAATGATGCTGAAGCTGAAACTCCAATACTCTGGGCACCTCATACGAAGAGTTGACTCGTTGGAAAAGACTCTGATGCTGGGAGGGATGGGGGGCAGGAGGAAAAGGGGATGACAGAGAATAAGATGGCTGGATGGCATCACCGACTTGATGGACATGAGTTTGAGTGAACTCAGGGAGATGGTGATGGACAGGGAGGCCTGGCGTGCTGCAATTCATGGGGTCGCAAAGAGTCGGACATTACTGAGTGACTGAACCGAACTGAACTGAAGGTCCCTAGGGTGTCAGGAGAAGCATATGAATCTGTATCAGTCATACTTCCCAGGTGGCTCAGTGGTAAAGAATCTGCCTGTCAATGCAGGAGACAGGAGACTTGGGTTCAATCCCTGGGTTGGGAAGATCCCCTGGAGGAGGAAATCCCAACTCATTACATTATTGTTGCCTGGGAAACTCCTTGGACAGAGGAGCCTGGTGGGTCACTGTCCATGGAGTTGCAAAGAGTCAGACATGACTGAGTGACTGAGCATGCATGCATACTGATAGAAGGTGGTGCCATTCTTTGTTTTTGCATGTGAAGGGAGGTCCATGTTGGGGATTAATGTTGATATCATCAGGTACATGAGGATAGTTCAAGACTGGCCATGTACACATGAGTTTTTCTGATTTTGTAGCAGGGTGATAGATTCAGCAACAGGTCAGATTGCTATATACAGCTGCCAGTTGCCTTAGTTGTATCATAGTGTTTTGGCAGTATGGACTCTGGGACTAGGAGGCAAACAGCATTAATTCTTTCCCTTCTCTTTACATTTTCAGGGTCCTAAGATGTTCCTTCCCTAGATGGCAAGGTTATTTCTTTCCTCCCACTGCCATATAATCCCTGTGTCCCACTTAGTACCTGTAATTTCACCTTTACTCCAGTTATTGCCTACTACTAATATCCAGACCTTTCTGCCATGAGCACTGTCAGAAAATTGACAGAGACTTATGCCTCCCACCTTGGCCCACATGAGCTATTGTAGAGGGTCTTCACAAGCAGTGTACTCAACCAAGTGATCTTTATTTTTATCTCACTCCAATGAGAAAATCAAAGTAACTGAACTAGAATTAAGTTAGAATCCTATAAATCTTGCACCCCACCCCCAGGCTGATCTGGAGTTGCTGTTAAGGGAGACAAACCAAGCCCAGGAGTCGTCAAGGAAGAATCTCAGATTTTCCAATAGGTTTTTATAATGCTCCACCCTTTTTATCCTGATCATTACCCAGTTGGTGGCCAAGAGGAGATAAACACCTAGTTTTAGGTGGCCAAACTATGTGACTGAAGTGTATGAACCAAGTGGAAGTGAGGCAAGTATAATCAGAAATCTTTTTGAGAAGACTGTTTAGTGCCTGACAACATCCGATACCTGTGGATGGTCTGGAGTTGGAATGTCATTGGATAATTTGACTGCTGGGCCATTGCAAAAAAAAAAAAAAAAAGGTA
The DNA here is from genome assembly GCF_019923935.1 of Bubalus bubalis. Taxonomy (NCBI): domain Eukaryota; kingdom Metazoa; phylum Chordata; class Mammalia; order Artiodactyla; family Bovidae; genus Bubalus; species Bubalus bubalis. Next base: position 14,660,198 of record NC_059167.1, read on the forward strand.
CACCATTGTCAGACTGTAGATGGTTTGGAATGCTGAGAACACGAAACAGTTTAGTTTCAAGGGCCACAGTGGTATATCTACAGGAAGGTGATTGGACTGGAATAGCAGTATCAACATTGTAACCTGAAAAGGTGGCAGCAGCTGCAGGGCAGCCGTGATAGCCTGGAGAGGGGAACAAAGTCCTGATATGGTCAGTTTCCTTGAAGTGGGCAGGGTCAGTGACCCATGCAGTGTGGCTTCCTTTACTACAAGACAAACAGGCCAGCTTTTGTTAGGCAGCGCAAGTTTCCACAATGTAGCAATGGCCTCTGCTTTGGAAACAAACAGCCCTTTACTTTGTGCCTCCATGGTGGTAGATGTATTTCCATGCCTGGTGTGTTGGTGGCAGCAGATGGTATCCTGGCAGCGATGGCAGTGGTCAGGATGGTGCAGGTTTGATCAACAGCTTGATTCTAATCAGTCTTAATAAAATACTGGCCTTTACTGGGGGCATCTTCATGAGAGATCCAGATTGTCCCAGTGACAGGCAGCCATGATTTTTTTCCATGATTGGCTCCAAAGAAGGGGGCTTTAAATTTCTTAATATATATAGCCTTCCAAGTGACACACCAGATGGTTAGGCCAATGGAAAAAGCCTAAGAGTAAGTAAAAATATAACTTGTCTGTTTCTTAAGAATATCATCTAAGGCACAGGCGTTGACTTTTGATTCAGTGCATTGTGCCAGTCAGTTATCCCTTTTTGCAGTCGTCTTTCCAGAGTTGTCAGTGGGGCTGGATGATAGCTGCTGCCCTGTGGCTACCATCTGCTTTTAGTTTAGCCAAACCATCAGTAAACCAGGCACAAACATTAAGAGGAAACTCGGGGAATCAAGACCTCACTGAGTCAGGGCTTTGCTGCAGGTGGTGGAGTGGAAAATAGTTTCTTCGAAAGGGACAGCTAACACCTCTGTTTGAAAAATCAAGATGCTTCTAGGGCCAGGCTAGCTATGCTCTTGAATAACCACTTCCGTTTCACCAGCGAGGCTTACTCAGCAGTTTCCTTGCTAGCCACAGTTTCAAAGCAGCACTATCAGGCCAAAGACTATGGTTCAGGCTCTTCTTAATTTCAACAAGAGCTTAGGAGTAGGTTGATAGTTGCTTCTTTTAAAAGATATGTACTTGAAGCCTATGTCCAGCAGATGGCATTGATTTCATAGAGAACCTGCCTGCCACCCACCCCTGCCCCCGCAACCCCATTCCATCTTTAAAGCTGTAATGTCCCATTTTTGTGATTATATTGTTTCTCTAGGACCCCTTGGGAGGGGACAGGATCACCTCTGACTATGCAGCAGTCCCTGAATGGGATAATCTTTGACATGTGTAGGATAAATACAACAATGCGTCCAGCAGTGGGAGCCACAACAGTAGTTTCAAGGGCCCCACCCACAAGGGCACTTTACCTTCCCTTCCCAGATGGGAACTTCACTCAGACCCTGTCAGTCGAATCTGGGTGCTTTCCCTGCTCTTTGAACTAACAAGTCTAATCGGCCTGCATCAGGAGCTACCGACAGCCACCTAGAGATTATGCCGCTCCCAGGTGGGGAGTCTGGGCAGTGCCAGATGCAGGGGGCAGGAGGAAGCCTTTCTTCCCTGTAGGCCCTGGATAGGTTTGCCCCACTTCTTCCCAGTGTACTTTCCTGTGTCTGGTGAGCCCCTGGGCTTAGGGACCCTCTTCTTTCAGTCCCTGTGCTCATTGCTCTGGTCCTCCCTGCAGTCCTCGGCACTTTTGGTAACCCCTGCACCTGGCAGATCGTCTCCGAAACTCTAAGGGATTGAGTAGGGCGCTCCTGTATCCATCCAACAGGACCTTGAGCTTGAGTCCCCTCTCCTCACCATGCTAAGATGAGTATGTGTGGCCTTTATAGTCCCCTTTAGGGACAGGGAGACCTTAACCTCACCTTTCATCATTTTTCTCTTTGAAGCAGCTCAGATTGTGGCAGAGGGGCAGGATCATGGGACCCAGAGGGACAGAGTGGCTCCGAATCTCTGAGCAAGGCACACTTTGAGCTTGAGCACACAGCTCACCCAAGGACCTTTCAATGTTTTCACTCTGCCCAGAGTTCTGTATGGAATAGCAAGGTCCTTACTGTGGGCACCAATCAGGTAAGCTTTGGGAGCTCCGTGATTCTTCAGCTGCATCCATATTGCGGCTCCTCAGCTAATTGCCCCATACTGGTAATTACATCTTTTCCTGCTTTTACCCAGAAGAATGTGAACAGTAACCAAGGCAGCATTCAGACAGTTTGTTTCATTTCTGCCTCTCTCCACTCAGCCTCATTCATAGATAGGCCAGGGGAAGATTCTTACTACCTCCCTTCCGCACCACTTGGGCAAGAGCATTTACTACCAGATCTAGGGAGTCTTCTGTCATCCCCTACCCCTGTCCCTGAGGGGCCTTGTCCTTTCTCTTAAGGAAAGCTATAACTCGGAATCCTTTGCTCATCAGGGTTTAGGGTTTTATTTTTACCCTGTGTGCATGCTTAGTCACTTGTCATGCCCGACTCTTTGCAGCCCCATGGACTGTACCCCACCAGGCTCCTCTGTCCATGGGATTCTCCAGTCAAGAATACTGGAGTGGGTTGCCATTCCCTTCTCCAGGGGATCTTCCAGACCCAGGGATCGAACCGACGTCTTCTGCATTGGCAGGCAGGTTCTTTAGCACTAGTGCCACGTGGGAAGTCCTTATTTTTATCCTACTCACCAACTAATCAGTTAGTCTGTCACTGTTTTATGGATGCTGCCAGGAGACAAAGTCCTGGGTCAGAGACAGCCGATTTCATTTCTCATAGTACAGCAAGCAGGATGGGCATCAGTATGTTGGCATCAGCTCCGCTTGCCCCTAGTGTCCCATGTGATGCCCTGGGCCTGGGTGAATGCCTGCACATGCAGTGGGTTGCATCACAGCCAAGGTGTATGGAGCTTGGGGAATCCGCTGTTTTATAATAAGCAGTAAACCAGACTGCTTTCTGTCCCAGAGGGAGATTCTGTGTCTTTAGGTTGCTGGAAGCATAACCCAGAGAAATGGCCTGAGTAAAGAGCTATCAGGACCTTGCATTCTTGGTATATCCTGCAAGGTCTGTAGGAACCGGAGAGAGCCTGGGAGGACTATCTCCCACCACAAACATGCAGTGGAAGCCAAGAGGAAGTGTGAATATTACTACTAGTTTTACTTGAAAGTAAAAATCTTATACTCCTTTATCAGTATGTTTCCATACAGACTTTGAAACTAGCCACAAATGTTGGGACAGTTTAAATAGTGCCCTGCATGTGTGGGACTACAGTCTGCAGAGTTCTCTCACATGTGTTACTTGATAACTCCCTGGGAGATGGACTGGCAGATACTATTATTGTCTGCTTCATGGAGATGAGAAAAGAGGTCCAGAGAGGGTGAGTGACTTTGCAGGGTCACGCTCACCCTGGGTGGCGGTGCTGGGACCGGGTCTCGCTCTTTGTCTACAAGTCTGTTTGTCACGCTGCTTGGAAGTTATTTTCTCCGTTTGATGTCACCAGGTCATCATCCTCATTTCATGTCAAGCCCTGCACTCAGCAGATGCAGGAGTAGATTTACCCTTCTGCCTAGCTATTAGACCCAGGGAGTAAGACAAACAAAAGAGCCCTGTATTTTTGCTAAGAGCGTGTTTTGCCCCTCATGTTGTAGGTCAGCGATAACTGCTTATTGAAGCTGACCTGGGGATGGATAGTCACTGGAAAGCAACTGCTCCTCTGAGCTGCAGGGAGAGACTGACACACCAAGGGCCAGGTCTGCTGGATAACTGGCCTGCCACTGTAAAGCCCTCATGTAGGGGGGTGAAAGGCTTACTGTGGTTTTGTAGAAGAACAGGATTTTTACGTTGTGTTTAAAAGCTAATGTGTTAGAATCACTTCTTTCCCTGCAAGGTAATTTGCAAGTAAATAATGAGGATGGGCTTTAGATTGATTGTTAACTTAGTGAGAAAGCTCTTACTTTTTATAAAAAGTTCAGTTCAGTGGCTCAGTCATGTCCAACTCTTTGTGACCCCATGGACTACAGCATGCCAGGCTTCCTTGTCCATCACCAACTCCCAGAGCTTGCTCAAACTCATGTCCATTATTATAGCAAGATCAGAGTTCACAGTCAGAGGTTAATTATCACAAGGTTGGGAGCAAAATCAGACTCCAGCCCACAGTGTAGTTTGTAACAGCAAGAATAATGTAGTTTTTAGTAGTCTTGGGGTTAGAAGTTAGCAGACTTGGAAGAAAACTTATGGCAAAACTTTTTATAGTATAGGAAACTCTTTGCTTTTTTAAAATAAATAAAAACTCAAGATACAGAATAAGTATAGATTTAACTTAAATTTATGACAACAGGTTGGTATTTGCTAGCCTTTATCTTCTGTCTAAATGCAGGTTAAGGACCAGCTTGATGTCTTGTTTCCTCAAACTACTTGCATTTTAAAAGCACTTTTTTTAAATCCAGATTTTCTCATTAATTGCTTGAAACTTGTAGCCTTTGGTTTTAACTGTAAATTTAACCATGCTGTATTAAGGCTATTTGGGTTGTATGATGATGTTAAGAATTTCATTTCTCTGTTTTCTTTTTAGTTGGGATGAGACTCACTTTGGAAAAATGGGAAGTTACTATATCAACCGCACCTTCTTCTTTGATGTGCACCCACCTCTGGGAAAGGTGAGCAGTGTGGTGGACTGCACTCTGCTAAGGGTTGGAGCCCAGTCTTAGGTTGGGGTTTAATTCGTGGGCTTGTAGAAAGAACCCTCTGACATCCCAGAACAGCTGTTTTCAATGAAACGTTTGGTATTTTTAGGAGTTCTCTGGGCTCAGAAATGGAGTTAGAATCCATCAACTGAAGGGTGGATACAGAATGTGGTATTATATATAAGATGGAATATTATGGAGCCATAAAAAGAAAGAAGTATTGACACATGTTGCAACGTGAATTAATCTTGTAAACATTATGTTAAATGGAAGAAGTCAGACATAAAAGGCCACATATTATATGATTTCATTTATATGAAATATCCAGAATTGGCAAATCTGTGGAGAAATTTACATTAATAGTTGCCAGGGCTTCGCTGGTGCCTCAGTGGTAAAGAATCTGCCTGCAATGCAGGAGACCTGGGTTTGGTCCCTGGGTGAGGAAGATCCCCTGCAGAAGGAAATGGCACCCCACTCCAGTATTCTTGCCTGGAAAATCCCATGGACAGAGGAGCCTTGTGGGCTACAGTCCATGAGGTCGCAAAAGAGTTGGACGTGACTTAGTGATTAAACAACAACAATAACAAGGGGAAGGAAGATTGGGCGGTGACTGCAAATGGGTGTGGAGCTTCTTTTTGGGGTGATGAAATAGTCTGGAGTTGGGTAGTGGTGATGGTCACACAACCTTGTGAATAAACGAAAAGCCACTGAATTGCACACTTTAAAACGGTGAATTTTATGGTACGCGCTGCTGCTGCTGGTTAGTCGCCCAGGTGTGTCTGACTCTTTTTGACCCCATGTAGCCCACCAGGCTCCTCTGTCCATGGATTTCCCAGGCAAGAATACTGGAATGGGTTGCCATTTCCTTCTCCAGGGGATCTTTCCCACCCAGGGATTGAACACATGCCTCCCACTTGGCCGGTGAATTCTTTACCACTGAACCACCTGGGAAGCCTGGTTTATGTTACATGAATTTTATCTTATTTGAAAAAAGGAAGAAAAAAGAAATGGAGGGAAAGAATCTGTTGCAGAAATAGTTAGGGGAGCTGATTGTCTACAAGGGCAGGGAACTCTTTTTCCCCTCCCTGCTTGCAGCAGGTTGCTTGGCCTCGTCCTTTCACATGGCTTCCAACTAGAAATTCCACCAATCAGAATTCATCTTACTCTCCGAGAAACAAACACTCCTAAAAAGACTGATGGATTAGTCTGGGTGTTCACTCAGTCCTTTCTTCCTAACTGGAGGCTGAGATTTTTGGTACCAAGGGGACAGGAATTGGCCTGGTATGAAGTGTTCTTGGAGTGTGGAGTACTTGGAGCTGAAGGCAGGGGGTGAGAGGCAGCATGGGTGGTGATTTGTGACAGGTGGGCTTAGGGGCAGGTACCAAAGCATGGGGTGGGGACCAGGGAGAAGGCCCTGCAGGTTCAGGAGAGGAGAGGAAAATGAGGTAGGTGACCTATTTCAAAATTAGCTCCAAACCCAGAGAAGCAAACAATGTTATGCTTCTTTTTGTCTCTTTATAACAACAATAAGAGAGCAGCAATTGAACAGTCTCTTTTAGTCACTGTAGATGCATTAACTTACATAATGCTCAGAACAACCTTATGCAGTAGGTACTGTTCTATCCTCATTTTACAGAAGGGGAAAGTGGGACTCAGAGCCATAAGTGGTTTGCCATAGGGAGTATAGCCAGTAAGTGGTAGAGTCCAGGTTCAGCCTGGCTTACAGTCTGCTGTCTTAACCATCATACAGCTGCCTCCCTAACTTGCCTCACCCCCAGTACTGGGGGCAAGTACATCCATTACCACTGTAGACTTAAGCCACAGAACCTACTGAATATTTGCATTGGTCCAGCCTGGGAACCAGCTCCACAGAGATTTTTCACAGGAAACCCAGCCCTGTCTTGCATCTGGAGAGTACCTGTCTGGTTTTGGAGTCCACTAGTGCTCAGCAATTCATGGGGTCGCAAAGAGTTGGACACAACTGAACGACTGAACTGAACTGAGTGCTCAGCGCAGTGAGAACAGTGGCAGCGCTGTTTTTGCGGAAGCCTTCCCCTCCTGCCACCTGGTTCCTGTGTGAAGGGAGAAATGGGAGGCTTCTTTGTAAGGCTGCCACCAGGGAGTGCAGTCCGTCTGCTTGTGCTCTACTTGCTTGAAAGAGACTGATGCGCAAAGCAGCTTCCATAGGTTCTGAAGCCAAGCTAGTCAAAGAATCAGAAAGCCCCATGGGAGCTGGTGGTCCAGTGGTTGACTTCATCTTTCAATGCAGAGGGTGCAGGTTGAGCCCCTGGTCAGGGAGCTAAGATCCACATGCCCTCAAGGCCAAAAAGCCAAACTATAAAACAGAAATAATATTGTAAAAAATTCAATAAAGACTTTAAAAAAAATGGTTCACATTAAAAAAAAAAAAAAACCTGAAAAAAAAACAAACCCTTGAAGTGGTGACTAGGAAGTTTTCCCCTATAGTACTGAGGCCAATGCCTGCTGCTTCACACTGGCCCCAGTCCTGAGTGCCGGGGCTCCAGGGAAGTGGGTGCTTTAAAATAAATAAAAATGCCTGCACATAGCAAGAACTTTGATTTGAATAGAAGGAAATAAAAGGTCAAAAGCTACCTTCTCTCACATTTCTATTCCTCAGAGGCCACCAGAGCCACCTTTATTAACATTTTCTCATATATCCTCTCAGAAACTTTATACAAATACAAGTGTGTATACATTTATTCACGTGTATATATTAGTACACATGAACAGCACATTATATATGCAAATAGAAACAGACTAAAATTGAACAACTTGTATTTTTAATATATCTTACCTTTTTTCCACATCAGCATATAAAATGTACCCCATTCTTTTTAGTGGATATATAATATTCTATTATACATGTAAGCCATAAATTATTTTGCCTCTCTTCTACGGGTGGGTATTTATGTTACTTCCAGTTTTGAGTCATTACAAAAGGTAATGCAGTGAACTTCCTTGTACATTTGTCTTCTCATAGTTGTGCAGGTGTGGCTAAAAGAGCCTCAGCAGCTGAACTGAAGAGGCAAAGGATGTACACATTTAGATTTGAGTTAGACATTGTTAAGTTATCCTGCAAAATGTGATAATATATGTACTCCCACCAACAGTGTATGAGGGCGCTTGCTTCCCTCACCTCATTGCTAGCACTGGTGGGATCACACTGCCAAAACTTTGCCAATTTGAAAGTAAAAAATGGTATATAAGTGTTTCCATTTGCATGTCTTCCTAAATTAGACTGAAAATTTTTTTTGTATGTTTATTAGCCATTAGTGTTTTGTATTTTTATGACAGCATTTTTTTCTAGTGAATTCCTCTTATTCATACTGATTTGAATGAGTTCTTGAGTTAGAAAATTAGCAGAGTGGGCTTCCCTGATGGCTCAGATGGTGAAGAATCTGCCTGCAGTGCAGGAGACCCAGGTTTGATCTCTGGGTTGGAAAGAGCCCCTGGAGAAGGGAATGGCAACCCACTCCAGTATTCTTGCCTGGAGAATCCCATGGACAGAGGAGCCTGGTGGGCGACAGTCCATGGGGTTGCAAAGAGTCAGACATGACTGAGCGACTAACACATGCTTTTTTTTTTAAGTTTTATTTCACTTTTTAAATTTCTAATTTAATTTGTTATTTTCGACTGCTAGATCTTTGTTGCTGCTCAGGCTTTTCTCTAGTTGCAGCCAGCGGGGGCTACTCTTCATCACATGTGCAGGCTTCTCGTTGCGGGGCTCCTCTTGTTGTGGCGTGCTGGCTCTAGGGCTTGTGGACTTTAGTCGTTGTGGTTCCCAGGCTCTAGAGCACAGGCTCAGTAGTTGTAGCTCATGGGCCTAGTTGCTCCATGGCATATGGGATCTTTCCGGACCAGAGATTGAACCTGTGTCTCCTGCATTGGCAGGTGGATTCTTTACCACTGGGTCACCTGGAAATCCCCTCAGGACTACTTTTACCCTTATGGGAACTGAGAGGGTATAGAATTTTGAGTGCTTGTTCAATGCTAGGCAGAGTACCAGGTGTTTCTCCTTTGGCATCTGTTCTGAGCCTTACAGTCATCTGCTAGGAAGGCTTTATTACTTGTAGTTCAGAGAGTACTAAGTATTGTCCCCAGTTAGAGACCTCATATGGGAGGCACTGAGATCCAGTCACCTGTACATTTCCTCCTGCTATGCCACCAGCCCAGCTGTCTGGGAATTTATGCACCAGGTGGGCTTGTCCTCTGAGATCCCAGGTGGGAAGGAACATTCATTTGGTTGTCACTTCTCAGTTTAAGTTCATCTGGGTATTCAGATGGCTCTGTCTTCTCAATATCTTATATTACTTTATATTAAGTTAATTGACATTAAATATAACTTCTGGACTTTTGGATTCCTCTTTTTTTTTAAATAAGGATTTATATTAATTTACTGCTGAGTTTTGGTTTCTATGTCTTGACATGGAACTATGGAGAGTGACTCTGTTTAGAACTACTTAGAGAAAAAAGTGAGTTAGTGGTCCATATCTGAGCCCCCAGAAGCAGCGTTGCTGGGCAAGGCTTTCCCTTCACACGGCCCAGCTCGAGTGCAGGGGTTGGGCCCAGGCAGCCTGGGGCTGTTACCGACACTTGGTATTTGCTGACAGTTCTTAGGTTTTAGCTGCTTCTGATTATATGTGTGAAAAAGCAAGTTTTACACTATTGATGGTCAAGGAAAGAGAAATGAAGAGGCCAATCCTCTCGAACGTTTTGAGGGATTCACGACTCACAGGCTTAGTTTGCAGTTGATGTGTTCAGTTTGGGGATGGTCCAGGGTGGCCTCCCTTTGGAAGACTGGCAGTAGGAGAAACCAGTCCCTGGCCTTCTGGCTTTGTTTCCACCAGGACTTTTCCCTTCCGCTCCGAGGAGGTGCATCCATCTGCGTTCTCCTCCCCATTTTCTCCCCTTCTCTCTATGCCTGGTGTGTAGCCACTTGGCCTCTGTCCTTGCTCCTCATCCTGACTTGGAGCCTCATTTTCCTTTCAGTGGTGCAGTCTCCCAGGAATCATCCCCTACCCACAGCCTCCGTCCATGAGCTGTCGTGTTTTACTTCACAGCAAGTGAAAAAAGGCTGAATGAGGAAGCCCCTCACTAGCCCTGCCCTTGACACTGGGATTATTTTCTTTTTAAGTACTCAGTCTTCACTGTACCCAAGGACTTGGCCTTAACACAGGAGAGGATTTGTTTCAAGCCGTGAGCTCTGTAAACAAAAGAGTCTTTGCTCTGCAGCAGCTGCCGGAGAGCAGCTCCCCCACTGTTGGGGGCTCCTCCTGTGGACGGTTGTCAGGGAAGCCAAGGTCTGGGTGCAGCTGGGAGGGGAGTGTGGAAGAGACGGAGTCTTCTCTCCGAGGCCTCTCATCTTTATGTTCTGCCTCTCTACTCAGATGCTGATTGGTCTGGCTGGCTACCTGAGCGGGTACGATGGCACCTTTTTGTTCCAGAAGCCTGGGGACAACTATGAGCATCACAGCTACATGGGAATGAGAGGAGTAAGGCTTCCTGACTTGCAATTGGCTGCCTGAACTCTGGGGCCACACTCAGTCAGAAATGTTAACAGTCAGAAGCTCTCAAGTGGTGTCAGGTCTAGGAAAAGGGACTTTGGGGAGGATGGGGTGATTGGACCCGTGCCCTGTAGTCAAGATTCAGAGCTGGGGTGAGTAAGAAGAGCTAGAGAGAACACAGGTAATACGGGGATGACACAGGTGGGAGCAGGCCCAGCCTGTCACCTGTTGCCCTGCCCATGAGCGGCATCAGGTTTCAGATCAGAGGGCAGCCCAGGACTCAGGCGGCCAAGAGGCTGCTGCAGCCCTAATGTGGGCCTCAGCACATTGGCAGTCTACATGTCCTTCCTCTGTGGCCACAACTGCTGCAGTACTGCCTCCCTCTGAGGCCTTTATTGACACATTAGCACCCCCACCCCCGTGACCAGGTTCTTCCCCCTTTTCCGCATGAAGATTTCAGGCCCACACAGGTTTTCTACTCTTTTAAAGAAGTGTATGTTTGCCCAGTCCCACTGTGCCCTGAGTTCCAGCACCAGCCCTGACAGAACATGGCAGGGCCTAAAGACCCAAGTGTCTGGATACCCCATGCTGCTGCTGCTGCTGCTAAGTCGCTTCAGTCGCATCTGACTCTGTGTGACCCCATAGACTGCAGCCCACCAGGCTCCTTCGTCCCTGGGATTCTCCAGGCAAGAATACTGGAGTGGGTTGCCATTTCATTCTCCAGTGCACGCATGCGTGCTAAGTCACTTCAGGCGTGTCTGACTCTGTGCGACCCCATGAACAGCAGCCCACCAGGCTCCTCCTTCCACAGGATTCTCTAGGCAAGAATACTGGAGTGGGTTGCCATTTCCTTCTCCAGGGCACCCCATACCTAGAGCTAAATTGGACCTACGGGAACCATCCTCCAGTGTGGAACTCTTAGAGCGGATTGCATTTGCAAATCCCTTCCCTCAGGGAGTTCAAAGCAGTTTAGATAAAGGTCATGTGATTATTTGGGCTCTAGTCATTGGCTTGCTTGTGCAGTCATATCATACTGTTTTAAACAAGGACTGTCTACTAGCCTCAAGTTCATACTCTTGAGTGATTCTGTGTCTTCTTAATGATATTTGATCACCACCGAGCATACAGAATTGGATATCAGCCTGACTACGATCTTGCTATGGAAGTGAGAAGACCAAATATAACAGCCTGTTGCCTTTCACACCAGGGCGCATTGCTTTCTGCTAACAAAAAGTGACAACCCAAATGTGAGAATTTCCATTCCTTTGGGTTTGTCTGATTACTTTTGATGGATAGGGTAGGGGACTAGAGAGAACACTGGTGGTTAAAAACAAAACAAACCGAAAAACAACTGTCCAGATGCTAAACTGTCAAGCTGTCTTTTTTGTAAAATCAAAATACAACCTTTAGATTAAAGAGTGGTTCCTGGTGTGATTGGATAAAAGGACCAAGGGAGAAAAAGCAGAAATAGCATTAGAATTCTCTAAAATATCTTCAGAGAGCTATTTCTCTCCTTACACCGGTTTTTGTAACAGAAGCTAGCGTCTATCAAGAACTTTCTGTGTGGTAATAAACTTTAGCTCATTTAATCTAAAAAGTAAGCCCTGGGGCTCCCCTGGTGGTCCAGTGGTTAAGAATCTGCCTGCCAATGCAGTAGATGGGTTCGATCCCTGCTCCAGGAAGATCCACATGCCACGGGGCAGCCAAGCCCATGCACCACAACTACTGAAGCCCACGCACCTAGAGCCCATGTTCTGCAATGAGAGAAGCCACCACAAGGAGAAGCCTGCACATCGCAACTAGAGAGAGCCCACACACAGCAACGCAGACCCAGTGCAGCCAAAACTAAACAAATAAATAAAAATTAAAAAGTACGCCCTCTGAGGTAGGAGTGTTTATTTTTCACAGAAGGGGAGGCTGAGATACAGAGATACGACTTTGTCAAGGTCACAACTAGCAATGATGGGTTGGTCCAATCCCAGAGTCTCCCACTTAAAACCAGTGGGCCCTCCTCCCCACACCTCCCTGGCTGAACTTCGCTGATTTCATGTCAGTGCACAAGTTGGTGCTCAATGAAAACGTAAATGTTGCTTGATTTGATACTTCACTATTACACTACCCCTTTCATATTTAACTATATTCAAAGTCATCATGTCATGCCATCCATCATCAGGGCCTTCCATCTCAAAAGACCAGTTTGTACCAAGTCAGGTAGGTCCCTGATGCTTTGCTTAGTTGGTCCCTTGACTGCTTTCCTGTCCTTCCCTAGTTCTGTGCATTCCTCGGCTCCATGCTCATCCCTTTGGCCTACCTCACTGTGCTGGAGCTGTCCCGGTCTCTCTCAGCAGCGCTGCTCACGGCCGCCCTCCTCACCTTTGGTAAGTTGTCCTAGACCACGTTTCTTAGGAAATTGACTGCCACTCTATGAATGTAGCTAGAAATCAGTGCACTTGAAGATCCTTGTCTGTGGGCCCAGTTCTGAAGTAACCTTAGGATTGGGTAAATGTATTCCAGATTTCCTTTTACTCACTAGAGATACTTACATATATGAGTACTTGTATGTAGCAAGCCTTTTTAGTATTGGAGGTGTGAGAGAGTATGGGTAATCCCAAGGAATAGATTATCTCTAAGTTATCTGCATTTGAGTTTGGAATGGATAATACATGTATGTGTGCTTGTGTGTATGTGTGTGTTTGAAGGAGGCTTACAGTTCTAATTCAACTAGTATTAGTTTGCAAGATTAGTTTGCATTCCTTAAACTAATTTCACCTGAATGCAAGGGCATATGCCTCCGAGGCAGCTGGGTGACAGAGGAAAACAAAATAGAAATTTAAATTATTTCTGTGGCTAATCCTCACATGGATAATTGAGAGTTGGTCTGTAGAAATTGATCCTGTTGCTAGCCTGGCTCATATGAGAGTGAATTCATGATCTCATTGAGCTTAACATTTAAAGAAGTCTAAACCAGTTTAGATGGTTACTTTAGGGGTGATTCTGACTTTGCCCTGACAGATAAGGTTGCAAGATTATAGAATCTCCCTCTAGAGGACTGGTGGCTTTTTCCTTGGGTCTTTGATTTCCCTCCTCAGTAGTTCATTTATTCATTTTTCATTCAACAACTACTTTCAAGCATCTACTTTGTACTAAGCCACTTTCTTGGCCTCAGAGGTTATGCTGATGAGATAGGACTATCATGGAGCTTGCTTACTAATTGGGCAGATGACAAATAAACAAGTAAATTAGTAAGTTTAACATTTTAAAGAGTAAGTACAACATAAAAAATGGGATAGGGTAAGAAATAGAGTAATACGGGGTGATTCTGTTTTAGCTAGGGTGGTCAGTGACGAGCCCCCTAAAGAGGCGGCCTTGAGCAGATATCTGCAGGGACAGCATGTACTGTGGTCCTGGTGCGAGGCAGCCCTTGGGAGGTTCAGAGAACAGCAAGACACTGAGCCCAGAGCAGAGCACGAGAGCAAAGGAGGCTGGATGGGTAGGGAGACCAGGGCCATCTCGAGGAGTTTGTTAGTCTGAGTGAGATGGGAAGACATTGAAAGACTTAAGCCAGGCCATGATGTAATGAAGTTTTGTTTAAGAAAATCACTTCAGCACCTGCATGGAGAGTCAACTCCCAACAGAAACTTCATGTGAAATGGTTAAGATTCTATCCTGGGTATATGTAGTTTGTGGCTGTGTAAGCATGATGGCAGAACTTTGGATGGTGGCAGTTAGCAAGAGCCCTTGTTTCAGGATCACTCTGTCTGAATGAATGACACAATCCCTTCTGGGGTCAATGGCCTGAAAGTATGAGATGCTCTTTCATATCACTGGGCTTTGGTGTACCCCAAAGCTCTGTCCTTCTGCTTTCCAGTTGACTCACTTGCCTATCTAATCTTGACTGCACAAACGCTTACATGCAGTTAAGCCCAAGGGGGACTGTTTCTTAATGCTGGGGTGTTTTGTTCTCAGGGGGGCCTGTCTCTGATTGCACTTTCTGACCACTGAGCTCATGTTTTTCAGACACAGGATGCCTCACTCTGTCCCAGTACATCCTCCTTGACCCCATCTTGATGTTCTTCATCATGGCTGCCATGCTGAGCATGGTCAAGTACAACTCCTGTGCCAACAGGTCAGCAGCACCATCTCTGGGAGGGGGTGTCAGAAGCTGTGGCAGCTCTAGAATTTCTATAATGTCTAGGGTTGGGATGGGTACAGTGCCTAGAGGACTTGTCTTGAAGCTGAATTTCAGGCAAGTATACTTTAAAAAAATATTTTAGATTGCCCATTTTAGATCATAAAAATAGATTTACAGAAGTTTTCTATACTTTTATTTTTGCTTTCCTAAGACTAAGAAAATATTAGTTGTCTTTTTCAAGAGCCTTGTTATTTTTACAACAAGGGTGGATTTGGTGGGGGTTTATGTTACTTTATGAAGGAGTCCTAATGCCTTCCCCCACCCCACCAGCTAGCCACTCCTGAGCACCAATGCTGGTTAGGAGATCCCAGGACAACTTAATTCTTCACGTGCTCTGTTCTAGAGGGGAGGGCACCAGAGTAGGTGTTGCCTGGGAACTGTTTGTCTCCCTGCCCTCAGTCCTGACCCAAGGATGGGAATGATGTACACAGAGGTTGGCTTGAAGGGCCCACATGGATCAAGAGAATCCCTGCAGGCCCTGGTCAGTCCTAAAGCTGCTCTGGAGGGCCTGGTCTTCTTCCAGAAGAATCCTTTCCAGATCATCCTTTGCCTCTAAGAGAGTAGAATAGGTCATTGCATCCAAACCAAAACAGCTGGCTCTGCCAAGGCTTTTCCAGAAGCAACCTGATTTCATGGCAGCCAGGCCATGACTTCCAGCTCTCTCTGGGTTTGGCTTATCTTCTGCCTGTACCATATCCCCTCCCACCTGCCATTTCTTGAGTACATACTATGTGCCAGGTATTGTGCCCAGAACTGAGGGTTCAGGAACACATAGATCTTGACTCTTAAGGCGCATTTGCTCTGGTGGGGGTGAGGGTGGGGAACCTGGGGGTGTGCAGCTCTGAGCACTAAGTGCTCTGATACAGTAGACCTTGGAACCGGCTGCCTGGCTTAGCGCCGTGCTCCACTGCTGGCGGCTGCTCCAGGGCCTCTCTGTACCTCGAGTCCTCGTCGGGAAGAAGAGGCTGATGACAGGCTCTGTCTCCACGAGGTTGTAGTGAAAGTTAAAGGGTTAATACACAGTGTGGTAATGGGGCTTCCATGGGGCTTCTCTGGTGGCTCGGCGGTAAAGAATCCACCTGCCAATGCAGGAGATGCGGGCTCCATCCCTGGGTTGGGAAGATCCCCTGGAGGAGGAAATTGCAACCCACTCCAGTATGCTTGCTGGAAAAATCCCATGGACAGAGGAGCCTGGCAGGCTACAGCCCATTGGGGTCACAAAGAGTCGGACACGACTGAATGACTGAGCCCCCTTGCACGCACTAGTAAAGTGCTCAGAACAGTGCCTAAGGTGTAGTAACACTCAATAATAGCTGGCTTTTACAGGGGACAGTCCGCCTGAATCCAGTGGGCTACTCTGGATTTTCCTTTTTCTTCCACTTGATTGGTCACCAATGAAGAATAAGCTCTTGCTTATTTGACGCCCCTTACTTACTTAGCCAGGGCTGCCATGACCCTCCTCCCCAGAAGAATCGTGCTCTCACACGTTGCTCCTGCAGTCTCAGGGGTTTCACAGACCACATCCACCTCGGCGCCATGTGTGGTCCCTGAGGTTGGGAGCCCTCACGAGAAAGGCCACAGGGCAGCCTCTCAGAGTCCGGGGACCTCTGCCCCTCCCCGCGCTGAACTTGCTATTGAGTTTGGTTCCAGCCACTAAGCTGAACTCTGTGTCTTGTTGGTTTTCAGGCCCTTCTCTGCCCCCTGGTGGTTCTGGCTCAGCCTGACCGGCGTTAATCTGGCTGGCGCTCTGGGGGTCAAGTTTGTTGGCCTCTTCATCATCCTGCAAGTGGGGTGGAACACCCTTTCAGACCTTTGGCACCTGTTCGGAGACCTCAGTCTTTCAATGGTGAGAACCCAAGCACTTGTAGAAACGTCTTTGCTTCCTAGAGCCAGCAACATTTCTCCATTTCTGCTGCAGGGGGCAGAATGGCTGTGTTCCAGGCCCCAGGTGGGCTGGATCCAGCTGCCCTCTGGAGGGCGCAGGGCAGCAGGGGCTGGGCCATGACCAGCCGGCTGGACAGGGAGAAACGGAGAGGATGGACTGACATCCTTGGGGTTCTCTTTTGGCTTTCATTCCTGCATTGTTTTTTAAATGCTCTACAAATGACTCATTGGAAGAAACCCTGATGCTGGGAAAGACTGAGGGCAAGAGGAGAAGGGGGGCGACAGAGGGTGAGATGGTTGGATGACATCACTGACTCAATGGACATGGGTTTGAGCAAGCTCCAGGAGATGGTAAAGGACAGGGAAGCCTGGTGTGCTGTAGTTCACGGGGTTGCTAAGAGTCGGACATGACTGAGTGACTGAACAAAAACAAATGATCCAAAGGGATCCTGTTCCACTGGGTTCAGCCACGTGTATGGCAGACACTGACTGCATGGGACTGAGTAAACTCAGTGGGCTGACTTTCTGAACTTACAGTTTTCTCTTCCTGACCCAGAGTCTCCAGACTTGGAGGCCAGTAAGGGCCTTACAGTTTATTACAGTATTATTTATTAAGAGCTGACTCTGTGTCCTGCATTATGGAAAATGCTTTACCTTTATTATCTCATTTCCTCCTCATAACAATCCCGTGAGGCAGGTAGTTATCACTCGCTTGACAAATGAGGGAAACAGACCTAGAGAGGTGATATTGTTCCCAAGGTCATACAAGTAGTGAAAGGTAGATCTAGGATTCAGAAAGGAGAGGCTGACTCCACACCTACTGCTCTGCTGTAACACCTCTCCATCACCTCTGGCCCTAAGTCCCAACAAGTTCATTTAGAAAATATAGACAGACCATCCAGTGAGTGTGAGACCCAGAACATGCAGATGAATAAAACAAGATTCCTGCCCTCTAGAGACAATGGAGACAGAGAGAGAAATAAGAATGAAAAGAAAAATATAAGTCATGTTCCAGCCAACAAGTGCAGTGAGAGCACAGAGGAGGGTGCAAGCCCAGGCTCAGGCATTCCAGGAAGGCTTCTGGGGGGAAAGCTGAGGCCCAAAGTGAAGATCAGGAGCATTTATTCATGTTCACGTGGTGGGTGGGGCCAGTGCAGTGCAAGGCGCGTAGGGAAAGTGCTGGATGTCAGTGCGACTGGAAGGGAGAGGGAGTGGGGAGTGATGAAGCTGAGGATGCAGGTCATGCCTTGTCAGCTGCCTGGGGGCAGCCCAGGCCCTGGGTGAGCGTTGGACAGGCAGCGGAGGGCTGGCCAGAGTCAGCCCTGGCAGTGCTTGGTTGGTTGGGTGTTATAAGAAGGCTTAGGGTTTCCACATACCGTTTTCTCTTGATGGCCATTAGTTTTTCAGTTGTTTCTGATTATGACTTACATATGGGCTGATGTGCTCAGTTGTGGCTGATTCTTTGCAACCCCATGGACTGCAGCCCACCCGGTTCCTCTGTCCATGGAATTTTCCAGGCAAGAATACTGGAGTGGGTTGCCATTTCCTTCCCCAATGACTTACATGTAAAAACTTAGAAATAACACACACATCAGGCATAAGGCATAGTGAAGCCTCCTCTGCCCAGCGCTGGTACTGACTCTGTTTGCAGGTGACCTTGGGGAAACACCTGACCGCTCGCATCCTGTGCCTCATAGTGCTGCCACTGGCTCTCTACATCGCCACCTACGCTGTCCACTTCATGGTGCTGAACAAAAGGTACCGCCAGAGCCTTGCCAGTGTCTCGCTTCTGTCCTTCTCTGTCTCTAAGCCCATGGAGGAGCCACGTGATTTCCTAGGTCTGTGGTTGGGATGACCCGAAGGGGACCCAGGGTTGGTTTCCTCTGGGTTCTGTCTTCTGGGTACCCTGTCCTGAAGGAAGAAGAGAAGGCCTTTGTAGCCAAACTGCCTCTTATCCCTAAAAACAGTCCCCTTGTGCTAACAGGGATGGGGGACCATGAGCACGTACAGTTGGAGTGAGGGTAATAATAACAAGGACACCAGCAGCTCCCATTTAGACGGTAGCAACTGTGTCAGAACTGTGCTCAGTGTTTTGTATACATTATCTCATTTAGTCACAACAGTTCTTTTGATTTTTTAAAATCCCCGATTTGTAAATGAGACATTGAGACTAAACGAGGCCAGGTATCTTACAGAGTTCGCCTAACTCGCAGGGGAGCTGTAGTTTGGACCCATTGTCTCTGACGCCATCCCCTGTGTCTGTCCACCACACCGCACCGCCATGCCCCTGTGCATGTGTGCTTAGCTGCTCAGTCGTGTCTGGCTCTTTTGTGGCCCCATGGACAGTAGCCCGCTAGGCTCCTCAGTCTGTGGGATTTCCCAGACAAGAATACTAGAGTGGTATGCCATTTCCTTCTTCAGGTGATTTTCCCAACCCAGGGATTGAACCCCCATCTCCTGCACTGGTGGGAGGGTTCTTTACCACTGCACCACCTGGGGAGCCCACCACTCCCTTGTATGTCTTTTAAACCATCCACTCAGAGCTCTTCCCAGGGCTCCTGGGAAATGTATTTTCACTCCTTTAACTGCTCCCTTCCGCTCCGCCCTCCTCCGCAGCGGTCCCGGTGATGGCTTCTTCAGTTCTGCCTTCCAGGCCCGGCTTTCAGGAAACAACCTTCACAATGCATCCATCCCCGAACGTGAGTGGCCTTTAGGAAGAGAGAAGGGCAGGAGGGATTCCTGGGAGTTAGATTGGAAAAGACGATATGATAGCCTGAGTTACTTTAGATAGCAGAGTGGGAAAAAGATCCAGTTAAATCTGGTCTGAGCACTCATGAGGGTGAACAGGGACACAGCAAGTACAGAGGAGGGCGTCCTGAGTGGTGAACTCTTTGATCAGAAGATGGCTTGTCCGATATGGCTATGGGAAGATAACAGAGGGAACCTGGGGGCGGGGGATTGAGCCCTTTGGGGCTAATGGTCAGTTCCCACCAGAGTGTCCTGTTCACAGAGAGTAGTTGAGCACGTGTTAGCCATGTTGGAGGCTATGGGGCCTGGAGTAAGATCTCTACGTGATGTGGCTATGTGAGCTCAGTATATAAAGAGGGAGCGCAGAGCGCTGGGGATCGAAGGTGTAAGAGATCACTTCTGTAGGGGGTCAGGGGGCAGGGATTAGAGACACACAGAGTGAGATAGGTTGGGCCCAGGAGATTGCTTCCTGGAGTCATGGACAATGTCCTGTGGTCTCTCCAGAGCCTGGAACACAGTGGGCCCACCCAGACTGTGAAAGGAATGAGAAATAGGAAAGCAGGTAAAAATTGGCTTGGAAAGGTAGACGTTGGGTTCCACGTTGGCTTTGAGAAGCTTTAGGAAACCCACGCAGCGGGGCCTGTGGGCTCTTAGCTGAGGTTTTCAAAGGAGTCCTTTGAAAAGGGACAGTTGATGCTGGGCATTGGCTGTGGTCCGAGAAGAAGCTATAGAAAGAGAAGAGGACAGGGAGAGGTCAGGTCACTGGGGAGTGCGGGGGAAGGGCTTTGCAGGAGCAGTCCAAGAAGGAGTGTGGGGTTGAGGAGGGAGACAGCCTAATCAAGACGCAGCCATGGCCCCAGCGTGTGGGGCTGTGTGTGCTGGCCAGCACGAGGCCTTGGAAGGATGGTGCTGTGGGGTTATCAAATTCCTACTTGCCATTTAAAAGGCCCAGTTCAGTTATGCTCTCTTCATTAAACCATCCACTTCTCACCCTTTGGGCAAGAATTTATTCCTCCCTTCGCTGGGCTCCCACCATGGCACACATTGTCACACCTTTGCTGAAGCACGGGCACATCGTCCTGTGCTGGTCACTGTGTGAGGTCATCGTCCTCAAGACTGGCCTCTGCTAGGTCCACAGCCAGGCCTCCCCCACCTTTGTATCCCCTGTGTAATTCATTCTTTTGACCAAAATGAATGGACAAAGGAGGACAGGAGCGGCCAGCTCAGGTGCAGGGAGACCTGTTTCCCTGGAGTGGGGATGGGTGGGCAGCCACATTGCAGAGCATGGAGAGGAGGGACAGTCCTGAGCAAAGAGGTTTCTTCCCCATAACCCAGGGCCTGTGGTGGGAGGGATGGATGCTCTCGGGTAAGCTGTTTACTGTGGGGTTTTTTCCCTTAAATTTAGATTAAAAACCCAAAATACCATTGAGCAACTACTGCATGTGGTAGATTCAAAAGGCACAAAATGATATACAGTGAAAAGTCTATCTTAACAGCCTCTCTGTCTTAACATTATATCTTGGAGAACATTCGAGATGAAGACATAAATACGTTCTCCTTGTTTATCCCATGGAATGTATATAGTGGACCTTGACTAAAGGACAAGTTGTTTCTGGTCTTCGCTGTTACAAACAGTGCTTTGATAATACCATTGTGAAACCCAGCCTCTTCTGAAGTGCTTTGGAGTGGGGAGGGGCGGGGAGGGTGCAGGTGAGACTGGTGACCTCCCCCTTGAGGTGACTCCCTTGGGGTGAGGAGGCAGCTGCGTGTCTTGCTTTCCGCAGTCCTGGGCCCAGTGGAGTCTGTTAGAGGGTTGGGGGGTCCTGTGGCTTCAGAGCCACCCCCAGCCCAGTCAGGAGCCGCATCCACCCTGGGCCAGCTCACACCATCTGCTGCCCTCCTCCTCCCAGACCTGGCCTACGGCTCCGTGATCACTGTGAAGAACCTGCGGATGGCCATCGGCTACCTCCACTCGCACAGGCACTTCTACCCCGAGGGCGTCGGTGCCCGCCAGCAGCAGGTCAGTGGCCCTCTGTGCACTCGCACCGCGGCCGCCGCGCTGATTGCCGTGCCCAAGCCCGCCCTTCTCTTTTTGCCTCCCGTCCTGTCCCGTACTCTTTCCTCTACTGGAAACACCCTGCCCCCTCCTGTACCCTTTTCTCTTTCCCCTGGCTAGCTCTAGCGTCCCAGGCTGCCACTGGGGACTTCCCCTCTGACCACCATGTCCCGCCTCTTCCTGGTCCTGGGTCAGGTGTGTCTGGTGTGGGTGGTGTTCTTGGCACCCTTGACGAGCCTGTGTGGTAACCCTCTTCCCGTTGAGCTGGGAGTGCTTCCTTCCTCCTGTCTCCTTGCTGTGCAGCTGCTGGCTCCTGGGAGGCTTGGGTGCCTGGCTCGGTGGCCGGCACAGAGTGGATGACAAGCAGAGCATACAGGTTATAAACCCAGACCTGGGAACCAGACTAGTGTATCTGAGTTTGAATCCTGGTTCCACAAGAGTGTGACTTTGAACAAATTCCTTAACCTTTCTGTGCTTCCGTGGGTTCATCTTTAAATTGGGGAAAATAAATCGTACTTCTCTCCATCTCTAAGGTTGTGAGGATTGAGGGAGATAATCCATGTGAAGTGCTCATTGAAGGGTTAGCCATGAGTATCACCTGAACGAGTGAGGGACACTGTCCGTGTCCACGTGACAGGGTGGTCGGTGTGGCTGTGGGGACAGTGCCTGAGAGGGAGGAGGGTGTTGGAGAGGTTGGTGGGACCAGCTTGTAAAGAGGCCTCCAATAGATTTAATTTTGTTCTGCTGACACTGGGGAGAAAACTTATTGAGAAACTTATTAAGAGATAAGATGTGATTAGGTTGCTAGTTTAGAAAGACATCTCTAGCAGGAGTGTGATGGATTGGAAGGAAGAGCAGACCAGAGGCAATAGTCATAACAAAGGATGGTGAACAGTCCTCAGGGAGAGGTGGGGATTGATTCAGGGCCCAGAGACTGACACATGTCAGGGGTGAGCCATATCAGGTCTGTAGTCTGGGGGTCAGGAGGTCAAGGTGCATGTGTGATGATGCTGGTTCACTGTAATCAGAAAGGGAGGAGGAGGCATGGCTTGGGAGACGAGTTTGTGGTGTGTTTTCTAGGCCTGGGGCCTGTCTCAGGAAGGAGACATGAGTGTGTAGCATACAGGTGTTAGTGATACAGTGACATTGTCCTGAAGGGGTGTGCAGAGGGGAGGGCAGTGTGTAAAGCAGCGTCAAAGGCGCTCAGAGTGGCGCTGGGGAAGCAGCTGAGAAGGAGGGAGTGGACGGGGAGGCTGGAGGAGAAGGGGAGGGCCTGGCAGCGTCTCCGGGGGCAGGAGACGCTGGCAGTTCAGGTGCTGCAGAGACCGCGGAGAAGGAGGCCTGGGCAGGGCAGTGTGGCAGCTTGACCAGGAGGCTTCTGTGGCGTGGTCAGGGTTGAGCTCTCAGATGGGTGACCTGAGGAGAGGGAGGGAGGAGGGGGTTGCAGGGCTGGCTGCTGTCCTGAGAAGCTTGAAGTGCGATTTCTCTTCCTGCAAAATGGGCGAAATCGTTACTCTGTGAGAAACTGTTGCATCTCAAAGTGTTTTATTGTTTCCTCATTTACTAGAAAGTTGACCCAGAGTATTGGGTTTTGGTATCAGTTTCCCATTCTGGGCTCTCTGCTTCTCTCTAGCGCAGTGGTTTTCAGCCCTGACTGCGCTTTTTTCATAGAATCCACTGGAGAGCTTTTAAAAAATTCTGAGATTCTTGCTTAATCAGTCTGGGATGGGGCCTATGCCTTGTGTATTTTTGTTTCAGTTTTAAGCTCTACAGAGGAGTCTAACATACAATTTGCCCTTCTGTGGTGATACCTTGCTACTGATGTCATGTAGTAACAGATGTGGTGACTGGGAACCTCTATACTGTGACTTCCCTGGTGGCTCAGGTAGTAAAAAATCTGGCTGCAGTGCAGGAGATCTGAGTTCAACCCCTGGGTTGGGAAGATCCCCTGGAGAAGGGAATGGCAATCCATTCCAGTATTATGGCCTGGAGAATCCCATGGACAGAGGAGCCTTGGCAGGCTGCAGCCCATGGGGTCGCAAAAGAGTCGGATACAACTGAGCAACTCACACTCACTCACTCATACTGTGCAGAGAGCCGTGTCTGAAGGCCTGTGAAGCTGGTCCTGCTGCTGCCCACCTGAGGCCCGTGGGTGGAGACATGAAGTCGTGCGAGTTCTCCAGCGAGCATGTGGGCCAAGGGATAGACAGTCTGACTTTGTCACTGACTGAGTCTCTGAGCCTTCCTCACCTGTGTCTCCATCAGTAAACTGGGGGATTGGATTTAATAACCTCTAGTAGCCCTCCCTGCCCTGTAGGTCAGTGTCTTGTCAACAACTCTAGGTCTTGATTTTTAAAGTATTTTTAAAAAAGTTAGACATGATCTGAGGACCAGTGTTTATCCATGTAGATTGATGTACAACATTCTCTTGTAATAGGATACCTATGTTCCTAGGAGACCTCATATTATAAAAAAAACTTCATTGTAAAAATAAATGTTTCAGTGGGAAAAAGAGGTCATAGACTTATATTCATAATAAATAAATGACTTTTCTAATAGGAATTTTAATAATATGATTTTTGTAAAAAAACAACACAGAGTGCACCTATGAGCACCACAAAACCTTAACATCCTGAGTAAATTTAGGTTGGGTGAAGTAGATGTATGGGCTTTTGTTTCAGAGTTTGAACTTAATTTCTCTATGGCTGCCAAACTTTTAACTTCTTGTATGTTCTTAATACTGTTGTCCCTAATTTTTTCTGAGAAAGCAAGAGCCACTGAAACAAAGCAGCCGTAATATATGCATAATTTTTTTCCCATATGCTAATTCCAAATCACTTTGGAAGTAAATGTCATGTTTTATCCAACTGGAGTTATTAAAACTCACGTTGTAAGAGAGAGGTGTTTATTTCTGTTGCTGCTGGGTGTTTATGTGCTTGTTTGCATGCTTGACACGATTGTATGTATGTAGTCCATCCTGGGAGCTTTGGATTAGCTGGCTGGGTTTGAATCCTGTCTCTCTAGCTGACAGGCTGTGTGACCTTGAGTGGAATTGCTTAACCTCAGTTTCCTTGTAAGTAAGGTAAGGATAGCCATTGTACCCACAGGCTAGAGATGAGACGTGCCCAGTGCTTAGCACAGGGCCTGGCAATAGATGGTAGCCGTTTCCAACAGCAGCAATTTTATAAGCCTTTTCCTGTGCTGGTAAAAAAAAAAAAATGCCCTGAAATGTTTTCTGTGTAATATTCTTTCCTGTGGACACTCCATCATGTTAACTATTCTTTTGTTACTGGGGTTCCCAAGATTTTTGCTGGTAGATTAATCGCAGCATTACATACGTGTGCATGGGCATACACACACACACGCCATTTTTAAAAATTAGCATATACAAAATGGCTATGGCTAAAATTTCAGGCTTCTAGGACAAGATATTAATAGAGCTTCTTCCATTTCATTTGGCCACATTCTAGAAAACATAATAGCCTGAATTTTTCATGTAGAGAGTTTGAGGCATGGTCTTGATGACTTTTTAAAATGCACTAAATCCTCTTTGTGTGCTGTAGACTGTGTTACACTGTGTTGTCATGTTTCTTGCCTCGAGGAGGCTGGAACTTGAAAGACAGGATGCAGGGAGGCACAGAGACCAATCAAAAGGGCTTTTGTGGGAAGATGCCTCTAAGTGCTGAAGGAAGGAGGAAACGCACTTAGCAAACACTGCTTCTGGCCCCGTCTGGAAACAAGGCCCCTTGGGTGGGTGGCTGGGGCTTCTGAGAGAGCCCGGAGCAGTCCCGGCTCGCTGCTGACTGTCCTGGGGCTGACTGTGCCGATGGTAACACTCTCCTCCCTCCCACCACCCCCTCCTTCCCCCACCCGCCCAGGTCACCACCTATTTGCACAAGGACTACAACAACCTGTGGATTATCAAGAAGCATAATTCGAACTCAGGTAATGTGGCAGAGAACTGATGCTTCTGTTGTTACTTACTCTGAGCCTTCCTTAACATTTCTCATGCTTCCTAAAGAATGGTTCTAGGATGGGCTTTCCTGAGCATTCTTTGCCATCTTGACTGATCTCAGTTATCCTTTCAACAGTGATTTATTGAGCCCCCGCATGTCCCAAGGACTGTGGTTGGTCTAGGGATAAGCAGTGAGCTAGAGTGATAAGATCAGGCCCTGAGAGCTGTCATTTTGAAGCCAGAGAGCAGGCCGAGGCTCAGACTTGGTCTGGATGAGGTTCCCTGGGCATGTACCGGGGACACTCAGTCGCTGCTCTCGTCTGATTTGGAGCACGGCAAGCCTTGCAGACCCTAGCGTGTGGTACGGCGTGGCTGTCCGGGTGTGATAGAGGGCCGCTGCCCACTGCTCGTCCCAGAGCTGGGCCAGTCAGTGGGAGACCCGTGGGCCTGCCAGCCCCCTGGCTGGCCTTGTCTAGGCCTGCATAGCTGCCTCTGAACAGCCTGGGCGAAGCAGCTCTGAAGCACACCTGGCCTCCTGGGGCTTTGTGGCAAGGGCTGTGCCTGTATCTTCTGTTTTTTGGACAGACAGCTGGCTACCTGCAGGCTGTGTCTTCTGCTGCAGTTGAGAAGAGAAGAGAACAGAGGGCGTCTCCTGCTCACCTGCTGATTGTCTTCTGCCGCAGGTGTTCACTGTGACTCCTCGGCAAACACCGCCTGGCTCAGCCTGTCT
Source organism: Bubalus bubalis (assembly GCF_019923935.1). Lineage (NCBI taxonomy): Eukaryota > Metazoa > Chordata > Mammalia > Artiodactyla > Bovidae > Bubalus > Bubalus bubalis. Next base: position 14,686,020 of record NC_059167.1, read on the forward strand.
CGAGTCAGCTGCTCCTGGGGAAGTGGCAACTTCTCATCTGAATTCATCTTCTCTGTTCCTTTCCCCAGCTCCTCTTGTTGCCATGGTTTTCTGACTAGAAACGTGACTGACATGACGAGTGTCTTTGCACCTACTCCTCAGTAATATGAACTATGACACCATTGTGTGCCTGCGTGCTCAGTCGCTTTAGTCATGTCCAACTCTTTGCGACCCTGTGGATGGTAGCCTGCCAGGCTCCTCTGCCGGGTCTGTTCTTACCCTTATAAGACTGGTATAGATTGTGCTTTGACTTAACAGGCCAAATATAAGTGGTCTATTGCAATGAGGATTTATGAGGGAAGACCAGCTGTCTTTCTAAAGTCATGTGGGCACAGACCAACTCTTTAAGCATCCCTGTTCTGTTACCCTGTTGTAGCTTCCAGGTTAAGGTGGCTGCGTTTCACCCAGTAACGAAGGAGTCGTGTGAAGGCAGGTTGCCCCAAGCACTTGGGAAGTGGGAACTGTCTAGATGAAGGTTTCTGTGTTCTTGATGGCCGTGAGTGCCCCTCCCCCACAGGCCCATGTGAAGTAAAACTTCCCTCCCCGTTGATGTATCTGATCTGTCATCTTGCTGATTATTCTTTTTAAGAGACCTTAGGAGGCAGCGTAGGAATGGGCATCTCTCCAGCTGAGGTCTCAAATTCTCTTGCGAGCCAGTGATTTGTCCTGGTAGATCTCTTTCCTGACCTTGAGTGTTGGTGTCCACTCCTGGGACAGAAATTTGCAAGGATCCTTCTGTGTTGCTCTGATTACTGCCACTTTCCTTTTCCACTGTCGTCACTTCATTAGATCTTCATTGGTCTTGACTTTTTGATGATGTAGAAGTAGTCCTTTTCTTCCATCATTTTCTTTGGTTCACATTGATCAAGTCTATTGCCAGAGACAAGATAATCACTAGCAAAATATGCAGGTTTAACGTTTGATTTTGTTTTTTTTTGTTTGTTTGTTTTCCCCACCCCCTAACGTTTGATTTTGAAGAGAGCTGCGCAAATGATCATTTGCATGGGATTAATATTTGGAAGACTTAATTTTTTCTACCCAAAGGAAAATCTTATTATTTATCTTCCCAGCTTAAAAATCTTCTAGTTGGGGGCTTCAGTGCTTGGCCAATAAAGGCCACGTTTCCCAGCCTGGCATACACAGTCTTGCCCCACTTGTCCACCCCTGGCCGATTCCCACTCTCCTTTCTGCCTGCCTTAACCATGTGAAGTCATTTGCCATTGATCAAATGAGTTTTTCTCTTTCATACCTCTGTGCCTTTTCCCCACTCATTCACCTGACAAAATTCTCCCTCTCCTTTAAGAGTCTTTTCAAGCATTATCTCTGGGGCACGCTTCCCTTCTCATCTCAGACAGTTGGCTTTGGTCCCACAGCATTCTGTCAGCACCTCAAACAGGAGTTACCACATTGTAAATACTATAACTCTTTACTGGTAGGCCCTCGATTAATACTAGTTTAATGAGTGAACGATTTCGGACATCAGTGCTTGTTTCTTCTTGGCAGATCCCCTAGACCCTTCACTCCCGGTGGAGTTTGTGAGACATGGAGACATCATTCGACTAGAACACAAAGAGTAAGTAAATTTGCTGTTTGGCATAAATGAGTGGTTTGAGCGCCAAATGTAGGGAGCTCTTTTAAGCAGGAAATAAACAGAATCAGATGTGGACCAAGGCCCTAGTAAACAGAGCAAGGCTGCTATGCTAACATGGGAGAATAATTACTTTGCCTGTTTTGGCTTTGGGAAGCTTTGGACTTTGAGTTGGACTTTGAGGGTACCTTTCAGTTTCCTTTTGCCCAGGGGCAGCTGGGGGAGGGCGGGGGAGAAGTATTTGAATGGCCCAAAATTTCTTCGTAAGGGGTTGCCTTTAAAAAGATATGAGTCTGTTTCTGAATATGGCAAACTAGTTCACTTCTCCAGTGTTCTCCCTGAAAATAACTCAAAATGCCAGAACAATGTAAAAACATCTTTTGAAAAGCATGAAGAACCGACAAGATAGTAAGGAATTACCACATCAAAATCTCAGTGAAAGGGGAAATACAGAGAAAAAGTGGGATGCTGTGGCCCTTTCTGCCTTGTACCTACGATCTTGAGTTTTGAGCTTTGGTTTTTGACTGCCTCTTGAAAGAAGTTTTGAAGGCCAAGCTTTAGGCTCACCCAAAGTGGTGAGTTATTGTGATCTTCACTTCAGATTTATAACCCCCAAAGGCTTGGTGTTAGGGTAAATCTGCCCTATCTACCTATATTCAAAGTTTATTTGGGAAGTCAGAGTGCCCTGGGGGTTAAGGTTTGTCAGGGAAACAAAATCTGGTTCCTGAGAAGTAGTGATTACCAACTGATCTTCATATGGATTTGCAATCCAAATTCATTTTACATGGATTGTCTGAAAATCTTCAAGGCATGAATTTAAATGAACATAATCCTAGATGTGGTAATGTCTCCTAGGTACCTGGCCAAAAGCAAATGTGAATCCTCTTTTGGGAAAGAAATGTTGTTATCCATTCCTATAAATCGTTTTTCAGTAACAGTGTACCGAAAAAGTAACCAAACACTCAAGGAAATAGGGCACTATGTACAAAATGAATGGGAACAGTAGATGACAGAAGCAGCCCTGCAAAAGTTTATGTGAATTATCACATACAGATTTTTAAAATAAAATCAGTGGTTATTTTATATATATATATATATATATATATGTATAAAAGCTATAAGCAGTGTTTTTTCCCTAGTCAGTAGGATTATGGATACTTTAATTTTATTTTTATAATGAACATTGTCTACTTGTTATGGATAAAAGTAAGGATTATTACAAAAAGCAAAAGTAAATAAAATCTCAATTAAACCCTCCACTTCCTGCACAGATCCCCACTTGGTAAAACTGACAGGAGCAGAAACAGTAGATGGGAGGGAGGAGGTTTACCTGTCTCTGGCATGTGTGGATTACAAATTTTAATTTTCTTCCCCCTAAAGCTGCCTCATAAGTCAGACTAGCTTGCCTCAGACCACCAGTGTGTTCAGTCATCCCCTCTCCCCACTGCTCAAGTTATGGGTGAACAAGAAGTGAAGCCTCTTTCTTGGCATGTGGTCCAGTACTCCTGTTGGTCTGTCCCTCCTGGCTTGGGCAGCTCTCCAGTTCTCTGGGTATTTCTTGTGAGTGAATGGGCAAGAAAGTCCTGGTTTGTTGGATTTAGTAGTTTGGATTCTAATTTTTCTTCCCTGAACAGATGACTCTGAATATCCTGGGTAAAAGAAGAAACATCACACATCTCTTTTCAAGACAATGGCACTTCTCTCTCTTCATTTCCAGGACTTCTCGGAACTTGCACAGTCACTATCACGAGGCCCCCCTGACCCGGAAGCACTATCAGGTCACTGGCTATGGCATAGTAAGTGAGCCACTCGAGTGTGAGCAGGACGCCAAACATTGTGGGGCCTGGCTCAGCGCCATGAGGCGGAGCGGTCTTCCCAGAATTCCGGAATGTTCCTAACGATTGGCTGCTCAGGGACTCTTAGCATTCAGGAGCTTTTTGGCTAGGCTTGCTGTGGGAAAGGCCGCCTGTGAAGTCTATTTTTTTCCATCTCTTGCCTCTATAATAACCATGCCATTTTTATGTTCTGACACATAATAAAGGTCAAATATGAATACTATTTGAGTCTCTTTTAAAATCATATTGTACTTAGAAGCCACAGGGCCACAATATGAACCCAGAGGTATATACAGGTCTATCCTTTGCTAGATCCCAAATTCTCATTGGCTTTATTTTTACTGATTACCTCTGTGTTCTGCAGAGGAATATTGTCCACCTTGCTTTTGGATTTTTCCTTCTTGGGGTGACGCAGCTTATCGAGGAAGCTCTATGAGTACTTACGACTTGGGAAAGAGTTTGAAAGCAAAAACACCTAGTGGGAAGATAGATTTATGACCAGCTGTCTAAGTTCCCTTCCAAGGGCTTTGGTGCTTCAGTAAAGACTCTGGGTTCTTTAAAGTAGAGTTCCCAGTCCTCTTTCCATTTGCTTATCCCACATTATACTAGAGCCAAGACTCTGAACTTCATCTTTTTCTGGTGGGCATCTCCTGATGAGAATTAGACACAACTGTCTTAATTTCCACAGTATGATATCTAGGCTAGACATTCCTTAGATGGATGAGTGTCCATATGGCCATGGTGACGGATGCAAAGGACCCAAATTTATTTCTGTTGGCTCATAGTGATGTCTTGAGTTTAATTTAAGGGCAGAAGCATCTATTTAGAACTTAAACTGTAGTTCTGTGAAGTGAAGAATTGGACATCAGGTTCCAGGCTTCATACTACTTTTGTTGGTTGTGATAATGAGGCCTGGGGAAATGGCAGTCACGTGGGATGTTCCTTGGGATGTTTCTCTGGCCCTCTTTTTCTCTTTCCCACCTCAGTCACTTAGGCCAGTTTGGTCTTTGACCTCTGTAACATGATGGCATCTGAAAGGCTGGCCATCTCCCTTTTTTGATGCGCCTTCTCTGAAGTCATCTTATTAATATTTTCTTTGTATTTTTTTCTTGATTTTTGTGGCAGAATGGGTCAGGGGACTCGAATGACTTCTGGCGAATTGAGGTTATAAACAGAAAATTTGGAAACCGAATCAAAGTGCTGAGAAGTCGAATTCGCCTCATCCATCTGATCACAGGTTGTGTCCTGGGCTCCTCAGGAAAGGTCCTGCCTAAGTGGTGAGTCTCCGGGGGTTTGGCATCCCAGCAGTGGCTCATGCTTTTCCTTTCACACTTACAAGGAGAATGCCCCGAACTTCCATTCCCGAATGATCAGTGTTCCCCTCGTGTTTGGTTTTTCTTTGTGGTGGATGGAGGGAGAAAAGGCATCAAGAACTTTATGGAGCCCAGAGCTCCAGAGTTCCTGTGGTGTTTCACGTTTTGTAATAGTTGAGCATTTATATCTCTGGCCTGTGATAACTCTCTGGTTCTGTGTCTCTAAACTGGGCATGATGTAGGCTAGACTACTTCTGGGATAGTCATGAAACAGAAAAGTGAGAGGCTGGAAAGAGCATGGCCGCTAGGTTGGAAAGAGAAGAGTTCCATGCAGCTGACAGTACTGCTGTCTGGGGAGTTTCAGGTCTTCCGAGAGACACTTGTGACTCCTTTTCACAGGGGCTGGGAGCAGATGGAAGTCACATGCACACCATACCTAAAGGAAACCCTCAGCTCCATCTGGAACGTGGAGGACCATATCAATCCCAAATGTGAGTGAGGTCGTGTCCTGGGCTGGCTCTGAAGGGAACATCTCTAAGTCATTCTTATCTGAGGAAAATAACCCTTTACAGACTCTGCTGCCATGGTATCTTATTGTCTTCCTTTTTTAAACCTAGTCTCTTCATATGAATTGTCTGCATGGGCAGCTCCTTTTTCTTCCTGCTCACTTAGACTTCCTATTCTTCTTAAATTCTTCTCCCACAAGTGACCAGTGGGCCTCACTTGGGGCCAGAGCTGGTTGCCTCTCACTGGATTTGACTCTTGCTGCCGCCTGCAATGCAGGTCCATCTGCTTGCCTCCTTCTGGGCTCTCTGTTCCCTCTGTGGTTACCTCCCTAACCTCAAGGCTCAGAGCAAGCTGGTGCTTTCCCTTTCTGCCCCTGCATAGGCTCCTCCCCTCCCCACATCCAGCTGAGGCTATTACAGAAAGTGATGGCCACGGCCCTTGATCGATCCTGTATTTATACTCCCAGGCTCCAATTTGACATTTCCGGTCCAGTGTCATCTTCAACTCAACGAGTCTCTGAGCTCATCCTCTGCTTCCTAAACTACCCCCTTTAGGCTTGATTTTTCTTCTTCATGCTTCCCACTTCATTCTTACCACCTAATTTAACCAACCAGCTAATTAACTAGCTAATTAAACAATTCACTGACAAGTATGCTGGGAGCCATGTAGGGCCCTGGGGATGCCTTGGTGAATGAGATAGGCTGGGTCGCAGTCCTCACAACCTGCTTCGGGTGTGGGAGCTGCATTTGGGGCAGCACCATCATGAAGGGTGATGGCCCAAGGGCTGTGGGTGCCTCTGGTTGGGGGTGTGGTGGGGTGGGGCTTTTCATCTGTTGCCATTGCCTCCCTCAGAATGCCTGCTGAGTGCTACAGGCTGAGGGAATGATGGAGAATTCCTCAACACTCTCACAGGCTTGTTAGCTTGTCAGGAAGATTACCCTCAGACCCTGGCAGCAGAGTGGATATCATGGACAGACAGCTATGAGGAGAGGCTGTGTGAGGAAGGTTCACGCCTCTGTCTTTCTTTTTCCAGTGCCAAACATCAGCCTGGAAGTGCTGCAGCCCAGTTTCCCTGAGATAATGCTGGAGTCCCACATGGTGATGATCCGGGTACCGTGACCCCTTCCCACTGGGAAGCTTCTCTAAGAGGTCTTAGGCATCCGCAGATTTGGATCACAAATCAGTAACCATGCTATAGGCCCGCTGCCCGCTTGTGGAGGACTCTGAAAGTGTCTTCACATACTGACTTAAACTTGGTCTTCAAAGGCACTAAATGATGGTGGTGATGCTGCTGGTGGTAACTGTGTGAACACTTTTGCAGCTCTTGTGTGCCAGGCACTACTGTAAGCACTGCACATGTATTAACTCACTCACTACTCATTACAGCCCTCCAGAGATTCTGTCCCCAGTCTACAGAAGACAGAACTGAGCATAGAGGTGAAGGGACTTACCCAGGGTCACAGCTAAATGGAAGCGGTGGATCTAGGCCTTCAGAGTCAGTGCTGGTGACCACTACACTCCTCTGCCTCTAAGTGATTCTCAGATCTGTTCAAGTGACAGAGCCCCTGAACATCACAGTGCTCTTGGCTGAAAATCATGAGACACTGATAGTTGATTCCATCATATGAAATTAGAATCAGCTAGGATGAAAGGCCCGGAGAAGGCAATGGCACCCCACTCCAGTCCTCTTGCCTGGAGAATCCCATGGACAGAGGAGCCTGGTAGGCTGCAGTCCATGGGGTCGCTAGGAGTCGGACATGACTGAGCGACTTCACTTTCAATTTTCACTTTTATGCATTGGAGAAGGAAGTGGCAACCCACTCCAGTGTTCTTGCCTGGAGAATCCCAGGGACGGGGGAGCCTGGTGGGCTGCCATCTATGGGGTCGCACAGAGTCAGACACGTCTGAAGCAACTTAGTAGCAGCAGCAGCAGCAGGATGAAAGGCCAATTTGAGTGTGCTGTTTATATGCAGCATAAAATCCCAACCAGGACCCCACTCATGTTCCCAGAGAGAAACAGACTGCATAGGGGGGCATGGTTGATGCTTTTCAAGGTTTTAAAGACTCACTGTTTGTGCTCTATCATTAGTAGCTGACAGCTGACATAGGTTTAAGAACAATTGAGAGACAAAATCTGTAAATTGAGAAAATTCTACCCACTAGCTTAAAATTTCCCCTCTGAATTGGAAAAACCCTCCTGCAGTTTTGATGTAGAGGGAGAAACCTCTTTACTGTGACTTCTGGAAAACTGGCGCTCTGCAGGAACAATGTTTAGAGCAGGTTTGTGGACCTCTGCACTGATGCAGAGAGCAGTAGCGCTTGGTATTTCTTTCCTGGTGAGCCACTGTCAGTTGGTCTCTCCTGGAAGTGATTATGTAAGCAGCACTTGGTAAATACAGTTGACTTATTTCAGCAGATTAAATTTAAAAATCCAACTTTTGTCATTTTTGCACATTGGGAGGTGATGAGTTGACAGGAACCAATCTCCGGGTCACTTCTTCCCTGACTCTGTGCTTGTAGCTGTCACTGTGGCCTGATGACAGAGCTCTTTTGAATATGTGCCTGTCAGTCAAAATAGTATTTTAGATCTGGGTAGAATTTTAAGACTAAGTCTAAATTAATAGTCTCATTTCTTCTTTCATTATCTAAGAGGTGGAATCAAAGAAGAAAAGAGACATAAGGAAACTTTCTTATTCAACAGATGTAGAGTCACAGTGGGGAGAGAGATCAAAATTGTCTGGACTGTATAAGCCGCAGGGCATCTGTTAGCTGAGCAGGGGTCTCAGGCCTGGGCAGAGAAGGCACCGTGCCTGCTGAGGTTAGCTGGAACAAGCCCCCTGGGTACTAAGCATAGAGAACAATGCACAGATATTCAGATTTTCCTTGCTTCCATTTCTTGGTTTACTAAAGGAGCTCGGTTTCTGAAGAGTTTAATGTGTAGGATGCCCTTGGCTTGTTCTAACTCTGGCTGAAGTCCCTGGTTTAGGGCTGAACCGTACTGGCTGGAAGGAATTGATTTCCCTCAGCAGTTGCTCTGGGGTCCAGAATGATTCATTCTTCATTGTGAGGTTCTTAAGATGGCCATAGTGGTTGAGGGGCTGTGCAACTGGCCCATTTGGGTCTGACACCCCCCTGTACTTTCTACCCTGAAGGAGCAACCCAGCCACCCTAGGGAGGCCTGCAGACGACTCCCAAGCCCTTGAGGCGTTGGTTTAATAAGGCCCTGGCTGGTGGTTCAACGAACTAGGCCTGGATCTTTCTTGAGCTAGACCCGTGGTTCTTATTAGAGCACAGTTTGTGCCTCCGAGGGGGTATTTAATGATGTCCGGAGATGTGTTTGGCTGGCATAATGGGTAGGGGTGCTCCTGGTATCCAGTGAGTAAAAGCCAGGGATGCTCACCACTCTACACTGCACAGGCCAGCCCCCACCGGAGACATCTGCAGCCCAAAGTGACATAGTGCCCAGGTGGAGAAACTTTGACCTGACTCCTCCTTGGGAAATGCCTTCTCAGTCTGTCTGATGACGAGGCTGGCGCCTTGTTTTAGCAAAGGTCTGATTTTGCCGTATGAAGACAGGTTATTAGATATTCTTGGCTGGTGGACTGAAGGGACTGAGACTGAGTCCTTCAGACTAAAGTGTGCATTCTCAACCAGGGGGTAATGTGTTCTTAGAGGGCGGATAAAAGGAAACAGTTTTTTAATATATAAAACACAGGTATTCATTCATTATATAAACAGATAAACGGAATACCTATAGTATTAAAATGTCATGAGGGGACTTATTCTGCTGATTGTTTTGCAATATATACCAATGTTAAGTCATTATGTTGTATACTTGCAACTAATGTTATATATAAATTATACCACAATTTAAAAAATGCTTTAAATGTCACTGCAAGGGAGTGTTTAAGGAAAATATATCTTAAAAATATTGACTGGGGACAGGTAGTAATGAAAAAAATTACTGAGAAACACTAGGCTAAAGTAACTTTTCCAGAGTCCAGGAACTTAAGAGTTCTGGGTTTGGGTTTGAAATTGGCCTTTCAAGGAAACAAATAACTGAGCCCTGATTTTACATGCCCCTCTCCTCATCTTCTTGACACCTTATCCTTTGCCAGGAAGATGGATATATATTTTGTGCCAAGGGAAACAGGCCTGTCATGCCTCCTTCCCTCGAGCAGAGAGTCTGAGCAGACTGTCTCTGCCGGGACGCGGAGGCCTGCTCGTTGGGCGAAGTGGGGCAGCTGTGGTCAGCAGGTGTGCGCTGACTGAGCGTGACCCCTGGCTCTCCCTTGCCAGCAAGGGAGAGGGCAGAGGAGAGAGGGCTTGTCTTGACGTGTGGCCACACATCAGAGATGCCCGACCCTCACGTTCCTGTCAGCCTTCTAGAGCTCTGTCTGGACCAGCTTTTTCCTTACCACTTTCCTGCAGGGGAACAATGGCCTCAAGCCCAAGGACAATGAGTTCACGTCCAAACCCTGGCACTGGCCTATCAACTTTCAGGTAGGGCCCAAAGCTAGAGCTCCTCCCCGGGAACAGAGCTGAGGAGGAGGCTGTGGAGCCTGGCTGGCGGTGGGGGGATGCCAGGGTGGTGAGGGCAGGCCTCGCTGGGTGGAGGGTGGCGGGAGACGGGCTCTGGCTCTGCTTGTGTTCAGCTGGACCCAGCCTCCCCAGGGAGCTCATGGAGAAAGTGCCCGCTCCGAGCTTCCTGCCCAGGCTCCCTGTCTGTGAAAGGTGGCCGGTCTTCCTCCCCTGGAGACTCAAGCGGCTGGGCGGGGCTGAGCCCTGTCCCCACTCTGTGTCCTTTGCTCCACAGGGCCTGCGCTTCTCAGGGGCCAATGACACCGACTTCCGAGTGTATCTGCTGGGCAACCCGGTGAGTGCCCTGCGTGCTGCGGTGGGGCCCTGAGCGTGCCTGCAGGGTGCTGCTGCCTTCTCTCACCCGCCCATGCCCGTCTCCCTGCAGGTGGTCTGGTGGCTGAACCTGCTGAGCATCGCCCTCTACGTCCTCTCAGCGAGTGTCTTTGCTGTGGCTGTGCAGAGGGGCGCGCATCTGCCTGTCGAGATTGAAGGTCGGGTCCCTGGGCTCCCCTGCGCCCACCTAGCAGCCCGAAGGATGCCTGCATTTGGGGGGTGCCGGCCTGCTGATGGGCCATCCTCTGCCTTTCCCTCCCCTTCTTCCCTTCTCTGTGACTTTTTAGAGCTCAAAGCACCAGATGCCTAGTGCTGTGTTAAACCCTGTGTCCTCCCAGCAGAGTTTATTACCAGTTTATGGATTAGGAAACTGAGGCACAAGGAGGTTAAGAACCTTGTCCCAGTAGGTGACAGAATTGAGGTTCACACCCAGGTGGTCTGCATTCAGAGCCTTCACTGTTGACCTCTACACTCTGTGCACAACTGTCCATTTTTTCTCTTCTGCTCTCCTGTCCTCTAGTCAGGAGCAAAGCAGCCCCCAGGCCATGGGCCACAGCATCCAAGACGTTCACACAGGTCCTCTGCTGCCTCTGCAGCTCCATGTCTGCAGACATGGTCCCAGGCTACCCCTCCCCAACCCCCGTCCTCTCCTGTGCCCGCACCCCCGCCCTGTCTTGCTGCAGAGATCTGTGTGGCAGCAGAGATGTGGGAGCTGGGGCCGGAGGCCCGGCGGCCTGCTCCTGGGGTTGGGCGCTCCTGCCAGGGGTGCCCAGGCCTCCTGGGCCAGGGAGTAAGCAGTTCCTTCTCCTGCCAGCCGCCGTAGGGTTGTTCACCCTTGGGGGTGAGGGACGGAAGGCCCACTCGGGTGACGTGGCTCCTGTGAGTCACATGGCGAGGAAGGGGCAGAGCTGCATGGGACAGGCTCCATGCCCATCCCTGTCGGCTGACCAGGCTGTGTTGCTTGGGGCTCAGGGCTGTCCCAGGTCCTGCTGCGAGGAGGCGGGCAGCTCCTGTTCGGCTGGATGATGCATTACTTCCCCTTCTTCCTGATGGGCCGGGTCCTCTACTTCCACCACTACTTCCCCGCCATGCTCTTCTCCAGCATGCTCACAGGTCAGCGCTGCCCTCCGGGACCTGGGTGATGAGGGTGGGCGGGCAGGACGAGACCACCGTGGAGCGGCGGTGCTGGGGGAGCCCATCTGCCTCCCCAGAAGACGTCCTCTGACAGAGCAGTGAGGGGTTTCCCTTCCTCCCCAGGCCTTCTGTGGGACACCCTCCTGCGGCTCTGTGCCTGGAGCCTGGCCTCCTATCCGCTGGCCAGATGCGTGCACATGCTGGGCATCCTGAGCCTGCTCCTGGGAACTGCCTACAGGTGAGCGCCCCCTGCACCTGCATGGCCGACCCCCCAACCCCAAGGCCTCAGCCCTGGGTGCATTTTGGAGCCCCTGTTGAAGCACACTGGTGCCTGGCTCTGTCTCCAGAGGTTTGTTCTGGTTTTATTGAGCCCAGTTTGGGCCCTGTCAGCCACGGTTTCCAAAGCCCTCCACGTGACCTGAAGGGGCAGCAGGTGGAGAAACATGGACTAACGCCCTGCATTCTCACCTCTAGCCAGCGGCTCCCAGCTCTGCACCTCTCTGGCTCATGTTGGAGAGCACCCCTCTGCAGTCACCTGGCTCCTAGCAGGCGTGGCTCTCAGCGGGGGGCAGGGGGAACAGGTGGTAGAGGGTCGCCAGGGGGTGCGGTGTGGCTCAGAGTAACTGCAGGGAGGATGCTGTTTGGCAGGCCACCCCCTCCCCCATCTCACAGTCTCACAGATCTGCGGTTGAGCATCACTGGCCTTGAGGGGCCAGGGGCAACATAAAGTCCTGAACTGGGAATAGGAGACCTGTGACCTGAGAGCACATCCACACAGAGAGTCTGGGCCACACAGCCCATGACCAGACCCTGGACTGCTCTGTCTCCTGGGCCTCTTGAGAAGAGCCCTTTTCCCTTACTGTCATTAAGTCGCTCTCTTTCAAGGTCCCAGAGTATGGTGTCCCCAGGTGGTGAAGTCACACAGGCGTGCTGACACCTTGGGGTGGGTCCCGTAGGTAGAGAAGGTCTAAGGAGCTGAGCGTCAGGGGTCTCAGGGCTCCCCGCCTCCGCTGAGGCCCTAGGGTGCCAACTGCCACCTCCTCCCCCGGGTTCTCCCCCACAGTTTCTACCTCTTCCACCCTCTGGCTTACGGGATGGTAGGTCCCCTGGCCCAGGATCCCCGAAGTCCGATGGCCGGGCTCAGGTGGCTGGAATCGTGGGACTTTTGAGGCCACTGTGAGGACTCCAGCCTGAGACCAGGACCTTCGTGGGGACGACCAGCTGTGGAGCCAGTCCCCGGACCCTCCAGCCGTGGAGGAAGCAGCCCGAAGAGCCTGTGGACTTGCACTGCCTGCCAGCACCCCACCCCGGGAACACAACCTGCTGGGGAGCACCGTGGCCCTGCTCCTCGCAGAGGCTCCTCCACTGGCTCTGCTCAGCCACAAACGACTTCCCTCTCAGGCCCGTCCCCCGTGAGTGGATGAGTGTGAGCGTGCGTGTGTCCGTGTGCCTGTGCGGTGTAGACCGTGGCTGTGGACAGTGGAGCATCATAAACTCTAAGAAATCGTCCAGGGCTACAGTAGTATTTTCTGGTGTTTTTTTCTCACTGGATTGGGTTGTAAGATTCATCAGAAATTCTCAGCTCCAGGAAGGCTGACTGCACTGACCCCGCCTTGGGGAATCACCTCGGGTGGAGCCTCCAGGATCATCAAGGCTGTGCCGCCCTCCTTCCCGCAAACAAGCAGATCCCTAAGCCGAACACCCCAAGCTGGAGGGCCCGCCTCCTGCCCGCAGTGTGTGCTCAGGGGCCCGGGCCCCAGTGCCAGGCAGCCCCGCTGGCCCTCCTCAGCCCTCGGCTCCTTGCTGTCTGGGAATGCCGGGCATGTGGTTGGCGAGGGGCACGGCACCCCATCCCTGGTGCTGTGTCCTCAGGGCCTGGGAGCCAGGGGCGACTAGTGGCTACCCATCCCCTTCCTTCTGCATCCAGCCTGGCTGTGAGGTTGGGACCCATGCTCTCCCGCCGGCCCCTCTCCTAGCACCCAGGGTTAATGTGAGGGGTTGGGCTGAGCTCCCGGTGGGGTGTCCGGGGCCAGGTTGCCTGGCCTTTCTGGGCTAGTGCTCCTGTCACTCACTAAGCTTTCCCCATGCCTCCTCCTCTGGTCCCCAGTGCTGATGCCCTCCTTTCTCTCTGTTTCACCCCCCTTCCTCTGGGTCACTGTTTCACCTGTCTCCTTTTCCTCAAGGCCCCAGAGCACCTAGGCATGCATCAGAACTTCTCTTTACCACCTTGAAGCCCAAGCAAGCAGCTCGGAGCTGTTCCTTTTACTTCCTCCCCAGATGAAAGAGAGAAGGAAAACCCTTGGGCCAGAACTGAACTAACCCAAGGCCAATCCCTCAGCCCACCTCCGTCCTCCTGGTGCATGACAAAGTATTTTTTTTTTGTCTCAGAGGACTGTAATGCTTCAAGGTTTAATGATGAACCTTTGCCACTTTCCATCTTCCCTCCTCTGTAGCCCCCACCAGCTCTGCCAAGGTCAGAGCTCTTTCGAGCTCTTTGCTCGGTGGTTGCCACGGAGACTGGAAATTGGTCCCAGGGACAGGCTGTGCTACCCACTGGGTGGTGGGGAGGGAAGCTTCTGGCCATGCTCAGATGTTCAGACCGACCATCATTAATGTTAATAGAGGAAACGCAGTCACATCCAAAGCAAGGCAGGTTTGTTAATTAGATCTGGGGCCCCCGTGACCTCCCTTTCCCAGGGCTGCAGCCCTTTTGACTTCCTCTAGCAGGAAGCACTGCTGCCGGGTGCTGAGTCTGGGCTGCTTGCTTAATTGCGTTTCTGGAAGGGAGGGAGAGCAGGGATGGAGAACCTCTGCTCTCCCATGCCCCCCAGCCCCGTTCTTCTCTCGCCCAGACCAAGTTGCTTTCTTCTGAGCTGGGGGTGTGGGGCAGCCCTCTGGGTGGGCTCTCCTGGAGGTGGAATGTGGGAGACCCTGGGCTTGACTGTTTCAAAAAACAGTGGCCCCACGCTGACAACTGGGAGGTGGTGGCTGTTTCTCCCAGTGCCTTACTGCCTAATAGGAACTCGTTGGAAGGGAGATGCCCTGAAGGAGCCAGAGGGGCAGCCACTCTGGTGAGGGCAAGGAGGGCAAACGCTCAGGCGGCCTCCTGCCCGGCCGCCCTCCTAATCTGGCCACCCCGGGGACACGGGCTTCCTTGGTCTCTTCCACTGCTCTCCGGAGATGGGAGAAGAGCTGTCTGCCCACCCCACCCCCTCCTTTGCCCAGGCTGGCGCATGCTTGGCCAACACAACTCCAAGGACCCAAGTTGTGTTGTTGGAAGATGCTGGGGAGAGGGGCTGTCGGAGCCATACTCTGCACATGGGCTCCGGCCCCCAGAAGAATGTGACACATCCCGCAGACGTGCTGGTGGAGGAAGGAGACATTTTCAGCTCAACCTCCAGCCAACTTCTTAAACCACATTTTATATTAAAAAAAAAAAACAATTTTTCCACGGATAATCAGAGGCCATTTACTTTTGTAATAAATAGCTCTTATTTTGAATGCCATGTTGTTCTTGTTGTACTTAATTGAATCTGACTTGCCCTCTGGCTCCCAGAATGAAAAGAATGTTTGGAGTGCAAGAACCGTTCCATTGTGTCTGGAGTCTGAGCCATTCTGACTCCAGCAGAGGCCTTGGGCTGGGCAGGTAAACCCGGCTATAGCAGGAGACACTGAGGCCCTCTCACGAATAAGGTTACTTGAGTAATATTGGTTGTTACTTGTATTTATTTAAACTTATTCCCAAATAAGCAGGAAGCTGGACCTTATTTTTCCCTCTCATAACCTTTTCACACAAATATAAGGAGAGAGAGAGAGCATCCACTTTGAGACAGCTGAGCGGCCCAGCACTGCAGCACTGATGTCCATTCTCCCCAGAGGCCCCGTCTTGGCAGGCGTTTTCTGATCAGGGGTCACGTTAAGGGTCCGAAGGAGGTAAGAGCTGATGTGTTTTGGACCGTAGCTGAGGAAGGAGAGGAGTCCAGTGTACTGTGAAACCGGGGGTCTTTGGGGCTCCCTGACCACGCCCCCCTCCTGCTTAGGACCAAGAGAAGCTGGAGGCAAGAGAGGAAGGAATCCTGCAGCCCCTCAGGGGATAGAACTGTCGAGGACAAGCAGGCTAGGAAAGGACCAAAACCTTGCTGGCACAGCTCGGTTTACCACCTCCCAACACGTCTGTGACACCAGAGTCCTCATAAAGGCCCAGTGAAGTCACAGCGTTTTCGTCCCCGTTCTACCCAGGAGGGATTCCATTCCTTACCCAAGGTGCCACGATCAGTCAACAGTAGAGCCGGGGCTGGGTTTCCCAGGTGGCGCTAGTGGTAAAGAGTCCTCCCGCCAGTGCAGCAGATGTGAGAGACCCGGGTTCAATCCCTGGGTTGGGGAGATACCCCTGGAGATGCTAAGTCACTTCAGTCATGTCCGACTTTGTGCAACCCCATAGATGGCAGCCCACCAGGCTCCCCCGTCCCTGGGATTCTCCAGGCAAGAACACTGGAGTGGGTTGCCATTTCCTTCTCCCATGCATGAAAGTGAAAAGTGAAAGTGAAGTCGCTCAGTCATCTCCGACTCTTAGCGACCCCATGGATTGCAGCCTAACAGGCTCCTCTGTCCATGGGATTTTCCAAGCAAGAGTACTGGAGTGGGGTGCCATTGCCTTCTCCGTCCCCTGGAGAAGGGAATGGCAAACCCACTGTAGTATCCTTGCCTGGAAAATTCCCACGGACAGAGGAGCCTGGCGGGTTGAAAAGAGGCAGACACAACTGAGCACTCAGCAGCAGCAGCAGGGCCTCGGCACTGAGTTGGGCTTTTTCTGCTTCTCCAGCCTGGTGCTGGGACTAGAAGCACCTGCCCAGGACAGCCTGGATCCCCTGGGGAGAGGGCATAGCCTCAGATTAGCATGTTCCTTCGCACCTGCTGCCTAAAGCACTGACTGCTCGTCCAGGGCCCGGTGTTTGCTGGTGCAGCTAGACCAGTGGTCTTCTGGGAGGGAAAAAGCCTTGATCTGTAGCATCTGTCCAGTCTCATGGTGCAGATGCTCCACCATGGCCTCTTCCAGGCCACTAACTTGATTGATGTCACTGAGAAACTGGAAAGACTAACCCAGTTGGCTCTCCCAAGCCATCTAAGAGCCAGCTCCAGCACCCTTTTGACCCAGACCCGGTGACCTTGCCTTGGTCGGAACTATGGATGCAGCTCTTGCTCACAGTCCATTAAAGTGAGGGAGACAGTGGAGCACAGAGGTTTGGAGGAGGGGCCAGGGTCAGCCTTGAGGTCAAATACTGGCCCCACCACTTACGAGCCAGTTACTTAACCTCGTTGCCTCCATTTCCTCAACAGTAATACAAGGGCAAAATAAACAGGATCTACTTGACAGAGTTACTATGAGAATGAAGAAAGGTAATGACTCAAAGTCCCTTTCACAGTATCGACATGGATGCTCAGAACGTGTTAGCTCTTTATCGTTGGTGATAAAGCAGCCTCCGTGACAACACTGGCCTCTCCTCAATTAGAACCTCATGCCCAAGTCTGTGGGCAGATGCCGGGAGTGGGCTTTTGTGACTTTCCCCCAGCCTCTTAAATGTGGAGTCCACCCCTGTGTCTCCTGATTGGAATACACCACCCAGACCGCAAGGCTCAGGCAGGTTCCTGGGCCTTTTTGCTCAGGGGAGCGGAGATTAGAGAGCACTTAGCTCTCTGCTCCTGCCTCCTCCTGGCTCTAAAAAGGCAGAGTGAGTGCTGACTGCACCGCTTACTAGCTAAGGCCATCAGCTCGCTAACCCGTCAGACTCCAGACCCTGCCCAAAGGAGAAAAGAGGCAAGCAGCGTCCCCAAGAGTAGACTGTTGCCAGGAAGTGCACACTGGGTGGAGTGGGAAGCCTTAGATGAACCAGCAGGCCTGCATGGAGCCCTGGGCATCTGGGCACCAAAAGATAAAGGTCCCCAGAGATACACGTGGCCCTCCCCATGACCTGCCGAGCTGGCTGCAGGGCCATGGGACGCCGACCCGGGAGTCTAATCCCCGAGCGCCCAGCTTTCTCCCTTCAGCCCCCAGGCCCTTTGTGCTCGCTCTCAGGGATCTCCTGGATGCCTTAGGACACATGCCAGCTGCCTTGCAGCTTTGCTCCCCTGCTCCAGCCCAGAGACCCCCAAGATGTGAGGAGGGATGGGGAAGAGAGAAATAAGGTGTGCTCCAAAGTCCCGCATCCCTGGAAGAGGGAGAGAAGCGAGATGGTTTTGCCAAGTTTGCCTGGGAGCAAGAAGAGTGCTGCTGAGGCCCTCAGGCCTGATTCAGGGCCAGCAGAAGTTCTAGAAGGCAAGGATTCCATACTTCATGCCTAGCACAGGGTTGGCCAGCAGATGCTCTAGAGGGCAAGGATTCCATACTTCATGCCTAGCAGAGGGTTTAGCATGGAGCCTCAGCCAGTTCATGCCTGAAGGGTACACCCACCTTGTACCCACGGACCAAAGGAGGTGGACTGAGAGGTTCCTGGAGACCCCACTCCACCCCCCCTTACCACACCACCGAGGAAACGGGAAAAGAGAGGCGGGCAGACTGACAGGAGATAGGCTTGGAGACGACATAATGAAAGATAAGTGAGGATCTTGTTCTTTAAAACGGGGACCACTAGGCCTGGGCTGACCCCCACGGCACTTCCAGGCTTGAAAGAGAAAGGTTCAGGTCTATTTGACAGGTGACCAACCTTACACCCTGAATGGCAAATTCAGGAGATTCTGTTTCATGAACTTCAAATTAAAGAAAGAAATAGTTCTTCTATTTAAACGTGTACGAAAGTCTATTAAAAAATTGCTGAATAGTAGAAGGTTCTCGCTGAACCCCCTCAATTGTCCAGGCACTGGAGTGCTCACCATTGCTGCACCTGAGACCCCACCCCTGGCCAAGCAGAGCTGGGGTTAGAACCGGAGCTGACAGATTTCTAAGGATGGAGCCTCAGGAAAACACAGGCCTGGCTGGACACGGTGGTGGTCTTTGCCCTGTCCCTAAAGCTGAGCGCCCTGGTGGCCTCCGAGTGTGCCGGGGTGCTTCAGTCAGTAACCAGAGCTAGGGAAGACCCTGCCCTACCCTTCGCGGCCCTCGCCCGGCTCTGCCTTGTCACACAGGCAGGCGCCCTGGCCTTCTTCCACCTCCACCTGATGCCAGGGGTCGGATGCGAAGGAGACCTGGTGCCAGGGGCCGGATGCCTCCAGGCAGCGTTTGTGTGGGATAGCGAAGAGGCCAGCAGCTCCAGCTCCCTGCCCTAACTGCTGCTGCTGCTGCTAAGTCGCTTCAGTCGTGTCCGACTCTGTGCGACCCCATAGACGGCAGCCCATCAGGCTCTTCTGTCCACGGGATTCTCGAGGCAAGAACACTGGAGTGGGTTGCCATTTCCTTCTCCTTGCCCTAACTAGTAAGTGGTAAAATTGTCACCGGATGAGAAACCGAGCTCCCCAGAGGCTCGGCGATTTCCGTGAAGCTCTGAAGCCCTGTTCTTTCCCAAGCCGCCAAGTCCGCGGCCAGAGTCGGTCGCCCGGAGATGCGCGTCGATCCGGACGGAGAGGGGCGGGGGCCGCGGAGGCTTTAAAGAGCCCCAGGCGGGCGGCGCGGGGCGGGGCGCGGCGCAAGGCACAGCGGCCGGGAGCGGGGGTACCTGGAAGCGCCGGGCCGGCGGGGGCGCCTCCACCTGGACGGGGAAGGAACGGTGGCTGGACCATCCACGCCCCCCAACACACACTCCCCCGCCCCCGCACCCAGGCGCCCCGGCCGAGGCGCGGGGACCGTAGGAGGCGCCGAGTGGCCGAGACGCCGAGTGGCCGCGTCGCCGCGGAGATGGCGCGGCACGTGCGGTGACGGTGCCCGCGCCCCGAGGGTCCCAGCCCTGCGCCCCGCATCCCCGGGGCGAGCATGGAGCGCCCGGAGCCCGAGCTGATACGGCAGAGCTGGCGGGAGGTGAGCCGCAGCCCTCTGGAGCATGGCACCGTCCTGTTCGCCAGGTGAGGGCGGCCCGAGCGTCCCCGGGGGTGCGGGGAGCGGGGTGCCTCTCCAGGAATAAGTCGGAGGCGGCCGAGCCGGCGCCGGAGGAGCGGGGCGCGGCGACTAGTGGCGCAGCCCCTGCGGCTCTTCCCGCGGCGGCCGCGGCGCGTCTTGGCGAGCGCGCACACCCCGCTCCCAGCGGAGCTCTCTGGGCGCCTGCCAGGGTCCTCTCCCGCCGCCCATCTCCCTATACTCCGGGCCCCGCGCTGCGCCCCCTCCCCGGCCGTGTGCCTCCTGAGTGTTTTTTCCCTGGGAGATGACTGCAGGGGTGCCCACCGCTGTCCCTACGGAGAGAAACCCAGGTGTCCCAAGGGCCTGCGTGGGAAGACTGTACTGGGCGCCTGGCCCGCAGGGCACGGGGTCTGGGCCCCTGAAATGTGCACTTCCAGTAATCAACTTCAGGATAAAGCTTTCCGAGGAAATGACAGGCTAGGACCTGAGACCCTCCAGGGAAGGGAGGACAGATGCTCAATTGTCACCACCCCAGAGGGGTGAGGGAGTGTGCAGACCCCAGGGGGGAGGGGAGGCTGCCTTTAACCTCAGCTTGAGGGTGTCTAGGTAGCCCCTCTGCCCTCACCAAGAAGACATGCCCCCTCACCATGGTTTTTCAAGAGCCTTGGCTCGTTTAAGCCAGCCCAGAACTTCTGAAGAGGTTTTTGTAAAGCTTCCCCCTCGCAGACAAAAAGGGACTAAATTTACAGTCTCAGCCCTCCAAGATATGGATGAGAGCTTATACTTGGGCCTCCAGCTTTCCCCAAACCTGCTCTTCTCTCAGGCACCCTCTGGCCATGCTGCTCCCAAGCTGTGTGGCTTGAGACAAATGACTCAACCTCTCTGGGCTTCTGTTTCCTCCTCTATAATATTGGGTAACAGTTACACCCACTGTTTAGGATTGTGAGGGGATATCTGAGTAAACCACGTGCAAGGTACTCAATGCTCAGAAAGTGTTAGGGCTTCTGAATACTAATTATTATCGTTGCTGGGCCAAGCGCCTTTGGACAGGATGGGACTGGGGGGTTCTGATCCAAGAATGGGAGGGAGGGGAGGAGAAGGAGACAGATAGCGGGAGGGGGAGTCCCCACCACGGACTCTGGGCTTCCTGTTTGAGGACCCCTGCCTGTCCCAGCCCACACCCCTCCACGGTTTATGGGAGGGGCTTCCCTATGAGGCCTGGGGAACACATGTTTTCCACGATGCGGAAGAGGTAAGAGGGGCCAGTGGCAAAGCTGGCCAAGCGGTGCGTGCCAGGCTGAGGGTGAGCTGGAGTTTACACCCCAGGCTCTGCGCACCTTCCCCTGCTGCAGGGCAGCCAGGGCCCATGGAGCCTGGAGGGGCGACCCCCCCAGGGCTGACACCGGGCCTCCCCGCGCAGGCTGTTTGACCTGGAGCCAGACCTGCTGCCCCTCTTCCAGTACAACTGCCGCCAGTTCTCCAGCCCAGAGGACTGCCTGTCTTCCCCTGAGTTCCTGGACCACATCAGGAAGGTGAGGGGAGGTGGAGGGCCTTCCTGGGGGAGAACAGAAGAGAGAGAACCCGGGGTGGGAGAATTCCTTTGGCGTCCTGACCCAGCCCCGGGCTGTGCCCCTTCTCCTGCTCCCTCCTGTCGAAGGCATCTGCCGCTTTCCCTCTGTGCTGAACTGGGCAGAGTTGGGGCACCCAGTCAGCCAGCTGCTCCCAGCTCAGCCCTTTGCCCTCGGACTCGTCCCTTGGCTCCTGTAGGTGGTGTTGGTGCTGATCCATCAGGGACCATCTCCCTGTAAAAACCAAGCTGGGGTTTCCTTAGAGGCTGGTGGCTCTTACAGGGCCTCAGCGTTCTCCTGTCCCAGGAGGATAATACTGTCCAACAGGTGTGTCTAGGGCTTTGAGCCCCTCAGCAGAAGCCAGCTTCCTTCATGGCCTAACATTAGTAGTCTGGCTACCATATGCTGAACGCCTGCTGTAGGCAGAAACAGGCTGCCTTTTGTCTCTGATCCCGGATAAACAAGGGTCTTCTCTTCCTTCTGGTTGGGACCCCCAGGTTCGGGACTGGTTGTGAGCGGGGGCGGGGAGTTGCTCTGATCTCCGTTTCACCGCAACCTGGACTTTGGCAGGTGATGCTGGTGATCGATGCTGCGGTGACCAATGTGGAGGACCTGTCCTCCCTGGAGGAGTACCTGGCCGGTCTGGGCCGGAAGCACCGGGCAGTGGGCGTGAAGCTCAGCTCCTTCTCGGTGGGTAAAGGGGCCCTTCTCTGTCCAAAGCTCCTGGCCTGAGGCCACCACTCTCTCCCAGGCCCCTCCTGTCCACCTGTTCATCTCTCCCTCTCCTAAACCTTCAGGTGACTGCATTGTTAGGTACTTGCTGTGTGACCCTGGCACTGCCTTGACCTCTCTGAGCCTCCAATTTTTCTTCTCTGGTGTGGTTTCTCTTAGAACCCATAGAAAGTGAAGGAGCCTTTGGGATTGCTGCTCAGTTTTATATCAGCATGCCTAAAACCATCCCAGAACCAAACTGGCTTAAAACAATGACTTCTGATTTCCCTGGGCTCAGTTGAGCGGTTCTTCCGTCCCACGTGCTGTGGCTGGAGTCACGTGTGCACTGCGTTCAGTTGGGAGCTCAGCTGGGGCTACAGTATCCAAGATGGCCTGTCATCCTTTGGGATCGCTCTCCCCGTGGCCCCTGATCGTTTGGTAGTGGAGCTGAGCTTCATTCCAGAGTAGCTGCTGAGCTCCAGGAGGGAGTATTCTAAGAGGACAAGCCAGCCTCTGCTTGTATCACTCACTAATGCCCTACTGGCCAAAGCCAGGCACATGGATGAGCCCCGTGTCAAGGGCGTGAACCCTTGAGGGCCCCCTCACAAGGGACCACTCACCTGATGGCCCACCGCACGGTCCAATCACCTTGTCAGATGTAAGCACCTTGAGGAAGGGACTGAGTTTGTCTTGTCATTCTCTCCATCCTCAGCACTAGTACAGCGTCTGGCCTTTAGTGTGTATTCAGGAAATATTTGTGGAATAAATACACTGTATTTTATAATTAATAATTAAAAAATGAGAGCCATTATTATTGCTGAAGACTTACTGGGTATAGATGCTGTGCCAAGAGCTTTTAGTAGATGATCTCTTAATCATTCCAACAATCTGATGAGTTGAAAGTTTCACTCATGAAGCAACTGAGGCTCAGAGAGGTTACCTAACTTGCTCAAGGCCACACAGCTCACAAGCACTAGAGTCAAAAAGTGAACTCAGGATGGCAGAGCCTGTGCTCTTAACCTCATGACTGCTGTCTTGCAGAGGAGGAAACAGGAGGAGGGACAGTGACTTTGCTTGGTGTGAGCTGGAAGTGCCAGGCAACCCCTCACCCCCTACTCATGGGGTAGCCGTGAGGCTGGGAGTGGAGCGAAATGCTTCGTTCACTTTAAAGCCTCACCTTTAAGTGGCACCCAGGGATTGGGGGGCAGACTCCTGCTCAGGAAGCATGGATCCTGTGCAGGAGAGCCAAAAAGCCCAGGAGTCCTTCCCAGGCCCCCAGCCTCAGTTTTCTCACCTGTGGAATGGGGGCATGCCTCCCTGCACCTAGGAATGACAAGTGCCCCCCTTGCCTCTGCAGACGGTGGGTGAATCCCTGCTCTACATGCTTGAGAAGTGCCTGGGCCCTGCCTTCACACCCGCCATGCGGGCTGCCTGGAGCCAGCTCTACGGGGCCGTGGTGCAGGCCATGAGTCGGGGCTGGGGTGGCGAGTAAGAAGCGGCGCTGCCCAGCGGTTTCCACCTGGTGGCCCTCCCCTGCCTGTCTGTGTCTGTCTGTTGGTCTGTGTCCATTGTAGCCCAGGCTCCCCTAGGCCTCCCTGCCTTGTGGTCCTTGTCCCCTTGGCCGTGCCAGGGAGGTGATGGAGCAGGGCTGGGCCTCAGTCCTGCTCACCCCCAACCGCAGGTGGGGTGGCTTTTCCTTTCCGATTTCCTTGAGCTTCCCCTAGCTTCCTCTCTGCCGGCCCAGCCTTCCCCTCTGGCCTCCCCACCCCCTCCTCCAGGAGGAGGAGCAGTGTTTTGGTGGCAGAGGTGGCATGGGGCCCAGGGAGGGCGGGGGGAGGCACGGGGCTTTGAGGGGTGGGCGCTCCCATCCTCCTCCCTGCCCGGGTGAGCCTGGACTGAGGCGGGCAGTGGGCTGGCTGAGCTTCGAGCATGTTCCCAGCTCGCCTGCCCTCAGCACGTTTCTCTCCCAGCGGTGTGTTTGCTTTGCATAAGGAGAGAGGTGCGGGACAGCTCCAGCCTTCGTGGCAGAATCCCAGGCATCCAGAGCAGGTGGCCGGGAGACCAGCTGGCTCTGTGACGGGGCCCCTCCAGGTCTTGGCGGGGAGCAACCTCTTAGATGCCCCCCGACAAAGTAGTTTTTCTTTTCTCATGTCAGGTGGGAACTCCCCTGTATCTCTGTAGGAAGCAGCTATCCAGCCAGGGTGGGTGGGCTGGGGAAGGGCCAGGAAGCTGGGGGCTTCCTTCTCGAGAGACCCGAGTCTGTTCCCCAGCCCTGACTCCTGCAGAGCCTGAGGCTTATCCCTCGCCCACCCCCTACCTCTTTCTGCCTCTGCCCACACCAACAGCAGGTCCAGGGCTCCTATATTTAATACCTGCTGTGTGCCTGTACCTGGGCTTCCCAGGTGGCGCTAGTGGTAAAGAGCCTGCCTGCCAGTGCAGGAGACGTAAGAGATGCAGGTTCGATCCTTGGGTCGGGAAGATCCCCTGGAGCAGGGTGTGGCAACCCACTCCAGTATTCTTGCCTGGAGAATCCCCATGGACAGAGCAGCCTGGTGGGTTATGGTCCATCGAATCTCAAAGAGTCAGACACAACTGAACCGACAGCACGCACACACATGTGCCTGTACTTAGCAGGGTTGATGGACAACAGCAGGAGAGTCCCCCTTCCACGCTCCGAACTGCCTCCACTTTTATCTTTTGCTGCGTGCCGTGGTCGTATAAACTCACGAGAAATAAACCTGTTCTGTGTGCCTCTCTGACCCTCTGGGACTGGTCTTTTCTTTGGCGTTGGCTTGTGTCCAGATGAAGCTGCAGGGTGGTGGACGGAAGGTAATGTGGGAGGTTGGGGTCAGGAGGATCAAGGCCAGAGTGGGTGGAAAAGAAGGGAGGGGTGTGGGGAAGCCAGGGGCTGAGATGGAGCAAGGGGTCTGCGGTGGAAACTGGCCGGCAGGGCACACAGCCTGACTACATTTCCCAGTGTCCCTTGCATTTAGGTGAGCCGTGCAACTGAGTTCAGGCCAATGGAATATGTGGACATGTGTACCACTTCCAGACCTGGTCCCCCCAAACTCCTGCCTGCTCCTCTGGGCTCTGTCATCCTCCAGTCATCTTGATGCAGATCTCAGTGACCTTGAGGGCCATGCCTTGAACGTGGCAGACTCACAAGGTGGAAGGAGCCTGAGTCCTGGATCACTGCTTGGAGGAGAGCACCCCCTAATTAGAAGTGCCTTGCAGCATCTAAGCGCTTCCCCTGAATGTAGTGCAGGGGCTCATTCATTTTAATTTTACAGGAAAGAGACAAACTTGTGTTTGTGCCATTATACATTTGGGGGTTGGTTTATTTCAACACATACCCACACTAGTCTGGAGTCTGAAGCAGTTCACTGGCCGGGGGTCTGGGAGCCCACCCGCTGGTGGACAGGGTGAGGCCACGAATTGAATGGGCTAGGTGTCAGGATAGCAGCTCACAGCAACAAATCTTGCAGGGTTTCAGAAAAAAGCTTCTAGAACCTCTTTGGAGAGGTAGGTGCCAATCCCAGAGTGGACTTTTTAGGGAGACTAAATGTGTTAAGCTGGGGTGTACATATTGGAGTTGAAGACCAGCTGTGAGTGTAAGTAAGTGTGTATGTGTGTGTGTGTATGTGTGTGTGTCAGGAGGAACAGGCAGGCAACCGTAGAGAGACAGCCAGGTAAATGGGGAGTGAGTGACTTTAAGAGTGGCCTTCATCCAAGCAGGCTTGGGGTTACCCCCTGCCTGCTCCCCACTTACTCCTGGCCTCCAACGTGTGGGGCCCTGGAGCTGGGCTGTGAGTAGCTGGAGGGGCTGCACCGGGCCAGCTGTCCTCACCCCGAGGTCTGATTTTCTCAGCCCAAGACCAATGCCACCAGTGCCGGCAGAGCCTCCCTAGCTGCAGCCAAGGCCTCACTTTTGTTAAGCTCTGGAGGCCAGGCCTGCCCGGCTCTGTGACTGCAGACCTTGGGTCTGGAGCACGTTAGGAATGCTTTTGCCCACTGGAGCATCAAAGGGATTTTTCTCTTGAGCCCCACAGGCTCCCATGCGGGGGGCCCACTCTGCTGTGTGACCAAAGAGTGGCTCAGACTCAGGTGGCCATGCCTAGCCTCAGGCTCCTGAAGCCTTGACACCCACAACGGAGACGGGGTGACCTGGCTCCGGATGGGCCGCACCCCCTCCTCCGATGTGTCTGGAGCCATCCTGAGCATGGGTGCTTTCGCCTCTCTTGAAGGTCTTTCTTGCACTTGTGCGTGTCTCCAAAAGAGTTGTCCTTCCTTGTCCTTCTCATGTCCTCATTCCCATGAAAGGATGGGAACCCATTTCTGCCAGGCTTTCGTTCCCCCGCCCCCAGCTCACCATCAAGGTCACCAGTAGCCTCCATCCTGCTCAACTCAGGGGTTGCGTCCCAGGCTTCATTTTGCTCTTCTGCTCAGCAGCACTTGGACGAGTTGAGCACTTTGGTGAGCACTTTTTTCTTTATTTTTAAACTTTTTATAGTGGAGACATGTTAACATACACAGAAATCAGAGCCTGACGGATCTCCAGGCACCCTTCACCCCTGCATCCGCATTGAGCAACTCAAGACCTCTTCCTGACTTCTAATTTTGCTGGACAGTTTCAAAGCTAATCCCAGATTTCGTGTTCTTCCACCC
Source organism: Bubalus bubalis (assembly GCF_019923935.1). NCBI lineage: Eukaryota > Metazoa > Chordata > Mammalia > Artiodactyla > Bovidae > Bubalus > Bubalus bubalis. The sequence goes on from NC_059167.1 coordinate 14,712,275, forward strand.
ATAAGGTCTTCCATATGTTTTTCTAGCCAATTTTTTTTAAAACCTCTTAACCCACGCCATCAATGTACCTACCAGGATAAACAGTTATCTCAACACTGCCAAATGCACAGTCCATATTTGAATTTCCCTGGTATCTCAGAGATGTCTTTCTGCAGCTGGTTCATTCAATTCAAGATGTAATCAAGGGCCACACACTGGTTGTGCCTCTTAAATGTCTTGTTTTCTTCCAGCCTCTTGCTCTCTGCCCTGTGCCATTGATTTGTGGGTGAAACCTGGTCATTTGTTCCATGGCTTGTCCAGCATTTGACCTGGCTGGTGCCTCTTGGTGGCATCTCTGAGCTCGCCTGTCTCTGCCCGTATTTACTGCCAAGTGTGGTTTCAGGTGACCCCACGCCCTCCCCTCTGAGTCCCTTTCTTCCCTGACTTCCAGGACGCCAGGCTCTCCTGGTTTCCCCCCTTCCTCTCTGTGGCTCCTTCTCAGTCTCCCTTGCAGACTCTCCTCCCCATCTCCCTCAAACCGCCTGCTCACCTCTGCCTGCACCCCTGGAGGTCGCAGCCAGTCCCACGCTTTCCACACCATCCAGATGCTGAGGGCACCAGAGTTCACCCCTCCAGCCTAATTCGCCTCTACTCCAGACTCTGTCTCCAGCCATCCGCCCAACATTCACATCAGGCACCATCTCAAAGGTAACCCAACCCAGGTGGAGCTCTGGGTCTTCTTCCCAGACGTGCTCCTTCCCAGCTTTCTCCACCGTGGTGAACCAGTTTACTTGGTTGTTTGGGCTGAAGAACTGGGAGTCATTCTACCTCCTTGCTCAAACCTCACGCCGAATCTATCCAGGAATCCATAATCCCTGTACCAAATCTCACTTCCTCTCTCCTCTTTTGCTTGCCCTCTTCTTGTCTGAGCTACCGTGTGGTTGCTCCAGGCTGCCCTCATCACAGCCCCCCAAGGGGGCTTTCTGCTTCCGTCTTGTCCCCTCCCTGCGGCTTGTAAGGGGGTGTCTCTTCCCTGCTATGAATCCTCCAGTGGCCTGGCCCATGGAGCCCCGTTGCCCCCTCAGACCCCACCCCACACCTCTGCCCCTTGCTCACTCTGTTCCGGCCACTGCGGCCTCCTCTCTGGTCCTCGGCCCCTTCATGCACTTGTTTCCCCGCCCCCTTCACGCCACCTCCACTGGCTCACGTGTCTGGTTCCCCCGGAGCTTGTCCCAAGTCCTCCCCATCTCCAGACACTCTCCCATCCTGCTTTGTTTTTTTCTTCACTGCGCCTGTCCTGACATCCCACTACCTAAATGTGTTAATTGCACTTACATTCCATTGCAATCGACATGGGAAGGCTGTCAGGAAAGGCACTTTGGGCTCTGTGTTTGGAGGGGAGGGGAGGGGGGGTTCAAGCCATGGCTGAAGGTGCCGAGCTAGGCGGAAGTGACCCCCGAGGCTGGTCTGTGTCTCTCTCCGACCCAACAGTAGTACTTATTGCCAAGGAAGGTGATTACAACAGAAGTCGTACCCGCGCTAGGCGTTAATCACTGTAAGCCTAACGGCAAATGCTTCCTTGGGCCTAATCTTTGGTTATCTGCCAGGCACCTGCTATTTCAGCTCTTTGGAGGCAGAGTGAAAGGATGAGAGGTTATCCAGCTTGTATTTGTAACTAGGTACGGGCTACCGGGGGCTTTGCCGGTGGCTTCCCTGGTGGCTCAGACGGTAAAGCGTCTGTCTACAACACAGGAGACCCGGGTTCAATCCCTGGGTCGGGAAGATTCCCCCGGAGAAGGAAATGGTAATCCACTCCAGTACTATTGCCTGGAAAATCCCATGGACAGAGGAGCCTGGTAGGCTACAGCCCATGGGGTCCCAAAGATTCGGACACGACTGAGCGACTTCACTCACTCACGGGCTACAGGGGGCTTTGCCGGTGGCTCAGCGTCAAGAATCCACCTGCCAATGCAGGAGACGTGGGTTCCATCCCTGGGTCGGGAAGATCCCCTGGAGAAGGAAATGGCAACCTGCTCCAGTATTCTTGCCTGGAGAATCCCCTGGACAGGGGAGCCTACAGTCCATGGGGTCGCAAAAGAAGTCGGATATGACTGAGCAACTAAATGACAACCAGCTACAGGGCTACCCCTTCCCGGAGGTGAAGGCGGTGTGAGGTGCTAGGACCAGCTGCCCTGGTTCCGGGAGGCTGGGATGGTTTCCTGATGGCTTCAGGAGAGCCTCGTCCACTCAACCCTCCTGCACCCCAGATTCACTGGGGGTATTGTGTGAAACAGAGGTGATCGGGCCCCACCTCATAAATTCTGGCTTGTTCAGCGAGGTGGCCTGGACGTTGGGATTGTTTACAATCTCCAAGGAGACTTCCATCGGCAGCCGGAATAGAGATCCAGTACTTGAGGCTTGAGAGAGGCTGGGCTGCTGGTTGTCAAGGCCACGGTATCTCAGATGTTCAGAAAACAGCCTCTGTTGGAAAAAAAACCTGCGCGCTGTCTTCCCAGAAGCTGGACTCCGCCACGCTTCCCCAGGGCCTTTACAGAGTGAGCTTTGCTGGCAGAGTCGGCCAGCACAGAGTTCCCTGACGGCTTTGGGAGGGTGGCCGGGAGCCGCCAGAAGCTTGGCCTCCACAGGCAGAGCCTCTGGGAGCCCAGGGCCCTTCTGCTTCCTCCCAAGCCCTGCAGACCCCAGCCCGGCACTCAGGGTGGTGCTCCAACACCCTCTTGGGCAGAGCCCCATGAAGCTGGCTCCTGGACTGCCCTGGCACCAGGCCTCCCTCCTGGCCGTCTGCCCAGTTCCCCTCCCCAACACCCCCCACCCCTGTTTCCAGGCCGTGGAACCCAGACCCTCTCGTCCGGCCAGGGTGGTCTTCCTGCTCTCCTCTCCACTGAAGTGTCTCTGTGGATTTCATCTGACTCCACTCGGAAACTAATAGTGTTGAGGGGACAGGGGTCCAGGGCGTGGGGCCTGGGCCCCTGGCCAGGCTCACACCACGGGCAGCTTTGAGCCCACGCCCATGAGTGGACCATGAAAGCCTGGGGAGAAGGTCCGGCAAGGGTGCTCCTGAGCACCCCTTGGAAATCGAGCCCTGAGAGTGCCCTCTGCCCTCACAGGGGGCAGTGACAGAGGAAGCCCCCCTCCACACCCCATTCCCTCTATCCCTGCAGCTGAATCTGCTCCATTCAATAATGGACTGAGCAATTGACTTCCCGTCCTCCTGCTTTCAGGGTGAGGTGACCAGTGCAGGGACATCGCGCTGCCTAGAGAAAGGCCCAGAATCCTGGTCTCCTAGGCGAGGACATGTCATTGTCCCCCAGGGTAGGGAAGTTTTCCTCCTTGTCATGGGCACGACAGCTGACATAACTACCCTTTGCTAGAGGGTTTTCTTGTTCCGTTCAGACCTGACGTGGCAGCCCAAGTGCCCAACCTCTCCCTAACCTCTCCCTGCCCCTGTGTCGCTGGCCGAGGCTGGTACAGACCTGAGCCTCGCCTGCTGCCTCTGCCGGGGGCCTCCATGGGTCAAGTCCAGCTGCTCATCAGGCCAAGAGCCAGCTCTCAGGGAGCAGCACTCAGCCTGGGGCTTGTGCTGCCCAGGGGAGGCTGCCTGATGGCTTCTTAGGTAGCTCAGGGACCAGAAAGTTCTCATCTACTTCCCAGGTGGTACAGTGGCGAAGAATCCACCTGCCAATGCAGGAAACACAAGACACATGGGTTCGACCCCTGGGTCAGGAAGATCCCCTGGAGTAGGAAATGACAACCCACTCCAGTGTTCTTGCCTGAAAAATTCCACGGACAGAGGAGCCCGGCAGGTTACCGTTGTGGGGTCGCAGAGAGTCAGATACAACTGAGCACACACCTTTAGCAGACGGGTCAGGGGACTCTCAGAGCACCCGCAGTGGACTTCTGGTCTCCCCAGGAGACCAGGCAGTGCTTGCCAGGCCTCCTTCCCCTTTGAGGCCAGGGGCCAGGGAAGGCCTCAGGGCTCAAGGGATTCCCAGGGGGACAGCTTTTGGTCTCAGGCGCCAAAGCCACAGCGCAAGACGTGTGCTCCAGCCTGGCCACCTCCGGGAGCTCCGGCTCCTTCCAGATGGATGGGAAGCCCTGCTGGGTGGGTTCAGACGCAGAGGCACAGGCCAGCTGAGGTTGGGAGGACTTGTTTATTCAAGGCACAGTCATAGCGTTAATAACAAGAAGGTTCGGCGTTCTGGCACATTCCTTAAGTGGTGGTGGCCAAGGGAAGTCCACACGCCCCACTGGGGTCCCCAGAGGATGCAATGCTGCTAATAGGCACTTCGCTTCCAGAAGCATCTGAGGAAGAGGCAGGCAGGTGTGGAGCTGCCCTAGGCCCAGGGAGGGGCGCTTCTCAAAGACTCTAGGCAATCGCCGGTTTGGGAGGCAGCTCCCTCCAGAGAGGAGCAGGTCTGAGGCTCTGGGGGTCGGGGGAGGCCGTGGGGGACAGATGGGGCAGGGGGAGGATGGGGAAGGGGGCCGTGGATGGGGTGGATGGTGGTAGGCGGAGGCCAGTGGGTGAGACCCGCATGGGCCGAGGGTGCAGGTTGGAAGGGAAATGCCCGAGGAGGGCCTGGCTGTGCCGTGGCGGGCCCCAGGCTCACCCACGCAGCCAGCAGCGGCCGCGCGAGGTGGAGCAGCTGTGGCCGGGGCCCCGGTTGATTGCCCTGGGTCTCCAGGAAGAGCAGAGATGCCAGGGGACTCCAACACTCCCAATACCCTCCCCATCTTCTCTCAGAACCAGGCAACCTTTGACGCAGGTTCAGAGCCGGCAGCTCCAGCCCTGCCGCCGTGTCATCTGCTGGGACCCTTCCCATACGCAGCTTCCGCAGACTTAGGGGGACGAGGCAAGAGCAGCCGCTGCAGGAATGGTCCAGCAGGGACCACGAGACGGGGGCTGGATGCCAGCAAGAGGTGCCAAGAGAAAGGGAGCCCTCAGGCCAACTTCCGGCAGGACATGCCCGCCGGACACCTGGGGGCTGGCGGTAGGTAGCGGGGCCGGAGTCACCACCTCCCCGTGGCGAACAGGGCTCCAGGCCGGGGGTCCTGACCACTCTGCTCTGGAGGGGACCCTTCCCCTTGACGGCTGGTGAAATGTTTAGGGAGCAGGCCTGTGGGGGCTGGGATAATTTCCTCCTTATTCAGACCTGGATGGGGTAAGACCCCCTCCTCCCCGCAGCTGACCCAGGCTCTCTCTGGAAATTAGCCCTCGTGCCGAAGTCGGGGCCGAGGTCTTGGTGGTGGGGTGGGGGCAGAGCAGGGCTTCTTGCCCCTCAAGTGCTATTTCTCCTCTGGGGTCAAGCTTGGAGCTTCTGGAGCCAGGATGTAGGCAGCAAGGGGAGCAGAAGTGAGGCTCAAGTGATCTGAGCTCAGGAGCACCCATGTGCCCAGGAGCTGGTGGTCAACACCCATGCGAGGGGGACCCGAGTGCCACCCTCAGGAGGTTGGCTGCAGGGATCCAGGCCTTTGGAGGACGGAGCTCAGGAGAGCTCTAGGGCACACAGACCCCGCCTGGCGCGGCTCGTCCTGGCCCACCGTGGCCCATGCAGCCCTTCTCTGTGTCTCCCTCGGCCTGGCCGCCTGGTGGTCCTGGTGGGCCACCTGTTCCCGGAGGCCAAGGCCTGCAACTCCCTGCCTGGGGTGAGGGTGCCACCAGAGTCCTTCCTACTCAGGATTCGGCTCCTCTGGTCCCCGGGTGGTGGCCGCCTTGGGAGGGAAGCCTGAGTCTGCCTGTCCATGGGGGACACAGCGCCCCCGACTCCACCACCCACAGGGAATCCGCAGTGTCTGAGCCAGGATCATGCCAGAGGCACTCTTCAGCCCAGAGTACAGGGCGGCCCGGAAAAGAGACATGGGTCCTGCTTGGAGCCCAGGGAAAGGCCAGTCAGTGCCTGGTCTGCAGCATGGGCTCTCACCCTAAACTATACCCCCCACCTTGGCTGGGGGCTTAGGCACTCAGATGGGTATGAGGCAGGGGCAGCTCTCAGCAGCCACATTCTTGACCTTGGGGGTCCTCTCATTAGGCCCTGGGGCTTGGGGGAGGCATATCTGGTTTCTCATCATTTGGCATTTTGGGAGAAGACACCCCCTCCTCCCCGCCGCCCCGCCAACTCCATGAATTCTGCCTCTGCCCCTCCCACCTGACAGTAACCAGCCCAGGTTGCTTTCATCAGAATGCACACAGGTCCCATTTAATGAGCCCTGCTACCCTTGCAGGGACAGACAAGAGAACAAGTCTCTACCCTGAGGCTCCTGGGACCCCTGATGAGGAGCGGGGGACAGAAAGCGGCTCAGTCGCCTCCTTCCCGTCTAGGGTCTCAGCCATCCCTTCCTGCCGGTAGGGTGCAGGACTTTTTCCTTGCGGCTGTCCATGTGGGGAAGCTGGGAGGAGGTGGTCCTCTGTGTCTTGGGTCCTCCGCAGACTGCAGGGGAGGGATGGGGCTGCGAGGAGGGGTGGGGCGGGGCAGCCGCAGAAGCTCCTCGGGCAGGGCAGCTGGTGGAAGGGTGGGGAAGATCCCAGAGAGTCTTCTTCCTGCCTCCTCCTCAGGCACACCTTCTCCCTCGTGACCTCAGGAAAGCCCTCCAAGCCTTCAGTCTCTGTGCTCTGGGCTCCAGCCGTTGTTGCCAAGAGGCGGGGCTTGCCTGTATCCTCCGTCCTATCCTGGGGGGGCCCTTCTAGACTGCCCAGCGTCTCCTGTTCGAGCTGGTCAGCAGGCCGGGGCCTCCACGTGGCCGAGAGATACAGCCAGGGCTCTGCTGGAGCCTTCCCAAAGTCTGCAGGATGTGTTGGGGGGTCGGGCCAGGGTGCCCTGCTGCCTCTCACTGCCAGGCCCTTCCCCTGGCAGCCACTCCCGACTGGAGTTGCCAGGTGGAGGCCTGGGTCCCGGTCAGTGATACTGGCTCTGGTCCCCCAGTTCCAGCCCTTCCTGGAACCGGGCCGAGTCCAGCTCCCTCGAAAAGGCCCTCACACCACTCTCCTCTTCTCCCTCTTCCGGCTGTCTGCTCATGGTGCCGTAGGTGGGCTGGGCTGGGGAGGAGGCAGGGGTCAGGTTCATCTCCGGCTCTTGCAGCACGGTGGCCACATACAGCTGCTCAGGACAAAGAAGGGAGATGGGACAAGGTCACACCCGGGGCGAGGCGAGGTCACGTCCGTCTGGGCACACCCTCCCCCCAACCCTGCCCACCCCACCCTGACGCTTGACCTTTCTCAGGGCCCCCACCCTCTAAGCCGTGGCTCCTTCCTCCTCCCCCGGCAGCCCGCGTCCTGGCCAGCCTGCCCAGTCTGCCTTCCCAGTTGCTCTCGAGCACGTCGCAGGCATCTATATGCTCCCTGGACTAGTCAGTGGTCTCCTAACTCCCAGTCCACTGCTTCTTCAGCACACGTGCCGTTCAGTCTTGGTTCCAGGTCCGGCTGAACCCAGGGGAAGATGACAGGCTCTCTGACACTGGGGTCTGGGGGGAACCCCCATTCCTGAGCTAGTGCACTTTCTACTGCAGCTTCAGAGATGCATCCAACACCCTTGGGCTGCATCACTGGCTGGCCCGTGAATGAGGATTTGAAACCGAGGCTGCCGTCTGAGGTCTTGGTCATGAGACCTGTGAAGTCCAGGCCCGGGCTCAGGAATGCCTGGGACAACAGCCGAATAGAAAAACACAAGAAGTAACAGGGATGGGGCTGTCTGTCGTCCTTTGAAGGGACTTTGAAACAAATTCCTTATTTTGAAAACAGGTAATTATTGGATAGAATGAAACCTTTTCTGTAGGAGTTTATTAGAGTGAGACTAAACAGCCCTTGGAGAAAGGCAATGGCACCCCACTCCAGTACTCTTGTCTGGAAAATCCCATGGACGGAGGAGCCTGGTAGGCTGCAGTCCATGGGGTCGCTGGGAGTCGGACACGACTGAGCGACTTCACTTTCACTTTTCACTTTCATGCATTGGAGAAGGAAATGGCAACCCACTCCAGTGTTCTTGCCTGGAGAATCCCAGGGACGGGGGAGCCTGGTGGGCTGCCGTCTATGGGGTCGCACAGAGTCAGACACGACTAAAGCTACTTAGCAGCAGCAAACAGCCCTAGATGATGAAGGAACATTTTTTTCTGCAATAGAATTCAGGTATTTTCATAGGGCCAAAGCCAACCCCACAGATGACTTTTGGGTCCTCCAGGAGAAATGGTAACTGAAAAATGGAAAAAGCCAGCAGTCATCCCTGAACCCGGGAGTCACTTTAGCATCATAAATGGTAATAAATGGGATATTATATATCTCCCGGTGTGACACAGAGCGCTGCCAGTAATGTTCTAGGCCCTAGTGTTGAACTTGAATCTTCAATTCCAGCCTTTGAATCTAACTTCTAGTTTTCAGGAAATACAGGAGATACTGTAACCTCCCGTAAGATACCATGAAGAAACAGCCAGAAAAAGCCAGAGGATGGGGCCTTCTGCAGGACTACAGGCTTGGTCTCTCCGACAAGTCATAAAATAGAGATGGTGCTGAAATAAAAGGGACATGGGCAGGGGCCAGATTAATCCAGCACAGACCCTGGATTGGATCCTGGTTTGGATGAGCTGCAAAATATATTTCTGGAACCGTAGGGCAAGTTGAATATGGACTAGGTATTTGAAGAGGTAAAAACGTATATATGTAGGAAGACGGAGATTGTTAACTAAAAACACAGGTTATGAAACAGTGTGCAGTGTTATGACATTTTAGAAGAAATATATATCGCAAGAATATACATTGAGGTGTCAGTGGTCATTGTAGGTGGTAGAAATATGGACTTTTATTTTTTATTTTGGCTTCTTTGTTTTTTTCCCCATAGTTACCTACAACGCTCAGAAACCTCTGTTATAATAATGAAAGATTTAAAAAATCAATTCCAGTAATTTCTTTAAAAAAAAAAAAGCTCAAACTCTGGAGTCTAGCAGACCTGGTTCAAACTTTGTTCTGCCATTTTCTTGCACAGTAGTACCCTAGGGTCTAAATTAAGTCAGGTCTTTGAGCCTCAGTTTCCTCATCTGTAAAATGAGGATAAAACCCCCCACTGTGTGGGTTAAGTGCAAAGATCAAGAGCAAGAATGGTGAAGCATCTAGTTTGCAAGGTTTCAATAACCAACTGCTGACAATATTCTGGAAGGGTCATCTTAGAAGGGCCCTAGGAGAAATGCTTCGTGGAGAGAGACTCCTGCTTCGAAACCTTTGTCTCTCCTGGTACTGAAGTTCCGTCTCCCCTGCCACCCCCCAGAGCTCACTGGGCCCTCTCTGTGGGGCTCGCTTCAGAGCGAGGCCTGTAGTTCTGTGCGCCCGGCATGGGCACGTCCTCCCACTGCTGTCTAAGGGGTCCCCTCTCCCACCCACTCTGCGAGCGCTGCCCGCTCTGAAGATGCACCCGGCCCAAAACTGTCTTTGGTTCCCTGATGCCCTGGATTCTCTCTTCTGGGCCTTTGCACAGGCTGGCCCTGTTCCTTGAGTGCTCTCCCCGACACCCTCTTCCATCTGGCAACCCCTAACTCTCCTGTGCCTGGAGTCTGGTTAGATCTCCCCTTTTCCAGGAAGCCTTCCCTGAGTGCCCAGGGCTGGCTGGTGCCCTTCTTCAGTGTTCCTCCAAGGCACCGTGGCATCGGGGCACGGGCCAACCCAGTACCCAGCTCAGTGCATGCCTCCACAGCCCAGCATCCATCCTTGTGGCCAGGTTTTGGCGAGTACTCATGCCCATCTCCAGGCTGAGCCACAGGGGTGGGAGCCAGTGCCCAGCCTGCTGGACCCCTGCACGTGAAGTCCAGCCTTGTCTCCTCTCAAGCTGACGGGCTCACTCGTCTTACCATTCCATGCAGACCTCCAATAGCTCGCGGCAGCTCTGTCCGCGCCATGCTGCCTGGCACCCGTGCCCTTGGCGGCAGCCTTCGGTCCTGAGGCCGAAGGACCCCAGCAGGCCCCTGCGTCTACACGACTGAGCTCGCTGAGGCTGAGTCCGCCCTGCCCTTTCTCTTCCTCTCTGAGCTCCTTCTATAGTGTGTCCTGGAGAAATTCTCGGATCTTCTATCATTCTGAAGGCTCTTCAGCCAGGGCCACGGCAGCAATCTGACCTGGGCCAAGTCCTGCTGCGTCAGAGGGGGGAGTCCCAGGCACCCCATCTCCTCCCCGATACCCAGGGTGGACTCTAACCGCTGGTGCCCCCACAAGGCTGCTGGAGAAGCCCATCCCTGTAAGCACCCCACTCCCCACCCCGACCTGTCCCAGGGCAAAGACACTGACTCACAAGGGAGGTTGGCGTGGAGGAGGTGCTGCTAGGCTCCAGGTCAAACACGGTCTCCATCTCCTCAGGCTGCGGCGGTGGGAGAGACAGGGAGGGTCAGTGAATGCGCCCCACCCCTGCCCTCCCCATATCCAGAGAAACCTGGACCCTAACCTCAGGCTTAAGGGGCCCCCTGCTCCCCTTCAACTCATCTTCTGTTTTTCCAGACCTGCAGCCCAGCTGGCCGGGCTGAACCCTCGGGGGACAGAGTGAAGACTGGGATGCTGGGGAGACCCTTCTGGAAGGTTCCATCCCCAAGGACCACGATGAGAGCTGTGGGAAGCTGTGGTGCAGATGACCCTGCTGCTTTGACTCCAGGAGAAGCCCTGACCTCAACAATACCCTCTTCCCTGCCAGAATTTCCCTTTTATCTGAGATGAAGGTCTAAGTCCCTTGTCACCTTCTGTCTCTAGAGTGGACACTTGAGCAACCAGATCCCATGGCATTGTTGCATTGGGAAGAGCCACAGATGTTGTCTGCCCAGGTACTTCGCTAGCACGGACTCAGGCCAGAGGATGGAGGAGGATCCGGGGAGAAAGGGAGTAAGCACCTATGCCAGGACCCCAGAGATGGGACCACCGGAAGCAAGAAGATCCTCTTCTCAGAGGCTCCCTTCTCCAGCTCAGTAGCATGCTAGTACTTGAAATCAACTTTCTTTCTTATTTAAATTCATTTGAAAAGGAAATAATTCACTATTATAAACAAAAATCTTGTGTCAGCTGCCATAAACAAGGTCAACTAGAAAAATAAAGGTGTAACCGTGAAAAACAGAAAATATTTCAGTCCACTGGAAATCATTCCAGTACGCTTCTAAAGTCACCCCACTTCAGGAAGTGCTGATCTAGAGCACATAGTTCTGTTGGCATGGATGGGTTCCCTTCTCTAATAACTGGCTGGGCCCCGAGACCCTAATGCTGGGAAAGATTGAGGGCAGGGGGAGAAGGGGGCAACAGAGGGTGAGATGGTTGGATGGCATCACTGAGTCAATGAACAGGAGCAAACTCCGGGAAATAGGAAGGACAGAAGGCCTGGTGTACCGCAGTCCACGGGGCTGCAAAGAGTCGGACACGACTTAGCGACTGAACAACAATACGGCAAAGAGTCAAAGGAGTCATGGGGCCCAGAGGACCAGGCCTCCCTTCCAGACAAGACCAGAGTATCCTGAGATTCTTCAAAGTGAGATGACTGTTCCCCTTCCCCAGGGTCTCATTCTTACCACCCCCTCTTTTACTCCTTCACTCCATCCTTTCTCTCAACTCTCCATCCCTTGGAATGGCCCCAGCAGCTCTGTGGCTGGACAGGCTCACATCGTAGGAGGGATGGGCCAGCAGCCTGCAGTTTGGAGGAGACGTCAGAGTGGGGAAGAGGAGAGGACGACGTCTTCTGCCCTGGGAGGCGTGGTTCTGGGGCAGTGCAAGCACACACACAGAACGCACACCCAGCACCTTCTGCCCATCCCACCACCAGACAGAAAGGCAAGAGCCTCTCATCGCTCTGATGCTGTGGGCGCCCCAGGCGGGGGGGGGGTCCTCTAGCTGTGTGCGTCCCCGGGGAGAACTTGCGGGAGGAAAGGCAGGCTGGCAACTCACCTCATAGTTAGTCCTTTTCGACATCTTCCCCAGGAATGTGGCAACACAGGCCATTATTATGGAAACAATAAGGGTGGTGAGGGAGAAGATGGTGATGGCATGCTGGGACCCTGCAAGGAGAAGGAGAGGCATGGGCTTGGTGCCTGAGGACCAGAGCTGTGTGCGGGGCGCTGGCAGAGATGCTGGCCCGGCTGACATATGCCTGGGGCCCTGGCCCGGCACCTGTGCAGGAGTTTGGAGCCCGGGGCAGAGATGTCTCTGCCCAGCTCTCCCCTTACCACATAATCTATGAGCCCCACCCAGGGACATCATCTCTCTGTGCTACCTGACCAGTTTAGAATTTGGCATCCGGCAGATTCCACGAAAAAAAATTCATTTACTTAAATAGCCACTTAGGTGTCCATTAAATGTCCCCCTAGATGTCAGCCACCTTCCATATCACGGTCCCTGGGACGTATCTGAGTCATTTATGTCACTCCCTCAGGTCACTCATTTATGTCCCTGTCCCCAAATGCAGTGACTGACCCACACCTTCCCTTGTAAGCCCTTCCCCCAACTTTTTAAAAAAATTCTTTTAAATTTTATATTGGAGTGGACTTCCCTGTAGCTCAAGCGGTGAAGAGTTTGCCTGCAATGCAGGAGACCCAGGTTCGATCCCTGGGTCAGGAAGATCCTCTGGAGAAGGAAATGACAACCCACCCCAGTATTCTTGCCTGGAGAATCTCATGGACAGAGGAGCCTGGCGGGCTACAGTCTGTGGGGTCACAATCGGTCGACTGAGTGACTGACATGAGGACTACTACGGTTGATTAACCGTGTGGAGTTAGTTTCAGGTGTACAGCAAAGGGATTCAGTTATTCATATACAGGTATCTATTCTTTTTCAAATACTTTTCCCCATACAAGTTATTACAGAATATTGAGCAGAGTTCCCTGTGCTATACAGTAGGTCGAGGTTGGTTGTCTGTTTTAAAAAATAGCAGTGTGTACATCTCCATTCCAAACTCCTACCGTGTCCCTCCTTGCTCTTCCCCCCTGGTAAACATAAATTCATTCTCTAAATCTGTGAATCTGATTCTGTTTTGTAGATAAGTTCCTTTGTATCATTTTCTGCATAGAAGCAATATCATATGAAATTTGTCTTTGTTTAACTCTCACAAGCCCTTTTGAAGTAAGCATACTCTGTCACATGTGCTAATAGCACGGAAAAGCAATTCAGAATTTAAAAGTCACTTCTGTTTCGTTTGGGGATGTTTGGTAACTTTTTCACGACGGCAGTTTTCTAAGTACATGAATATTAAAAATCAGTCTTTACAGTCGGAAGTTATTGCAAAATGACATTTATCGTTGTGTTTTTATAAAAGCAAAAAATGGTAAACAACTTCAATATCCCAACAAGGGTGAACTGACTAAAATTGGCAGAAATTAATGCAGCCATTCAAAGACACGTGCTCTAACAGTATTTTAATAATGCAAGAAACTGCTCAGAGCGTAATGTTCACTGAAGAAACTCAGGCTGTAAGTCTGACTAGAATAAAACGGATCCACAGTTTTGTAAAGTCAATCTGTAAACCCCCTCCTACTCTGCCCTGTCCTCTAAAGCACATGCAGAGAGTGAGGTCTGGGAGCAGCAGACGGGAGGCTGTAGGTGAGATAACAGTCATTCAAACTCTAATCTTTCCATTTTTTCTCCTAGTTTTGATAATAAATCTGTAGTCTTTTATACCTAGCAGAAAAGTCTTATTAAAAAATGAAGTCTGCCGGGGGCTTCCCAGATGGCTCGGGGTAAAGAATCTGCCTGCCAATGCAGGAGATACAGGAGACGAGGGTTTGATCCCTGAGAAGACACCTTGGGGTAAAAAACGGCAACCTACTGTCAATACTAAAGGAAATCAACCCTGAATATTCATTGGAAGGACTGATGCTGAAGCTGAAACTCCAATACTGTGGCCACCTGATAAGAAGAAGCGACTCCTTGGAAAAGACCCTGATGCTGGGAAAGATTAAAGGAGGAGGAGAAGGGGATGACAGGATGAGGTGGTTGGATGGCATCACAGACTCAATGGACATAAGTCTGAGTAAACTCCAGGAGTTGGTGATGCACAGGGAGGCCTGGAGTGCTGCAGTCCATGGGGTCACAAAGAGTCAGACACGACTGAGCGACTGAACAGAACTGACTGATGATAGATACTATAAAATTTTATTTCCTGCCAGCCTTGAGTTAGAATGAAGGAGTAGGATGTTTCTGTTGTGGTGGTGATTTCCCTGAAAATTGTAAACCGAAATGTCTACGGTTTGGACCACACCGGTGCTACCCTTAACTTCCAGGGTCAGCTGGGACTCTAACACGAGCCCTCTGGGTCTACAGAAGGCGCTGAGCGTGGCCGTGCTCCACGAGGAACACCTCGCTCCTCCTAGGGCTTGGTCTGCTTCGACAAGAGTCGTCGGTGAGGGGCGACTGAGCGGTGGGGGAACAGACAGAGGCGGGGTGGCCGGGGGGGCTCGGCACGTACCTAAGCGTAGGATGGAGAAGAAGAGCATCCAAACCAGCCCCAGGAGCGGCGCGAAGATGGCTTGGTGGATGGCGGCCATGTGGATCTGCTCATTGAGTTTGGTGGGCGCGTACGAGTAGTACATGTTATAGCGGTCCGTGACGTGCTTCATGCACAGGTAGAGCAGCCCTGGGGGCCGGCAGACGGAGGCAGGCTCAGAGGCCATCCCAAGACCCTCCCCTCCCCCGGGCCCGAGATGCCAGACGCAGGTCAGCCAGAGTGGCAAGGGGGCCAAGGACAGGCTGTGGGAGCCCCGTGGGGCCGATCTCACGTGCCCGGCTGCTTCCCTTGAATCCTAGAACCTATTCTGTCATTTTGGTTAAGTAGTCATTCCCTAACAAGCATCCTCTGTAAATAGCCATCCAACCCCGGCCCCCCTGACCAACCTGGCCCCCTCCCCTGCCCTTCTGATCGGCTGGCCCCGGGTCTCCTCCTGAGCCAGGAGGGAGCCGGATGCTCTGGGGCTCCCCCTGGGTGGGGGCCTCAGGGACAACTCACCGAAAGGAGCAATGATGGGGCAGGTGATGCTGTACGCCATCACCACGCTGAAGACATTCATCATCCACGCATACTCGCGCCCATACTGGAAGTCAATGGCCTGGTTCTGGGGCAGAAGGCAGGGTCCGCTTGGCATGGCTGCTTCTGCAGCTCCTCATCCGGCAAGGCAGCCTCCCTTCTGAGGCTGGTGTCGGAGGAGCACCTGGCCCCTTCCGCCCACCAGGGCTCCCAGGTCGCTCTGCACTTCTAACAGGCACCCCCCACTCCAACACCCGCCCAAGGGAAGCTCCAAGGCCTGTGTCAGGGAAGGGCCTGGCCCTCACCATTCGGATGTTCACTCTCTCTGGCTCCGACCTGGAGAAGATGAGGCGGATGGTGTACAAGAAGAGCGACCCCAGGCGCATCAGCTCCATGCCTGTGCCAATAAAGGCTGCCGTGATGACGTAGTTGACAAAGAAGGCGCCATTGTCTGGCAGGAACACACACCTGGGTGTGGAGGAGGGCGGGAGATGATGGCCACAGAAGCCGGAGAAGAGGGAGAGGGCAGAGATGTTGGGAGCAAAGAGGAGAGAGAGGAAGAGAATTGAAGGGATGGGCAGGGGGTGGAGATAGAGATGGAGAGAAGAGCTTTCAAATACAGTCATCCCTTGGTATCTGCGGGTGGTTGGTTCCAGGAGCCCCCGCGGATATCAAAATCCAGGGATGCTCAAGTCCCTTATATGAAAATGTCAATAACATTTGCAGATAACCTATGCCCATCCTCCTTTGTACTCTTGTCTCTAGATTATCTGTAATACTAACACAATGTAATCAGCTGTAAATACAACTAAACGCTATGCAAGTGGTTGCCTGCACACGGCACATTCAAGTTTCGCTTCTGGAAACTTCCTTGAATTTTTTTCCCTGAATATTTTGATCTGCAGTAGGTCAAATCTGAAGATGTGGAATCCGTGGACATGGAAGGCTGACTGTATACATGTGTTTCCAGCCCAATGTAATTTAAACAAGGGCCTTTTGAACAAGGATAGGGGTGGATGGGTTAGGAGACACATGTACTGGCTTGATCTACAGAAGGGCTGTGAAAGAAAACAAAAATAAAGAAGGGCTGTTTGACTGGATCCACAGACCCTGGAGAGTTCACAGGTAGACTTTTGGGGGTCTGTGACCTTGAATAGGGAAAAGATTGCATCTTCACTTTCTGCAGTTTAGCACTTCCTTCCATGAAGAGGGTGGGCAACAAATCACAGGCATGCCAGCCATGGCTGTGAGTCTGTTGCCAGTTGAAGTGAGGTATTTTCATATCATGTTGTATTTATTGTTGAGCGCTCACAACACCATTTGCATTCATCATCTCTTCAAAATGATGCTAGTTATTAGGCCACTACATTAGACATGTTAAATTCGCATGATTGAGACTTTCCTGTCTGCACACGTGTAGCCAGCTGGCCAACTTCAGCTAAGAGCCATTCAGCCACCTGAATGGATTGTCGCACTGCATGTTCTCACATTGGTGACCCACGCATCTCTGTCGTCTATACAGTTCTGATAACTCCCTCAAGAAGAAAAATCTGTGAGTCCCTGCACATATTTCAGAACTCCTTCAAAAGCTATTCTTTCTTGAGGGCATCAAAGGTGAGTCATGAACTCACAATTCTTCTCCTTCTCAAATATTTACAAACTGTATTAAAAATAACGACCTAGCCAAAGATGAACTCACTCATCTTGGGAAAAACTAAGTTTATTACAATTATAGTTTAATTGTAGAAAGCTTGGAGAATTCTGGCTCTTGCCCTGTAAAGCAAGCTATGAAAGGTTGCATGGCATTGGCAACAGCACATCTTTGAAAAATTGGGACTTTCAACATTTGTAACCCTAAAAACAAAACAAAGCCAAACAAAAAGAGAAACTGGCTGGACGTCCAAGACCTGCATGTTGCCTTGTCAAAAATCCACTCCTCTGTTCCAGTTGAATGTTCTTCTTTTAGCTAATTAACATCAATTTTCACATGGATGGCTTTAAAACAATAAAATGTAACTTTTGCTTGCTTCCATTTAGAATGCATTGACCTATTATTAAATGTATTAACAGAGATTGTATTATACATTTGAATTCTAAAATATTTTCAGTAACTATATTTTGACATAACCGGTTTTCGTTATAGCCCAGGTATTTTGTACATTTAAAGAACTGGGCTTCCTGGGTGGCTCAGTGGTAAAGAATCTGCCTGCCAATTCAAGAGACATGGGTTCAGCCCCTGGTCCGGGAAGATCCCACATGACCCGGAGCGACCAAGCCGTGCATCTTAACTATTCAGCCGTACTCTAGAGCCGGGGAACCACAACTTCTGAGCCCACCTGCACGACTACTGACACCCGAATCCTAGAGCCTGTGCTCAACGAGAGAAACCACCACAACAAGAAGCCCACACTGCAACAAAGAGCAGCCCCCACTCTCAGACTAGAGAAGAGCCTGTGCAGCAGTGAGGACCCAGCACAGCCAAAAATTAATAATTTTTTAAAAAGAAATCTAATCAGAATCAACCCAACATTGTACAGCAATTATCTTCCAATTAAAAAAATATATATAGGAAATCTACTCAGAGTGTATATAAAACTGGCAAAATCTGAACACGCTCTGTGGATTGCATCAATGTCACTTTCCTGGTTTTGATACTGTACCTTAGTTATGCAAGATGTGACCATTGGGGGAAACTGGATGAAGGGTATATCAGTTCAGTTCAGTTCAGTCACTCAGTCGTGTCTGACTCTTTGCAACCCCATGAATTGCAGCACACCAGGCCTCCCTGTCCATCACCAACTCCCGGAGTTCACTGAGACTCACATCCATTGAGTCAGTGATGCCATCCAGCCATCTCATCCTCTGTCATCCCCTTTTCCTCCTGCCCCCAGTCCTTCCCAGCATCAGGGTCTTTTCCAATGAGTCAACTCTTCGCATGAGGTGGCCAAAGTACTGGAGTTTCAGCTTTAGCATCATTCCTTCCAAAGAACACCCAGGGCTGATCTCCTTTAGAATGGACTGGTTGGATCTCCTTGCAGTCCAAGGGACTCTCAAGAGTCTTCTCCAACACCACAGTTCAAAAGCATCAATTCTTCGGCACTCAGCCTTCTTCACAGTCCAACTCTCACATCCATACATGACCACAGGAAGAACCATAGCCTTGACTAGACGGACCTTTGTTGGCAAAGTAATGTCTCTGCTTTTCAATATGCTATCTAGGTTGGTCATAACTTTCCTTTCAAGGAGTAAGCGTCTTTTAATTTCATGGCTGCAGTCACCATCTGCAGTGATTTTGGAGCCCAGAAAAATAAAGTCTGACACTGTTTCCCCATCTATTTCCCATGAAGTGATGGGACCAGATGCCATGATCTTCGTTTTCTCAATGTTGAGCTATAAGCCAACTTTTTCACTCTCCACTTTCACTTTCATCAAGAGGCTTTTGAGTTCCTCTTCACTTTCTGCCACAAGGGTGGTGTCATCTGCATATCTGAGGTTATTGATATTTCTCCCGGCAATCTTGATTCCAGCTTGTGCTTCTTCCAGCCCAGCGTTTCTCATGATGTACTCTGCATAGACGTTAAATAAGCAGGGTGACAATATACAGCCTTGACATACTCCTTTTCCTATTTGGAACCAGTCTGTTGTCCCATGTCCAGTTCTAACTGTTGCTTCCTGACCTGCATATAGGTTTCTCAAGAGGCAGGTCAGGTGGTCTGGTATTCCCATCTCTTTCAGAATTTTCCACAGTTTATTGTGATCCAGACAGTCAAAGGCTTTGGCATAGTCAATAAAGCAGAAATAGATGTTTTTCTGGAACTCTCTTACTTTTTTGATGATCCAGCAGATGTTGGCAATTTGATCTCTGGTTCCTCTGTCTTTTCTAAAACCAGCTTGAACATCTGGAAGTTCACGGTTCACATACTGCTGAAGCCTGGCTTGGAGAATTTTGAGCATTACTTTATTAGCGTGTGAGATGAGTGCAATTGTGTGGTAGTTTGAGCGTTCTTTGGCATGGCCTTTCTTTGGGATTGGAATGAAAACTGACCTTTTCCAGTCCTGTGGCCACTGCTGAGTTTTCCAAATTTGCTGGCATATTGAGTGCAGCACTTTCACAGCATCATCTTTCAGGATTTGAAACAGCTCAACTGGAATTCCATCACCTCCACTAGCTTTGTTCGTAGTGATGCTAAGGCCCACTTGACTTCGCATTCCAAGATGTCTGGCTCTAGGTCAGTGATCACACCATCGTGATTATCTTGGTCGTGAAGATCTTTTTTGTACAGTTCTTCTGTGTATTCTTGCCACCTCTTCTTAATATATTCTGCTTCTGTTAGGTCCATACCATTTCTGTCCTTTATCAAGCCCATCTTTGCATGAAATGTTCCCTTGGTATCTCCAATTTTCTTGAAGAGATCTCTAGTCTTTCCCATTCTGTTGTTTTCCTCTATTTCTTTGCATTGATCGACGAAGAAGGCTTTCTTATCTCTTCTTGCTATTCTTTGGAACTCTGCATTCAGATGCTTATATATTTCCTTTTCTCCTTTGCTTTTCACTTCTCTTCTTTTCACAGCTATTTGTAAGGCCTCCTCAGACAGCCATTTTGCTTTTTTTGCATTTCTTTTCCATGGGGATGGTCTTGATCCCTGTCTCCTGTACAATGTCACGCACCTCTGTCCATACTTCATCAGGCACTCTATCTATCAGATCTAGTCCCTTAAATCTATTTCTCACTTCCACTGTATAATCATAAGGATATATAGGACTTTTTTTTTTTGGCAATTTCCTTTGAATCTACAATTATTTGAAAAAGTTCATTCAGAGCAGGAGTCCCTGGGCTTTACCCCCAAAGGGGTTCATGGCACAGGAAACGTTAAGAGGCTGCCTAATGAGAATGTTGGCACGCATTCATGTCTACCTATATGAGCAGATAAAGGATAGGCATATCCAGCTGGTATGAACCCACAAAAGCCCCGGTGAACACTGGGAGTACGCCTGAAACATGCGCTCTAGTACTCACTGGAACCTGACGGATGCCTGCTCCAGATAGTAGATGTCAAAGAGCCAGTGCAAAAAGACGTCCAAACTAGAAGCAAGAATAAAGCAGACCCTCCATTAGTGAATCGATGAACTAAGGCCTGGGGTTCAATTTCTCTTGGGCTGGCTTCCCTCCTTCCAACCTCCCTTGCCTACTCCCCGAAGACTCTCGCACCTTAATATTCCAGCTGGCCAATCGACACTGCCTCTCTTTTTAATGCTGCCCACCCTGTCCCTGACTCTTTGACCTTTCCACTCAAGGACTCCCCTCCAGCAAACCTCCGCCAGCCTTTTCTCCCACAGCGCTCTCTCCCTCTTCTGAATTTCTACTGCACATTTCCCCCACCTTGGGCTGCCAGGCAGCTGGGAGGGATGGCTTGTCTCCACAGCTGGATGATAAGCACTCTGAGGGCAGAGTTCACGGCTGACTGCTTAGAGTTCACATGATACCTGGCTCATGCTAGGCTCATGACAGGCACTGGACTGTCATCTGAGGAATGGATTTGCAGCAACCACAGGTGGGCCTACAGTATCTGAAGGAGGAGGTTCCGACTCTAGGGTGAGCCTGGCTGAGAGAGGAGAGATAATTGGAGGTGAGGTACCTGGTCAGTCCCATAGAGGGCAGAATGACCACCATGAACACCAGAAAGACATAACACTTGTGCACTATGATCAGATTCTGACTTGTTCTAGAAGGAAACAAAGAGAGACATGATAAGAACCAAATGACTGACTACAGAATGGAGAGAGAGAGAGACGGCTGCCTGGGCTAGAAAGCAGTTTCATAGCACGTGCCAATGCCATCTCCACAGCACACTGAGAGCCATGCTGTGTCTGGGAGCAGCAGGAAAGAACGGCATGATCAACTAGTGATGTCTGCCGTGGGCAGAGGAAAGGGAAGGGAAGGCTCACACATACCATACACTTGACGCCCCTGTTGCAGGGACATCACTAACAATACTCAGAATCCTTGCAGCATTTCAATAAGCAACATGAGCCTTGGCCGTAGGAAAGCCCAGGAAGGATTTCTGTTAAGAGAAACCTCCTGGCTTACTGCCTGATAGGATGATAGAAACTTTGGGAGCAAGAAATAACTTTTGAGACCCAAGCAGCCTTCAGTCCAGAGCAGGTCCATTTTGCCCCAAGATATAGTATATACTTCCTAACTAATTAGCTCCTACCACAGAACTATTAGGGCTAATAAACAGGGAGGGGCTCTTTGATTGTTTAAAATATGGCACCATATGGGCTACACGGGTCTTCAGTCAGATTGAGGGCATGGGCTCCTCTGCGATGACCGTAACAGCCTTTCTAACATTTTTCAGACAAGTCCTGTTTTCTTGCTCCCATCCTCCGCCCTCTCCCTGGCATTCCTGGCACTGGCCATTTCTGCCCACGGCTCCAGGCCCTCAGTGTATGGCTGGAAGATGAGGGAGCAGCCTGAGGAGGGCTTGGTTTCAGGTATCTCAGCATCCCTGAGACAAACCAGTCCCCTCTTTCCAAAGACAAAAGTATCTGTTACTTTTTGGGGATGGTTTTGGGCATCAAAGCCATCCTGCATCAATTCCATTCCCCAGGTGAGACAGGAAGCTGGAGCACAGGGCTGGTGGGGACGGGGGAGTGGGGAAAGAAGCTGGTGCCAAGGGAAGGATCAGAGGGGAGCCCCCAGCTCACCTTGTCCAGTGGGCTTCAAGGAAGGCAGAGAGGTAGACGATCAGAGGCAGTGTCACGGTAAAGGCCCAGAGCAGCACAGACGGGAAGAACTGGGTCACGATGGGGCTCTGTGTGGGTGGATGGAGGCGGGGCAGACAGACGTCAATGCGAGAAGCCCGCTCCCCGTCACAGGCCTCCCCTGCCTTCTCCCACACCTCTGGCCACTTCTCCAGCTCAGTCCCAGAGCAGGCCTCGTGTCCCTGAGGCTGCACAGTGGGCTGGGGCCTTTCTCACTCAGAATCTGCCTGGCTGGGGCAGCCAGAGGCTGACACCTCAGCGTCAAGGGGCATCCCCAAGGGGTGCAGGCCTCCTATGCTGACGTCACTGGAGGGACGGCCTAGTCTGACCCCACCGACTTGGCCCCAAGGCCACAGCCACCTGCTGTCACTCAGGGAGGAGACGCTCAGACTTTAGGGAGGAGACACTGCTTTTACCGTGGTGTTGTGTGAGACATGGTGGAGAAGGGGAGGGTGTGGTGTGAGAATCCCCGGGCAGAGCTGTGGTGCCCCGGCCTGGGGCCTGTTGTGAAGCTGACAGAGGAGAAGCGGCAGCACGAGGGCTTGGCTTGACTGTGTGCACGTGTGTGCATGTGTGTGTGTGCATATGTGTGTTGCGTGTGCACTTCCATGTGTGTGCCTGCATGTGTTTTGCTGGAACAGGCATGGGGATAACATGAAAGAAAGGGCCTTCTAGGATCACTGCAAGTGTGCACATGTGTATGTATGCATGTATGTGCATGTGTACTGTGTGTGCACATGTGTGTGTGTGCCTGCGTGTTTTGCTGGAACAGGCATGGGGATAACATGAGAGAAGGGGCCTTCTAGGATCACTGCAAGAGCCTTGAGGCTACAGAACTTGGATATGGGCCCGTCCAGCTCCTCGGAACTCCTCTATGCATATGGCAGGGATGGCTCTTGTGGACCAACCTGGGGTCTGTGTGTCCAGAAGTGAGGCAAGTGGAACCAGAGCCAGAGAGCCTACTCCTCTTGAAGGGCTGCCCTAGAACTAACCTCCGTCTTCCCCACCCTCACCTTATCTTCACACCAAGGACCTCGGCTCTAGAGAACGTGGGGTACACGGAGCTGTCACGGTCGCCCCACCCTCTGCTGCTCTTTTGTACCTCTAGCTTGACCCAATCTAAAGAAGTCCTCCAAGCCCATCCCCCCAAATTCAGCCCAGAACTTGCCTAAGGCTCCCCTACCCTTTAGCCCTAGTCCCTAAGATGGGCAGTGGCCCACACGCATCCTCTTTAGAGCAAAGGAGACCCTGGGCCACCATGCACACCCACTGCCAGGGCCACAACAGCGTGGGCTCTGGAGTCACGTCTCAGTGGGCCCCCCATCCCATCCTCGCCGGAGCTCTTCCTTTGTCTCCCGGGGGGCCCCCATGCCTGGCCTGAGTGGAGGAGGCACCTGCAAATTCTCGATGGGGCGGGTGACGTTGTACAAGTCGATGGTGTTGATGATGATGGCAGGCGTGGTGAGGAAGAAGAAGAGGAAGAAGAGGAAAGTGTTGATTGCGATAAAGCGGGCCCACCAATGGAAGCGGCGGACGGACAGGTGTTTCCTGGGTGGGATGGAGGAGGGAGACACGCTTAGGGCTGTGGGTCTCAGCCCTCAGACCCAGCCACGCTGCTTTCTGCATGCCAGCTGTGGACCAAGCTGCCCTGGTCTAGTTCAACCCTGGGGGCCCAAGCCTGCATGCGACAACCCTAGGCCTTCTCCTATCATGCCACTTGTAAGGCTCTGAATACATCCCACAGGTGAGCCAGAAGAATTATCTGAATTTTTTCCACAGGAAAAAGCTTTTCCCCAAAAGGTGGGTGCCTTCTGTGCTTGTGGTGGGGTGGACTTGGGGGCAGGCAGAGGCTGCAAGGCCCAGGAGAGACACAGCCCAGCAGGGGCCATATGTGGAGGAGGAGGACGGGCCCTGATTCTTTTCCCCATCCTACAGCCTTCTTCCATCCCAAAGGAGCTCAAGGGAGAGGAGACAGACAGAGGGGGCTTACCAAATAATGTCTTTGGGGTGTGGGGCACGGACTACCCTCCAGCGGTAGGACTTGACAATGGTGGTCACTGAGGACTCTTTGGGGGACATCCCACAGTGGATGAACTTGTAGTCCTGCAGAATGCTGCGGAGAGGAGGAAGAGACAGAGGTCTGGGGGTGAGGAATTCTTGGAGACTTGGATATGTCTCTCCTGACCTTATAGGTGGGCAGTTCCTCAGGCCTGGTCACTGGAGGAAAGGGTGTTAGAGGGATGGACTGCCCAGGAAAAGAGGGGACCACGTAGTTCTCAGTTCACGTCTTGTCCCCCTAATGGTAGTGAAAGCACAAAGACATGCTCCTTCTGTGAGGTTGACAGGGGAGGTACTCATTTAGCCTCCTCTTAATATCAATAGCTACCGACTCTTCCAGCCAGTGCCTGACACTGTGCTAACTGGTGAGTCACATCATCTTAGCTGCATAGATTATTGAAGACACAACCAAAGAGGGGCGGGTGCTGGCACTGGGGCCCCATCTTGGGTTTCCTAACTCACATCTGCTGTAATTAAACCTGAGATCCCTCTCTACTGAGCGATGGTTCTCAGAAAGATATGTAGATGTCTCACACACACTAAACAGGACACATATTCCTTCTTACCCTTCCAGGAGGCGGACAAGGAAGATGTAAGTAACCAAATTTGATGAATAAGAAACTTGAGGGTGTAACTAACTTGCAAAATTGCAGGTGATCTGTTGCCCTGAATTCTAGCCTGTGCCACTGTTCCTTTGCAGGGTCAGGGCGGGTGAAAACAAAGCCTTGTGAACGATCAGGCTCCCTCGGGGAGAGGATGGCTCCACCGTCCTCAAAAGACTGATTCTGAGGCTCCTATGTATTTGACCCAGGCCTAAGATTCCTTCCAGAACACTCCAGAGCAGACCTCATCCATTCCTTATCAAGATGGGGCTGCCAGTGGCTGGGGCAGAAGAGGGAGGAGCCTGCAAAGCTATGAAACAGAGAAGGCTTGCAGAGGAGAGGAGAGGAGCAGGAATGGCAGTTGGGTCTTCTCTATGCTGACTCTGTCACTCGCGGTGAGGGGAAGGGTGACGTAGGGGTGATGGGTAATGAGGGGCGGAAAATGGGTATCATTCTTGTCAAGGCCTGGAAGAGGAACCAAGAGGTCAAGGGCTACGCTGACCACTTCTGGGCTGAAGCAAGGATGCATGGGGGTGGGGAGCCCAGGACCTGGGCGTCTCTGGAGACAAGCTGAGCCCGGCCGCTGGAGGAAGACGCACGTGGCCATGCTCCGGAAAGCAAGATGGCAGCGGCGATGCCCGCGAGGAACAGGGCGGGGCTGAAGGGAGGAGGGCAGAGCATGGCATGGCATGACGGAGGCAGGCGCTCTCCCCTCCTCCCCTCCTCCCCTCGGCTGGAATGGGGGTGGGAAAGGATGGTTTCGGAGAAGCAGAGGCCCGCTCTTGGGGCCGGGATGGGTGCAGCAAGCAGCTGCCCGCCCCCCCCGCCCCCCACCCGGCACTCACTGCTTCGTCATCCTGGAGTCCTGGAAGGTGACGAAGATCAGGTCCAGACGCTTCAGCCGCGCGCGGTTGAGCTCAGCGTTGAACTCATCAGTCAGCTGCTCCTCCAGCTCGCTGTAATACTGTTCTGCGTCCACCTAGTGGGCCAGACGTGGGCCTCAGAGTTGGAGCGCCCAGGGCTCCAGGAAGGCCGCCTCTCTACCCCCCGGGGCGCAGGCTGGTGTGGGGTGGGGATGGGGGTGTGTCTTGGTTCCATCCCCAGCTCCCTAGGAAGCCTGGCAAAAAAGCTCAGGACCCCAGGTGGGCTCCCAGGTCCCAGCTCTCCAGCAGGAAGAGGCTGTCACTTTGAAACAAGCTCTCTGCTCTTAGATCTGGGGAAACGGAGGCTTCCCCAGGGGTGAAGGGGTGCCTTTGGCCTCGGGGTGGACTCGGAAGGAGCGACAGCCTTTTCAAGTGCCTGCAGCCTTTTCAAGTGAGGGAATCATGCTTTTTTTCTGAACTGGCTAGATGAGTTCAGTCCTGCCAAGGCCTCCTTCTAGCCACATGGGCGGGGTGATAAGATGGAGCCCACAGCTTTCAAATGTTCCCGTCCCAGCTCTTTCACCCGAGGCTGGGCAGCCTGCTGTGTCCTTGCTGGTCCTCCCCACCAAGCCCCGAAGGGAGCAAGAACCAGCCCCGTCCTGGATCACTCTGGGAGGGGGAGGCTCCAAGAAAGGCTCCTTTGCCTTCTCAACAGGGAGACAGAACATGCTGGAAAGGAGAACGTGAGCCAGGGGCTGCTCTGAACGGAGTCTGCGGCCCAAGGATGCAGGCCTGGGATACCGCCCGGGGCTGTGGACAGAGCCTGAAGCCCCAGTGCCCCAGCCCCTGTGACACGCCCCTGATGTCCGCGCCAATTACCTCTTTGAAGCAAGCCCAGCACCTGCAGAAGCACAGCCGGGAGCAGGGGTGGACCTTGATCATCACCTTCCCCTTCTTCTTGGCCTTGGCAGTGTAGTAGAGCCGGCCCCGCATCGCGTGGCGCCTGCCAGCCAACAGGTGACACGGTGAAGGGTCTCGCGGTTGGAGGCCAGCAGAGCAACAGCCTCCGCTTCCCTCCCCGCCCCAGATCCAGACAGGTCTCGCCGAAGCCTCACCTCTGATCGTCCAAGTCAATCAGGGTCCTGACGTCATAGCAGAAGTGGACTCTGGTCACTATGCACCCTGGGTAGGCCTCGCTGAAGCCAGGAACAAAGATGATGAGCCAGCCTGCGGGGCTGGGGACTTCCCCTTTCCCTAGAGCTACAGTCCACAGGGCTGAGGGGCATAGCTCCCAGGGGTTCCCGGTGCTTGGGTGGTAGAATCCACCCCCGGCTCCTAAGCCTGGACATCAGGGTTGATCCCTGTTAATGAGAGATTTGCCGCATCCTTCCCAGATGACACAGAACAGGGCCAGGGACCAGAGCTGGACATTGCTGCTCACGGACAGATAATTAGCTTCTAGGGTTTGGAACTCAGGTCACAGAAGGAGCCACAAGATAAGATGACCTGTTCTAGACTGGGCACCACGGCTGAAGGGTGACCGGGAGGCCATCCATGCCTCAGCCCACCCCGCCCCACTTACTGAAAATGCTTAATGATGATCTCTGGGTCTTGGATGTCCGTGGGGACATAGGTGATCATTAGTGTCCTGGTGACCTAGGTGGGGAAGGTCAGTGGAGAAAGAAGATTGCTCGCACAGGAATCCTGGGTCTTCCAGTGGCCTCAACCACCTGGAGCAGGTTGTGTACTCACATCAGGCTGCCTCCTTGCTGGGTAAGCCAGGTGCCAGCTTCCCCACCCAGCCCACGTCCCTGAGGTCAGCAGGCAGGCAAGCTACACCTCTGTGCATCCTGTGACCTGTGCTCCGCCTGCCCCCCCACACCGGGAGACCCCTTGCCATGGATGGCTGTAGTCAGGGGAGGAAGAGTCAGAGGCTGCACGGAGAGGTGGAGGGCTCAGGGAGGACCAGAGCTCCATGACCTGCAAGGGCAGCTCATGCTGTCTTGCTGACCTCCGGTCTCCACTGTTCCACGTGATGCCCACCTCGAGGAGACATCCCTATCATCAGACTGGGGATGGGGAGTTGGAACGTGAGCTGGACTGTGGGGAGGGAATGGGGAAGTCCCTCGAAGTTCACATGTTACTCTGTGAGTGGGACATGTCTTCCTGAGCCATCGCCTCATGGCAAGCATCTGTAAACTGTCCTGCTAGAGAGGGGAGTCTGGGTGGAAGCTTCTGGTGACAAGACAGAA
Organism: Bubalus bubalis; assembly: GCF_019923935.1. Lineage (NCBI taxonomy): Eukaryota > Metazoa > Chordata > Mammalia > Artiodactyla > Bovidae > Bubalus > Bubalus bubalis. Next base: position 14,739,763 of record NC_059167.1, read on the forward strand.
AGCTGATGTGGCCGAATCCAGATGGGCCAGGAGTGTCCAAGCCACCTGGCAGGCTGAGACATTCGGGGTTACCTTTCAGGGGTGTGTGCAATTGCATTCTGGGGTGTGTGCAATTGTGTTCTGGGGTGGGGTAAAGGGAATCTGTCCTTTAGGATGAAAGGCTTGAAGGAGCCCATTTCTCTTTTATCTGTCATCTTCCTTCCCTCTAGGAGACTCTACCTGCCTAGTGGTCCTTCCTGGGATCACCTCACAAATAAGTGAATGCTACTCAAACCCTTGTCCCAGGTTCTGCTTGGGAGGTGGGATGGGAGAAATACAAACCAAGACAGTGAGAACACAAAGAGGCAGCCCATGCGTTTCTGACCTCAGGGAGATGGTAGAAGGGACAGGAGTTGGATGCAAGAGTGGGCAAAGTAGTCAAAGTATCTACCCACTGGGAGCACTGGCCACTGAAGATGGAGGTCACCCCCACCACAGTTAAGCCTTCAGTTTTCCAGTGGTGGGGAGATCCAGGGGTCCTTGGAGAGGGTCCAGGGCAGCAGGGGTGTAGCAGGAGGACGTACTTGGGGGCAGCTATTCACCAGCTGGTTTGGAAGGGTCTCAGTGGTTTCACAGCCCAGACAGATGTGCCAGGTGACAATTCCCAGGGATAAGCAGAGGAGGCCTCCCTGCTCGGGCAAGACTGCCTGTTGTGCAGACCACTACAAGCTGGGATGCTTCTGAAGGCTGGGAGTGGGATGGTCCAGCTTTGGGGGGGTGGCAGGGGGAGGGGCTCTAGGTGAGAGGGCATGGTCCTGGTAGTTCTTTTCACTTACTCACCGTGTAGCTTTTCCTGGGCACAAATCCTAAGCAGTGATGAGTCATGAAGAGAAGGTTGGTGATGAAGTATAAGAAAGCGAAGATGCTGTGTAGCCACAGGAACTTACTCCTGCCAAGAATGAGACACGGAAGGCGTGAGACCCCCACCCCACCTCCTCCCACCTCCCAAGGGCCACCCTCCAGTGCCTCCAGACACTCAGGCACCTTGGAAGGGGATGGAGAAGGGGCTGTCCACTCCAACGAATGAAGGCTAGCGTTGCTCGAGTGTTCACTATATGCCAGACCCAGGGTGGGAGCAGATGCTCTGTGTACATTTTCTCACTAGACTCTTGGACCGTGTGAGCGTGGTGCTGTGAATGTCTTTGTTTTACTCGTAGGGAAACGAGGGCCAGAGTGCCTGCCCAAGGCTACTCTTGGCCGTGGCGGTCCCAGGAGGGGAGCCCAGAACTGCAGAAGCACTTACACTCTTCATACCCCTGCCCACCCCCCACACCCCCTGCCACTGCACAGCTGACCATGAGGCCAAGCAGAGCAGGCCTGCAGAAAGGAGGGCCTGCAGATTCGGCTCACCTCCCTGGGGCAGGAAGTGTTTGGGTCCCAGGGCTCTGCACTCACGTGAGGCTGTCCCAAGGCACCAGGCCAGGAAGGCTGCTCAGAAACAGGGCCCGCCTTATTTGGTACAGTTTGAGGACAGAGAGGCTGCCTGGCTTCAAAATATCTCATCACTGTTCCCCCGCCCCACCTCCTCCGCCTGGCCTTTCACTTAACTTTCCCCATCTGGCTAAATGCCTCTCTCCTCAGTTTTCTCAGAGAGGGCAAGGTGACATGGTCCCTGAGGGACGCTCCAGCTCTCTGGATTTAGGAAAGTTGAAGGGGCTCTTGGCCGCCCTATTAGACTTCATTTCTTGTTGGAAGTTGTGGGCACCGCACTTATACCAGCGACTGGCCAGGGAGAAGCTGTTTAAGCTCTGCTCTGGCGCCTCCAGCACCCGGGGCGGAGCTGGCGAAAGGGGTCCCAGCCTTTCTGGTGCTTTTGGAGTTTGGTGGGGTTTGCAGGGGTGCAGGGTCAGAAGATGGGGTGGGGTAAAGGGAGGTGGGGTTAGGAGCGCACAAGCTCACTCACACCTGCTGGAAAGGCTGCTTCGGCTCTGTCAGGAAGCCAGCCATGAGCCCTGGGGGGCCTGTTGTCTCAGCCGAGACCAGCAGGGCTGCGTCTGGGTCCTACAGATTGCTCTGGCCACTCGAGGGGTTGGCTGACGTTAACGTCCACAGGCTCCTGAACCATGAGGGCTGGAGGGGCCTTAGAGCTCATGTCCAACAGCCTTTCCGCCACCACGGACGAGGGATGAAGCTCACAGCAGGGTGCTCTGCCCCAGACCCAGGGCCGGCTAACGGCAGAGCCGGGGCAGGAACCCAGCTCCTCTGGGTCCTTAGTCTCGTGGCCGCGGGCATCAGGTCTGTGCTTCACTCAATTCCTTAAGGCCTGAGCTGAACTCTTTTGTGGGCAGAGGAAGCAGTACCTTAAACCTCCACTTACTACAGTGCTTCTGCCTATCGGGAGCTAGACATAACCAAGCAAAGAGGACCACCTTGCTGGGACTTCAGGAGTGACTGGTTTAGCTAGTTCCATCCATTACAGAGATGGGGACACGGAGGCACCAAGAACACTTCTCACGAAGAGAAGGCAGTGTCTGGCATCCCACTTGGGACCTGGGTTCCCAAAGAAACCAGGCCTTTCTCATCAGCAAAGAGGAGCCCATGTTTTAGACTCACTGTCAGACCACCTCTCCCCACCAACATCCACCGCCTCCCCTGCCCCAGCCAGTAGAATGGGAGGTAAGAGGATCAGGTACCTACTCTGTGGAGACATTGACAATGGTGGTCCGGCCAAAGTGACTATCCCGGTCTGAAAGACAGAAGGTTGCCAACCTCAAGCCTGGCTCCTCGACTGGTTGGGCACCAGACCCTAGAGTTCCCGAGTGAATGCCTGGGGCCTAGAAACGCTTGCCTACTTCCTGAGCTTCCTTTTAGTTCCCCAGAGCTTGTTGCAGGAGATGCAAGAGACATGAGTTCCATCCCTGGGTTGGGAAGATCCCCTGGAGTAAGAAATGGCAACCCACTCCAGTATTCTTGCCTGGAGAGCCCCCATGGACAGAGCAACCTGGCGGGCTGCAGTCCACGGGGTTGCAAAGAGTCAGACACGACTGAGCAACTCGGCTCGAGCACCAGTGGCCAAGGAGAAACAGGTGGAAACCTGAGTGATCAGCACACACCTGGTGCCATCTGGACATTTACACACCACCTAGTTGTACGGCCCTCGTTCAGCTCTGTGTCTGCGCTCACTAGTGAAATTCTGGCTGCTATTCACTGAGCACCCACTACAGGCAGCGTGCGAAGCACGTGACGTGCATCGTCTTTATCCCTATGACCGCTGAGGAAACCGAGGCCTGGGGACACTGTGTAAGATGAAATAATCTTCTGGGAAGCAGACGTGGGTAAACGGTGGGGAACCATAAGTTTTCAGTCTCTGAAGGCCAACCCTCCTCACCCACCACACTACTGTGTCAAAATCTACCCTGTTAGGAGAAATGTTGATGGACTCCAGATGAGAAATTCTGCCCCTACGACGCTGCGTCCACCGGAGTGGGTACAGCCAGAGATCCGGTCCAGGGATCTTGGCAGTGGGTCACACGCCATAACAAGGCCTCCATGAACACCTGGCCAGGCACAGTGTGGGTCATGGATCATGGATAAACATTCGGTTTTAGACTGACTTACACTATCTGCCTTCTCTGCGCCAGACCCTGGGCCAAATTGGTACCCAGAGAGGTATCGCCTGTGGTTTCCACGTGAGGGAACCAGAAGCAGGGGTTGCCTAAGGTCCCATAACTAATCCTGAGAAGTGCAACTAGAAGTTAGAGTTTGAGATGCCCAAGCCCCAAGCTCTGTCCCGCCAGCTGGGCTGCCTCTTAGGTCTAGCGGGCTGGGCTCGGGGTCCACAGAGCTCCACATACCCAGAACATCTCCAGTGTAGTTGATAGGCAAGATGATGCCCAAGGAGGGGATGCAGAGAATGAGGATAAAGATGATGAGGTGGTACTGGAACATGATGTAGATCCGGGCATCGTCTCCACACCTGCTAATCAGATCTTCATTCCTGGAGGAGACACAGAGATGGGGACACTGCTCAGGGGCCAGTGTGGCCAAAACTCAAGTCAGGGGCAGAGGGAGCAAAGGGCGAGGAAATGACCGCCCCATGCCCGTGTCTTCATCTTCAGAAACATCCCTCTTCTCAAAACTTGTTAGGCCCGAAATGGGTTTCACTGAATTTCACAGGCGTAACAAAGAAAGAGGCTGCAGATAACGCACTTGGGAATCCAGAAGCACTCTTAAATCAGACATTGATTCCCTCTTTTATTGCTTCTTCAAACATTCCTAGTGCTGGCCATGGTACAGGTACTGAACAAACCGTTAGTGATAACAAGATTCATCCTATTTTTCAAAAAGCTGCTCCTTAAAAACCACAATGAGCTAAAAACTTCAAACGACAATGAGCTATCACTCCATACTGCCAGACTGGTCAGCGTTGGAAAGTTGGTGAGGAAGGTTCTGGGAGGAGGTGCTGGTGAGGGTGTGGGGTGCTGGGAGCTCTCTCACACTCATGGGTACTGACTCTGGCATGGCCACTTTGGATAACAGTTGACATTATCTATAGAAATCATCTATATGTACACCCTATGGCCTAACAATTCTACTCCTAGGTTTAAAACCAACAGAAATACATGCACATGGGCACTAAGAGACAAGGATGAGAATCTCAGAGATGCATTATTTGTAATGGCCCCGAACTGGAAAGAACCTAAATGTCTATCAAAGGTGGGATGGACACAAGAATGAAGTACACACGCACTGAGCTGCATACATCACATTATGCATGAACGTAATGTAACACTATACACAGATAAAAATGGATGACCACAGCTGAACTCCACGTACGTAATGTTGAGTGAAGGAGGACACACACAAACAATACATGCCATATCATTACATACAAAGTTCAAAAACAGGCAATACTGAACTGAAGAGTTAGAAGTCAGGATGCTGGTTCCCTCTGAAGAGCAGGGAGGTGCTAGGAGATTGGGAGGGTGCAGGAGGAGAGCTTCTGGGGTCTTGGCAATGCTCTTTTTTTTTTTTTATCAGGAGGGAGGTGGTGATAACTGAGCTGGATATCTATTTTTTGGGCACGTCTCTGCATGTTTCTTAACTCCAGTTAAAAATTTTAAAAGCAACACATGCTTATAATAGAAACTTTGGAAAATACGAAAGAAGAAAATCATTCGCCTACAATCGCATCAAACCTAAGACAATGGGTATTAATCATTTTGGTCAATTTCCTTTAGTTTCTTATTATATTACTGGTTTACCTTAGTGACTGTAGTATAAACAGCATTTGGTGGCTCAGATGATAAAGAACTTGCCTGCAACGTGGGAGACCTGGGTTCGATCCCTGGGTCAGGAAGATACTCTGGAGAAAGGAATGGCTGCCCACTCCAGTATTCTTGCATGGAGAATTTCAAGGACAGAGGAGCCTGGTGGGCTACAGTCCGTGGGGTCACAAAGAATCAGACACAACTGAGCGACTAACACTTTCACTTTTTTCCCACTTTCTTTCATTTCACATTTACTCTTGCTGCTGCTAAGTCACTTCAGTCGTGTCTGACTCTGTGCGACCGCAGAGATGGCAGCCCACCAGGCTCCCCCGTCCCTGGGATTCTCCAGGCAAGAACACTGGAGTGGGTTGCCATTTCCTTCTCCAATGCATGAAAGTGAAAAGTGAAAGCGAAGTCGCTCAGTCGTGTCCGACTCCCAGCGACCCCATGGACTGCAGCCCACCAGGCTCCTCCGTCCATGGGATTTTCTAGGCAAAGTACTGGAGTGGGGTGCCATTGCCTTCTCCGCATTTAATCTTAAGTGTTTTCTAACAGTTTAACATTTTGTCTAAATATTTTTATGACTGCACAGTAATAATGGTGACAATGGCCTGTTTGTGGATTATTAGTTCACACTTAGCCCCAAGGTGCACACCTGCCCCGCCACTTGTGCACGTACCATAGTTTACTCACCCTTGCCCTCTGATCAGACTTGAAGGTGGTATGCAACTTATAACATCCAGTCCAATATTCAGATTTATTTTTCAACAATACTACAATGTACAGCATATCTTCAAGGCTTTCAATATCACCATTTCAGTAATTTAGAGCTCTCAACCTTTTTTTTAAACTTCAAGCTGTTAAAACACTTCCTGCCCTGCATTTGAGAATTAAATCCCAAGAATGGGGTGGATGAGGAGTGGTGAGAAGGGAGAATGGGAGGAATATCCCCCTGCAGGCTTGGGGTGCCCAGATCTGCTCACATGATATAGTGTGCCTGAGGCATGGTGAGAGCCTCCAATCAAATAGTGAGAGCAGAGGGCTGGATGGGACCGAGAACACAAGAATTTCGTTTCTGGACTAGCAATTCCCTCTGCCCCTACTGGGCTCATTGCTCCATCTGCACCGGAAAACCCAGGCTATACTCAGCAGCCTATGTTACAGTTCTAAGGGAAGCCTGAATTTTTGAGCCTATCTATATTCCTCTATTCAACTCTGTCCTCTTCCCACCACTCTTTAAAGTGCAGCCCCCATGACGTTCCAGGCACCACCCTCTCTCCTACTCATGATGAATTCTTGTCTCTGCTCAAATCGCTTCCTGTCCTCTACCTCTTACTGGAGACTCGCTGTACCTGGCATCCTTCTCTTTCACCTTTAATACCTCCTCTCTCTCTACAGCCACCCCAACTTCTTCCCTTTCAACGACAGCCACGTTCAAGTGCCCATGTTTCAGTCTTAGAAAAACCCGAGAAGCTCCTCAAGCATCTACTCCTTCACCAGCTTCCCTTCGAGTTCCACCCAATATCCTTACGTCCCTGTCCCACCCACTTCTTGAAAAAAGGTGACGTCCTTTCTCAGCCTCTACTCCTTGGACGTCTCCTCATGCTGGACCTGCCCTCCCAGGGGAGACCCAAGTCTTCAAAGTCGACTTCCTTTCCTGAGTACTCGTTCTAGTCCAGCTCACGGGGTTGGAGGCTGCAGAGCACACCATGTCTGGAGCCTCGTGCCTGCCTGGTTACAGCGAGCTGCTGCCCTAAAGGATGCTGCCTTTTCCTCCTGCCCCAGCTATTCTCTCCCTCACATCCTTTCTTATCTTGCTCCCTTGGGTGAACCATCTGCTCCCACGACTTCAACCACAACCTCTTTGCTCCCATATCCCATCTAAATTTCCAGCTCCAACCTTTCTCCTAAGCTTTATTTCTGTTTTTCAATAGCTTGACCATCAATTCCCATACTTGTCCTGGTTCTGTGTTATCAATTTCCCAACTCATTTTATCTTCTCACCTTCCACCTAATGGTATCACCGCCCTTCCCAGAAACAAGACCTCGACTTCTCCCTCTTTCCTAACCAGGTGGAAGCCAGGTGGAAACCACGACCCGTTGACAGTCGCCCAGAGCCTCCCCTCCCATGTCTCCTCGACGTCAATTCCCTGGTCATCACCACCTCTCACCTGGACACTGGGAAAGCCTTCTTAGCTGCTTGCATTGCCTTTGGCCTCTTCCAACTGCCATTCACCCCTCAAACTTCTGCCTACAAACAGACATCATCCTGAGTTTCCTGCTCAAAAACAGGCACTGTCTTTCTGCTGCCTCTAAATCAAAAGCCAAGATTCTCGGGATGGCAGTCAAGATTCCCACTGATCCTTCCGGCCCAGTCTTTTATCTCGTCTCTTTCTATGTACTC